>NC_135818.1:26490422-26861746 GCF_964213995.1 Mustelus asterias
CCGATATGCCAATATAAGTGTAGGCTTTTATTCACAACAGAATCAGGAGCAGATCCCAACAAATAACCGACCTGGACTGAACAAGGGGGAGGAGACAGCCACCTTTATACTAGGTGCTGAGGGGAGGACCCAAACTGGAAGGGGACGTGTCCAGGTATGACAAGCACACACAACGGTGGTCCATATAGGACAAAGGCACAACTGAGGTCCACCACAACCTCCAAGTGGAGTAACTAAATAACTATTTATTAACAGGAATAACTCTACACAGAGAGTGAAAAAGATCCTCCCAATTACTTTGACTCCAGTCTCCACACTGCCTGAGAGAGCCCACGCCTAGGATTCACATGTTTTGCCCGATTGGCCAAACAGGTCAGATGACCCTCTGAAACCTCACCCACCCCCCTCCTTTAAAGGGGCTTGCTACTACAATCTCCAAATGATGCGCTCAGCCAACGGGAATCTAGAATGTTCTGTTGCACAACTGAAATGGGTGGCACTGTGGCACAGTGGTTAGCACTGCCGTCTCAAAGCGTCAGGGACCCGGGTTCGATTCCCGGCTTGGGTCACTGTCTATGTGGAGTTTGCACATTCTCCCTGTGTCTGCGTGGGTTTCCTCCGGGTGCTCCGGTTTCCTCCCACATCCAAAGGTGTGCGGGTTAGGTTGATTGGCCATGCTAAATTGCCCCTTAGTGTCAGTGGGATAAGCTAAGGTAAATGCAAGGTGTTGTGGGGATAGGCCCTGGATGGGATTGTGGTCGGTCTAGACTCGATGGACTGAGTGGCCTCCTTCTACACTGTAGGATTTTATGATTCTATGTATGTAAATGGTGTGCGCTTGGCAAGGCAGACTTCTTCCTGGACTTTCAGGTCAGGACAGGCTGCTTTTGTCTTCCTTTCATCTTGACACTGAGAGATTCCAGCTGCCTGTCACACCAGTGACACCAAGGCTGGGAAGAGGAGGGGGCCAAGACTGAAGCAGGATTTTCAGGTGGAGGGTGGAATCCAGGAGCAAATTAGGAGAGTGACTGACTGCTCGGATGTCATTTAAATATGGTGCAGCGAACATTGGAGCCTATGAGATGATGGTGAGGAGGGCCACTTCCTGCCCACCTTGCCCCGAGATTCATTGTGCTCCTTGTGGCTGTAGAGTTAATGAGATGAATAGTGCAAGATCTCTCATGTTCAGCTGCCCCAATCTCCAGCAGAAGTCACTCCGACTTTTGCCTGTGCCACTGGACTTCATCTCGGGAAAGGAAAATTCCACGCTACATAAATATAAACTGTTGTTGTTGCGAACTGGCACAAGCTTCCATTGTTTTTCAAACAACGGTTAATTGTTGAGGATTGCAGCAGCATCTGGTTATAACGGCAGTAGCACAGTTTTCCATTTTACTTTGTGCACATAAATTACTTTCATTGGGTTCTACATTTGCAATTTATGTCTGATAAGGCCAAGAACGAATGTTTAAATAAAAACATTTTCTGATACCCCAACATGTGCCAGAATAAGTTGGGCTTGAGGTCCAAATTTTGGGATCATTTTGGGCTACCTCCAACTATCAGAGTTTGAATAGAGAACAAGGTAATAATGTAACATGCTTTATAAACATGCAAAGACAGCACCGTATCACTTTTTCCCATGGGGGACAGTGTATACAAATCATTCAGTGGCACAAACCAACTTGGACACAAATCTTTTGCCTATATATCAAGGGACACACAATCAGCTGTGTTGGAGGAGGTGGAAGAGCGGTGGGGCAGATTCCTTTGACCAGAAGTTGCAACACCTGCTGCTTTACCTCCTCCCTCCTCATGACCCCAAACATTCGTTTCAGGTGAAACAACATTTCACTTCCACCTCCTTTAATTTGGTCTACTGTATTCACTGCTCCCAATGCAATCTCCTCTATATTGGGGGGAATAAACGCAGACTGGGTGACCACTCTCTGGAACACCTTCACTCAGTCTGCAAGCATAATCCCGACCTTCCTGTTGCTTGTCATTTCAACTCAGCATCGTGTTCTCATGCCCACGTGTCTATCCTTGTTACCTTGTGCAATGCTTCAGTGAATCCCAGTGCAGGCTAGAAGAGCAACATCTCATCTTCCCATTATGTACATTACAGCCCTCAGGATTCATCGACTCAAGACTGTGAACTTTCTCCTCCATCGTAACCCCTTTTTTGTATCCCATACATTTGTTTGTCCAATGAGGAAACCCTCCCTTCACCCCCTCCCCCACTGAGCCATCTGTCACTTGTTCTTAAGTTTGCTATATCTTTGTTGCAATCTCTTTCAGCTCTCACTAATCACTGTTCCAGCTGTTCCACCTCTCTTATACAGTATAATATCCAACACATTTTCCCTCTCTTTTAGTTCTGAAGAGTCAAACAGACTGGAAACGTTAATACTGTTTTCTCTCCCTACATTGCCAGACCTGCTGAGTTTTCCCAGCATCCTCTGCTTTTGTCTTTTGAGCTTGGTCATGTGGGAGTATCAGCTGATCCAAGCAGTTTGGGCCTGGATGGTTGGGCTGTGTCACATATCCATGTCCTCAGTGCCACAACAGTCAAAGAACAAACAAAGAACAAAGAAAATTACAGCACAGGAACAGGCCCTTCGGCCCTCCAAGCCTGCACCAAACATGCTGCCCGACTTAACTAAAACCCCCTACCCTTCCGGGGACCATATCCCTCAATTCCCATCTCATTCATGTACTTGTCAAGACGCCCATTAAAAGCCAGTACCATATCCACTTCCACTACCTCTCCCGACAACGAGTTCCAGGCACCCACCACTCCCTGTGTAAAAAATCTGCCTCGTACATCTCTTTTAAACCTTGCCCCTCGCACCTTAAACCTATGCCCCCCAGTAATTGACTCTTCCACTCTGGGAAAAAACTTCTGACTATCCACTCTATCCATGCCTCTCATAATCTTGTAGACTTCTATCAGGTCTCCCCTCAACCTCTGTCGCTCCAGTGAGAACAAACAAAGTTTCTCCAACCTTTCCTCATAGCTAATGCCCTCCATACCAGGCAACATCCTGGTAAATTTTTTCTATACCCTCTCCAAAGCCTCCACATCCTTCTGGTAGTGTGGCGACCAGAATTGAACACTATATTCCAAGTGCGGCCTAACGAAGGTTCTATAAAGCGGCAACATGACTTGCCAATTTTTAAACTCAATACCCCGGCCGATGAAGGCAAGCATGCTGTATGCCTTCTTGACTACCTTCCCCACCTGCATTGCCACTTTCAGTGACCTGTGTACCTGTACACCCAGATCCCTTTGCCTATCAATACTCTTAAGGGTTCTACCATTTACTGTATATTTTCTATCTGTATTAGACCTTCCAAAATGCATTACCTCATATTTGTCCGGATTAAACTCCATCTGCCATCTCTCCGCCCAAGTCTCCAACTGATCTGTACTGTGCTGTAATGTTCTATGTTCTATAGAGGCACTAAATGAATATTTTTCGTTGGTATTCACACTGGAGAGGGACAGTGTTGTTGAGGGGAGTACTGAGATGCAGGCTGTTGGACTGGATGGGATTGATGTTCATAAGGAGGAGGTGTTAGCAATTCTGGAAAGGGTAAAAATAGATAAGTCCCCTGGGCCGGATGGGATTTATCCTAGGATTCTCTGGGAGGCTAGAGAGGAGATTGCAGAGCCTTTGGCTTTGATCTTTGTGTCGTCATTGTCTACAGGAACAGTGCCAGAAGACTGGAGGATAGCAAATGTTGTCCCCTTGTTCAAGAAGGGGAGTAGGGACAACCCTGGTAATTATAGACCGGTGAGCCTTACTTCTGTTGTGGGCAAAGTATTGGAAAGGATTATAAGAGATAGGATTTATAATCACCTAGAAAGGAATAATTTGATTAGGGATAGTCAGCACGGTTTTGTGAAGGGTAGGTCGTGCCTCGCAAACCTTATTGAGTTCTTTGAGAAGGTGACCAAAGAGGTGGATGAGTGCAAAGCGGTTGATGTGGTGTATATGGATTTCAGCAAAGCGTTTGATAAGGTTCCCCATGGTAAGCTTGTGCAGAAAATACGGACACATGGGATTGAGGGTGATTTAGTGGTTTGGATCAGAAATTGGCTCGCTGTAAGAAAACAAAGGGTGGTGGTTGATGGGAAATATTCATCCTGGAGTTCAGTTACTAGTGGTGTACCGCAAGGATCTGTTTTGGGGCCACTGCTGTTTGTCATTTTTATTAATGACTTGGATGAGGGCGTGGAAGGATGGATTAGTAAATTTGCGGATGACACTAAAGTCGGTGGAGTTGTAGACAGTGCGGAGGGAAGTGGCAGGTTACAGAGGGACATAGATAAGCTGCAGAGCTGGGCTGAGAGGTGGCAAATGGAGTTTAATGCGGAAAAGTGTGAGGTGATTCACTTTGGAAGGAGTAACAGGAATACAGAGTATTAGGCTAATGGTAAGATACTTGGTAGTGTGGATGAATAGAGGGATCTGGGTGTCCATGTGCATAGATCCCTGAAAGTTGGCACCCAGGTTGATAGGGTTGTTAAGAAAGCGTACGGTGTGTTAGCTTTTATTGGTAGAGGGATTGAGTTTCGGAGCCAGGAGGTCATGCTGCAACTGTACAAAACTCTGGTGCGGCTGCATTTGGAGTATTGCGTACAGTTCTGGTCGCCGTATTATAGGAAAGATGTGGAAGTGTTGGAAAGGGTGCAGAGGAGATTTACCAGGATGTTGCCTGGTATGGTGGGAAAATCGTATGAGGAAAGGCTGAGGGGCTTGAGGTTGTTTTCGTTAGAGAGAAGGTTAAGAGGTGACTTAATAGAGGCATACAAGATGATCAGAGGATTAGATAGGGTGGATAGTGAGAGCCTTTTTCCTCGGATGGTGTAGGCTAGCACGAGGGGACATAGCTTTAAATTGAGGGGTGAGAGATATAGGACAGATGTTAGAGGTAGGTTCTTTACTCAGAGAGTAGTAAGGGCGTGGAATGCCCTGCCTGCAGCAGTGGTGGACTCGTCAACGTTGAGAGCGTTCAAGTGGTTATTGAATAAACATATGGATGATATTGGAATAATGTAGATTAGAGGGGCTTTAGATTGGTACCACTGGTCGGCGCAACATCGAGGGCCGAAGGGCCTGTACTACGCTGTAATGTTCTATGTTCTATGATCTATATCCTACTGTATCCTCTGATGGTCCTCATCGCTACCCGCAAATCCACCAACCTTTGTGTCGTCCGCAAACTTACTAATCAATCCAGTTACATGTTCCTCCAAATCATTTATATATATTACAAACAGCAAAGGTCCCAGCACTGATCCTTGAGGAACACCACACTTGTCACAGCCCTCCATTCAGAAACACACCCTTCCACTGCTACCCTCTGTTTTCTAAGACCGAGTAAGAAGTTTAACAACACCAGGTTAAAGTCCAACAGGTTTATTTGGTAGCAAAAGCCACACAAGCTTTCGAGGCTCTGAGCCCCTTCTTCAGGTGAGTGGGAATTCTGTTCACAAACAGAACTTATCCTCCACATCACTTCTAAGACCGAGCCAGTTTTGTATCCATTTTGCCAGCTCACCTCTGATTCCATGCGACTTCACCTTCTGCACCAGTCTGCCATGCGGGACCTTGTCAAAGGCCTTACTGAAGTCCATGTAGACAACATCCACTGCCCTACCCTCATCAATCATCTTCGTCACTTCCTCGAAAAACTCGATCAAGTTCGATCTCCCCTTCACAAAACCATGTGCAAGTATACCTTCACTGAGGATCATTTATTTATACATAACAAGTAGCATAATCTTCTCTATAGATTATCCCTTTTGTGATGTATTCATTTGCAACAAACATTGGTAGATAATTGAGATTGTGATACCCGAGTCTAAATGGATCTGACTTTGAGTAGGAATGTACAGGGCTAGAAAGGAACATTATATTCCGACTGGCCTGTCTCAGTGAGGGATTTACAAAGTCTAACTGTCCTTAATGATAAAGTTTCACTGTGGTCATCAAGCTTGGACTTGGAACAGAAGGGACGAGAGTCAGAAAAGGAATAAGACTGGAACTTTAAGAAGCACATTCTATTGACTGACGATCAAATCATCGACAGCACATGAAGCAATCCATACCCAGGCCTTCCAAATGTCAAACATTAATGAGAAGGCAAGGGATAAAGGAAAGGGTAGTAATCACTATTCACTATCCAGAATTTAGTATGACCAATGCACCTAACCAGCAAGTCTTTCAAGTCTGCACGTAGACATGCGGAGAACGTGCAGACTCTGCACAGACAGTGACCCAAGCCAGGAACTGGGCCCTGGCATTGTGAGGCAGCAGTGTTAACCCTCTGTGCCACCGTGTCACCTTAGAAATGGCCACTGGAGGATGTTTAAGCCTCTGAGTAATCAATGAAAGCAGCCTCTGATGCTCATTTTGCTGCCTAACACGCAATTCATCAGGAAGTCTTCTAATGCAGTGGGCGGCATCTCTGAATCCAAAGCTCCAGATCTGAGTCTCACCTCAGGACTTGATGGCTAAGGAAGGTATGTTCATAATTGACCAAACAGCATGTGATTATCAACCTGCAAATCCTTCTAACACACGCCAATGGCAGGCAGCAAGAATGGCAACGATACTTGATCAGCCATGTGATGGAAGGAACACTATTGATAGCTCCAGTTTACACATGCATGTAAAAGTATAGATTGCCCAGCAACTCAGACTCTGAGTGATCTGTAACACACTACACAATTGCAATTAATGATTTCTCCCTGTCCTAATAACAACCACCCAAATTAGAGTAAAGACTTCATTGTTGGGGATTGTGTTTAAAACCATGTTGAGCTTTTGCTGTTTACTTGTTATTTGGAGATCAACCAACTACACTGCATCTAAAGAGAACATTTGAAATCCATTAGGAGACTTTCTGGGAGACTTCATCAGTAATATCAACATTTATCCTGGAAACGTTCTGAAGACTTCACCTATGAAGTGTGAGCACTATCCTACTCCACATTATTGGACACCTTACAGGAGTTAACAAGAGTAAGTTGGGGGTTGGGGGGGGGCGTAGATCTTGGTCATTGGCACTTTGTTAGGTCTGGAGGGGAAGAGGGAGGAGGACATGAGGTGAAGCAGAACAGCAGCAGCTGCTGCAGGAGAGAGGAGAGAGGAGCAGGAGGCTAAACAGGAAGCCGGGTGGGCCAGCGGGTGGGGGGGGAGCGGGGGGGGGGGGGGGGGGGGGGGGGGCTCCTCTATTCAAATGATCCAAGACCAGTGTTTGAGGAGAATGTGCTTTAACAAGGAGATCATTACAGAGATCTGTGATCTTGTAGAATGATTCAAACCGCACAGTACAGCCAACTACATACCTGACACTCAAGTTCACTGCAGCATTTCATTTTTATGCTACTGAAACCTTCCATCTGCCACATAACAGTTACATATCATTATTCTCTGTGTGCATTATTCCCCCCACCCCGCCCCACCCACTCTTCCCCACACCCCCTACTAACCCATCCAGGTCAAATCCTGTTGATGCCTATCATGTGTGTTATCCTGTCTTGGAAGAGAAAGAGTAGTGATTGTGAGCAGTTATGTCTGACAGTTTACGTGTGTTTGATTTCTCATTTGTTTGAAGAACTGTGAGATGTGCCTGCGGTGTGAATTCTGCCTGTGACAGACACACTAGTGTGAAGTGTGTGAATGTTAGTGTGCAGACAGATGATGGATGCAGCATGTCAAAAGTTGTGATATTGGTGACGGTGCAATGCATTTGCGAGAATGCATCTTACCTTAACCACACATGTCAAATCATTAATTATTTTTGCTGCCACTAGAGCCATATCCTAAGGACTAGGATTCCTGGCTATGACCTCCAGTAATCTCCCCCCACTCTGCAACATTAATTGCCTCTGTGGCTTCCTTGCCACCTGAGTACAGGATATCCCTCCCTTCACCAGGACCTTCATTGCTGCCTCTGAGTACTTGTGAGTTCTCTGCTTCTGCCCCTGAACCATTTTGGTAGCTGCCATTGTCCTGTTCTTTTAGTTTTGCTGTCAGCCAACACATTCCACACCCTCAACGGATACAAGAACATAAGAAATAGGAGCAGGAGTAGGCCATCTAGCCCCTCGAGCCTGCCCTGCCATTCAATAAGATCATGGCTGATCTGAAGTAGATCAGTTCCACTTACCCGCCTGGTCCCCATAACCCCTAATTCCCTTACCGATCAGGAATCCATCTATCCGTGATTTAAACATATTTAACGAGGTAGCCTCCACCACTTCAGTGGGCAGAGAATTCCAGAGATTCACCACCCTCTGAGAGAAGAAGTTCCTCCTCAACTCTGTCCTAAACTGACCCCCCTTTATTTTGAGGCTGTGCCCTCTAGTTCTAGCTTCCTTTCTAAGTGGAAAGAATCTCTCCACCTCTACCCTATCCAGCCCCTTCATTATCTTATAGGTCTCTATAAGATCCCCCCTCAGCCTTCTAAATTCCAACGAGTACAAACCCAATCTGCTCAGTCTCTCCTCATAATCAACACCCCTCATCTCCAGTATCAACCTGGTGAACCTTCTCTGCACTCCCTCCAAGGCCAATATGTCCTTCCGCAAATAAGGGGACCAATACTGCACACAGTATTCCAGCTGCGGCCTCACCAATGCCCTGTACAGATGCAGCAAGGATATGCACAGGCACTAGAGGCTGTAAATCCCATGTCTGAAAAATTGCCACCAATTACCACTAAACTTGCTGGTCTCCATGGTCTAAGCATGTTTAAATCATTAGTAATTACCCCCCAGGTTGGAGGCTGAATCCAGACTTTTAAATACATACATTTTACTGGCACACCAGCCACCAAATGCCTATTTACATACTTTCCCACAACTAACCCCCTAAGGATTCAATTATATTAAGATGTTACTGTTGTTATTTTCAGCCCATAGGGAATTAAATGCACACAACATATTGCAAAATATTTAAAAAGTGAAGGTAGATAAACCCAGTAACTTACGAATAACCAGTCAGCCTAACCAATAATCTGGAACAAAATTAATCTGCATTTGGAAAATGACAGGTTAATAAGTGAAAGTCAGCAAGCATTTACTAAAAGCAAATTGTGTTTGACTAACTTGATTGAGTTCCTTGGTGGAGTAACAACAGAAGGGCTGATGAAGGACATGCAACTGATGTTGTTACATGGATTTTCAAAAGTCATTTCACAAAGTGCCACAATAATAGACTTGTCAGCAAACTTAAAACTCATGGGATCAAAGTGGTAATGGCAGCCTCGATACAAAATTGGCCAAGAGATAGAAAGTAGAGACGAGCAGTGAATGTTGTTTTCTCAGACGAGAGAGAAGTACACAGTGCTGTTCCTCAGGGAGTAGAATTTGAACCACTGTTCTTTTTAGCGTATAATAATGTGAGACTTGGGTACACAGAGCATAGTTTCAATAATAACATAAAACATGGAAATGTAGTAAGTAATGAGGAAAATAGTAACAGACTTCAGAAGGACATGGACTGGTTAAATGAGCAGACACGCTGCAGATCAAATTTAGACAACTGTGAAGTGATACATTTTGGTAGGAAGAATACAATGTATGTACTACGTGATACCATTTTAAAGGGAGCACGGAGATCTGGGGATGTATGTACACACATCTTTATATATAACAAGACAAGTTGAGGAAGCTTTTAAAAAGTGTACAAAATACAAAAGCAAGGAAGTTGTAAATAAAACAGAGTTTATCCCTCAGCTGGAATATTATATTCAGACTGGGTACCACACTTTAGGATGAATGTCAAGGCTAAGAAGGGATTGCAGGGAAGACTTATTAGAATGGAACTTCAGTTATGTGGAGATATTAGAGAAGCTGGGACTATTCTCCTTAGAGTAGAAAAGGGTAAGGGGAGGTTTAATAGAGGTGATTTTGATCAAATAAATGAAGACAAATTGTTTCACTTGTGGAAGGGCCAGTAAACAGATAATACAAATTTAAGATAATTGGCAAAAGAACCAATGGTGACCTGAGATAACATTTTTTACACAGCAAGTTGATGCCCCAAATTGCTGGACAGCTAATGAAATACTTTCTGAAGTGCAATCACTGTTGTATTGGCTGTCACCAATTTGTGCACAGCAAGATCCCACAAACAACAATATGATAATGACCAGAGAATCTGTTTTCGCAATGTTGGCTGTGGGATAAATATTGGACAGGATTACCAGGGAGAATTGTCCCGTTCTTCTTCAAAATAGTGTCATGGATCATTTTACCTCTACCTGAGAGGGCAGACAGGATATTGGTTAACGGCTCATTAGAAAGACAGTGCATCTACAGTGCAGCACGCCCTCAGCACTATTGTCTCGGTCTAGATTAATATGCTTAAGGTTCTGAAGTGGGGTTTGGACCCTCGACCATCTGCCTCAGAGGCTCAGTGTGCCTCTGAAACAAAAACAGAAAGTGCTAGAAAATCTCAGCAAGTCTGACAGCATCTGTGGAGAGGGAACAGAGCCAAAGTTTCGAGTCAGGATGACCTTTGTCAGAGTCTCTGAATCCTGGCTGACACCTAATTAATAGATTCAGGTCTTAGCTGTATTGACTAGGGAACAGCTATGCAGAGACTAGACGCTAGGCTGGAGTGGGGAAGAGGTGAGCTTATGTCCTCTGGTTTGACGATTAAGTGCTGTTGGAAGAAACCAGGGAACAGTTAGCATGTGAGCAGAGAATTAAAAAATCTGGTGCTGATGAACTTCAGGGACAAGACTAAGAACAATTGCTAACACATCCAACCTTTTTTAAATAATGGAGTACTGGCAGTTCTTGGTTTTAAGTAGTGATGGATGTTATGCTATATTGAAGGTGCTATATAAATACAAGTTGTTCAAATGCCAAGGTGCAGCCGAAGTCACACCTGAAACTCAGTAACTTAATCTCAGTTAGACCAACAGGCGGGAAGTGCAGGACACACAAGGAAGGACGTGAATTTGTAAAAATTAAATCATAGAAACCTGAAGAGCTGCCAAAATTTGGAAGGGTTTACCTGGCTAACCTCCCGAGTTTCACAGTGGTGAATGCTGCCTGCTCTCCAAACATATGTTTTCAAACTGGGATCCATGGGCACCTAAGAGTCCTCAGAGAACTGGGTCTGTTCAGCATTGGGCACATTTAGTGGTCATTTCTGCTGCTCCTCTTGAATTGAAAAATGAAGTATTTCTGGCATAACAGATATTATTATAGGGTATCAACAGGTATTATGCATTTCCCTTTCAGTGACCAACACTGTATTTCAGCATTTAGAACAGACGGTCCATGTGTCGCATATGTGCAGAAAAGTTTGAAAACTGGTGAGATGAAGTCGGGAAACAAATCACTTCAAAATATTGATATAGATTTTAAAGCAGCCTAAGAGAAGTCTAAGAATTCCATCTCCCTGATCAATTTCATTTTCAGAGGTATTTGTAGCTCCCGTTCTGCTTTAGATTCCCATGCCATACTCCATATCTGGCTAAGCAGGTGGAGGGAGTAATCTGTTCCTGAGCTTTTGCCAACGTTTAATTGTAACCAGCCAGTGGGAAGCCAGGCTGAATAAACTGTTCTCCACTTTTCTTTTCCAGTCCCTTCTGTGGGGATGGGCCTCACACATGGTCTTGTATATTTCTGATTATTTGAAATCTGAATTACACTGCAACAACAACCTTATCATAGTAAAACATCCCGAGGTCCTCACCGGGGCATTATCAGATGGAATTTGCCTTTGAGTCACATAAGGAGATATTAGGGCAGGTGATCAAAGGATTGATCAAAGAGCAAGGGTTCAGAGAGCATTGTAAATGAGGAAAAAGAGGTGTGGAGTTTAGGGAAAGTATTCCAGAACTTGGGGCCCAGGCAGCTTATGGCATTGCCACCAATGGGGGAGAAACTAAAATTAGGGATGTCAAGAGGCCACAGTTAGAGGGATACAGATATCTTGGAGGGTAGAAATGGCTGAGGCCATGGAGGGCTTAAAAACAATATAGAGAATTTTTAAATTAGAGAATTGCTTAACTGGGAACCTATAGGTCAGTGAGCAAAGGGATGATGGGTAAATGGGGACTTGGTGCGAGTAAGAATGGGAGCAGCAGAGTTTAGCATAACCTCAAATTTATAGATATGTAACAGCGTTAAGACCTCACACTAAATTTTTACATCATGATTACTCCCTAAAATTTTAAAACTGGACAATGATCTTTTAAAAATTACTGAAGGCTGTGACCTTCAGACAATAGGAGCTAATCCAACGGTATAGAAGAAATGTGTGCCTCATAATCTCTGAAGGAATTCTCATGGACACTGTAGACCAGAGACTAAATTCAAAGGTAATTATACAAAGGCCATCCACATGTCATAAGCCAGGCCTGACCACTGAGAGTCTACTGGTTTGCTTGGATAAATAGACCTGTGACCTTCCTTCTAGATTCTCAATGGTTCAAACATTAATAATTTCAGGAACCCAGACAAAGGAATATACTCTAAGATAAAAGCAAATGACTGCAGATGCTGGAATCTGAAACAAAAACAGAAAATGTCGCAAAATCTCAGCAGGTTTGACAGCAACTTGACTTGGTGAAGAGTCATCCAGACTTGAAACATTAGCTTTGTTCTCTCTGCACAGGTGCTGTCAGACCTGCTGAGATTTTCCAGCATTTCCTGTTTTTGGTAAAGGAATTATACACCAGCTCAGTTGGCTGGACAGCTGGTTTATGATGCAGAGTGACGCCAACAGCATGGGTTCAATTCCTGTACCGGCTGAGGTTATTCATCTAGACCCTGCCTTCTCAACCTTGCCCCTTGCCTGAGGTGTGTGATCCTCAGGTTAAATCACCATCAGTCAGCTCTCCCCCTCAAAGGGGAGAGCAACCTATGGTCATCTGGTACTATGGTGACTTTATCTTTACCTTTATACAGACAGGCTTTGTCAAAATCAAAGTGGAGAGAGGTAAATCATGTGGCATGACCCCCATAACTGGCAGAACAAACTATACTGTCTTGCTGTATTGAAAATTCATCTGCCATCTTCCACCTACCAAGCAGCAACTCTGAGAAGAGCCTGTGTCCGGTTTGAGTGCCTGCCCAATCTACACTGTTGCTACTGGAACTTCTGGACCATCACCCACAAGACTACTGCATCTCTATGTGCCTATCTCATTGTTTACGTCAACTTTACTTAAAGAGTAAATTATCCAGCATCAGTTCAGCCTGCCAACCTCTGTGAAGGAATATACCTTAAAACATTTGATTCTGGGCTCCAGATGCATGTGAAACCATAAATCTTTTCTCTGTGGTCTTTCCCTGTAAACTTTTCTTTCTCTATCCTTCATTTATTGTATGAATGCAAAGGTGGCTACATATCAGACCCCCCACATTTTGAGTGTGTGATAATAAACTAACCCTCTGAGTTTACCCATCTCGAGTTTGCTGTGGGGCTATTAATATAAATTGGAACCAAAATTGAAGGGTTGGGGAAAATCCACCACCACTTATAAAGGGGAAAATCAAAACATCTTTCTGTTTATGGAAGGGTACTGAGAGGAGAAATCAGGGCTGTTTAAATTAAACTCCCCCCTGTCTGTAGGAGAGAGTTGAATATGGGAGACCAGAACAAAGAAGAGTACAGCACAGGAACAGGCCCTTCGACACACCAAGTCTGCCGACACAGATGTCTCTTTAATCTAATATTCTCTTCCCTCTATGCGGTCCATATCCCTCTATTCCCTACCTATTCATACATCTATCCAGATGCCTCTTAAACGTTGTTATAGAATCTGATTCCACCACTTCCTCCAGCAGCACGTTCCAGCCAGTCACCACCCTGTATGTTAAAAACGTGTCCCTTACATCTCTTTTAAACTTTCCCTCCCTCAATCCCCAAGTAATTGACCCTTTGACCCTGGGAAAAAGACTCTGACTATCCACTCTATCCAAGCCTGTCATAATCTTGTAAAAAAAGAATGGAAAGGGTTGAACAGACAGCTTAACTGTAGTATCCACACTCACTGCAGGCAGACACATGACAAATTACAAATAACTACATTCCAGACGGCACTGAACAGTCATACCCTAGATGAGATATTTCTGAGGTTACAGCAATAATAAAAGAATCGATACCACTTATCAAGACTCCACAATGTTTAGAGGAGCTTCTGGAAAACTAATCAAGTATCACGGAACTAGGGATAATTAACACACCATTGAAATCAGCTTGATAACTACAGTGTTTTGATATTGCACACAGGTAGACAGGATATGTTCAGAAAATGGTTAAAGATAAAGCACACAGGACAATGGATAATGTGATCGAAACAGAACTTTAACAAATTTAAAGTAACAAGATGATGACCTAATCGAAATGTATCACTTTGTAACGCAAAAACATGTAAGAATGTGTAAGAACCTTTGATTAGCAGAGTAGCTTGGGAACAAGCTACAGTTCTGAGTACTGCTCTCCCTCATGCATGTTGAAAAAACAGTTTAAAGAAGTTCTATATGGTCTCATTCATTCCCCCCTCATTCGATGCTCCAATGAAAACAATCCAAGTTTATTCAACCTTTCTTCATAGTGCATATCCTCCAAACCAAGCAGCATCCTGGTAAATCTCTTCTGCACTCTTTCCAATGCATCAACATCTTTCCAGTAGTATGGCAACCAGAATTGTACACAATACTCCAAATGCGGCTAACCAAAGTCTAAAACAGCTGAAACATGGTTTTCCAATTCCTATACTCAATGCCCCAACCGATGAAGGCCAGCATAGAATCATACAGTGCAGAAGGAGGCCATTCGGCCCATCGAGTCTGCACTGACCACAATCGATCCCCATAATCCCATACGTTTACCCGAGCTAGTCCCCTGACACTAAGATGCAATTTAGCATGGCCAATCCACCTAACCCGCACATCTTTGGACTGTGGGAGGAAACTGGAGCACCTGGAGGAAACCATGCAGACACGGAGAGAATGTGCAAACTCCACACAGCATGCCATATGCCTTCTTGACCACCTTGTCCACCTGAGTTGCCACCTTCAGGGAACTGTGGATCTGCACGCCCAGATCCCCCTGTATGCTAATATTTCTAAGGGCTCTACCATTTACTGTATACTTTCCTTCTGCAGTAGACCTTCCAAGTTGCATCATCTCACATTTGCCTGGGTTAAATTCCATCTGCCATCTTTCGGCCCAGATTTCCAGCCGATTTATATCCTGCTGTATCCTCTGACAATCCTCACTATCTGCTATTCCGCAAATTTTTGTATCATCTGCAAATTTACTAATCATTTACTAATTAATAAATTTACTAATTTTCCTTCAAATCATTTTTGTAAATTGCAAACAACAGAGGCCCCAGCACTCACTGATCCTTGTGGAACACCACTTGTCACAGACTTCCAGTTAGAAAAGTACCCTTCCACTGCTACCCTCTCTTTCTATGCCCAAGCCAGTTTTGTATCCATCTTACCAGCTCACTTCGGATCCCATATGACTTCACCTTCTGTATTAGCCTGCCATGAGGAAGCTTATCGAAGGCTTTACTAAAGTCCATGTATACAACACCCACTGCCCTGCCCTGGTCAATTTTTTTTGTCACTTTCTCAAAGAACTCAATCAAGTTTGTGAGACATGACCTCCCCTTCACAAAAGCCATGCTGCTTATCGCTAATAAGACTATTCTCTTCCAGATGTAAGTACATCCTGTCCCTAAGAATCTTCTCCAATAATTTCCCCAACACTGAGAGAAGGCTCACAGGCCTGTAATTTCCCGGATTGTCTCTTCCGCCCTTCTTAAACAGAGGAGCAATGTTAGCTACTCTCCAATCCTCTGGTACCGCTCCCGTGGCTAAAGAGGATACAAGAGGATACCAGGTTATTGGAATAGTCCAATCTAGAGGTAACAACACACAGTGAGGGGTTCAGCAGCAGACGAACTGAGCTGGGTGGAGTGGAGTAATGTTATGGAGGTGGAAATAGGTGGTCCTAGTGATGGCATGATCATGTGGTTGGAAGCTCACTTTAAGGGTCAAATCTGATACGTGGCGGTGAGCAGTGTGGTTCGCCCTCAGACAGTTGTCAAGAGAGGGAGATGGAGTCAGTAGCTGGGGAATGGAGTTTGGGTCACTAAAGACAGTGGCTTCAGTCTCCCCAATATTTAATTGGAGGGGATTTCTGCCCATCCAGTTCAGGACGCCAGGTAAGCACTCTGATCATTGAAAGATAATGCAGGGGTTGAGTGAGGTGGTGGTGAGGTGTAGAGTCATTAGTGTGTGTAAGAAAAGTGACTGTGCTTTTGGATGATGTTGTGGAGGGGCATCATGTAGATAGGAAATAGGGAGGGGGGGGGTCAAGGATAAATCCTTGCGTGAGAGCAGAAGTAACAGTGTGGGAGCAGAAAGCAAGCACGTGATTCTGTGGTTAGGACGAGAACAGACACATAAACGTACAAATACAAACGGGCAAACCTCCCCCCGCCCCCCCACAACCCCTCCTCACACACACATATATTTCTGGACACCCACCAATATATATCCACCAACACATTATCCCTGCACGTAGGGTAGGTATGGTCTCTTTAAGAGAGTCTTCCCTTCCCCTCCCCATCCCCTCTGCTGTTTATCACCAAAAAGCTGCTTCATTTTGCTGGAGCGATGGGGGCAGGTTGTGACAGCTGATCTTGTTCCAAGAGATGCGCATTAAAAGCAATAAACAAGCTGTGTTACTGAGCTGTTTTCATTCTCTCTGAGTGACTGCCCCTGCAGCATCCCGGCACTGCTGACAACAACAGGCAGATCTCAAGCGAATAGGAGGGTGCTGGCCGGCTCCCAGAGGCAGTATGTGGGAGGCAGATGCCGGAGTGGACTGACTGATCTCACACTAACTGCTCCAATGCTGCTCCGTGGACACACTGGGGGCCGGGTGCTGATTCCCGCTTTGAACTGACAGCTTTGCGGGCGATCGTGAGAATTTGTGTCGGTGTGGAGGGAGAGCCGAGGGCGAGAAGAAGGAGGCGACAATGCGGGACAAGGATTTTATGCCCGGGGTGGATAAAGGCAAGCCAGCCACCTTCACCGGGGACAAGAAGGCGAAGATGGCGGCAAAGACCAACACCAAGTGGGTGAGATTGGCCACGGTTTTGGCCTATGTCTTATCAGTGTCTCTGGCAGCGATCATCCTGGCGGTTTATTACAGCCTGATCTGGAAACCGGTCAAATCTGCCAATTTCAGCCCTGGCAGCTCCTCCACTCCGAATCCCTCCGACACCCCTGGCAAGGCACTGGACCCTGAGACTTGGAGATCCAGACAGGGGCAAGAGCAGCCCCAAATGCAGGCTCTGACTGCCACCAGGGCCTGGAGCACCATACCGAACCACCAGCTGGTAATGACCACCCAACTCCCCACTCAGCTGGAGACTGAGACTGAGCAGCTCCCTGAGGCTGAGCTATCCCCCGCTCTACAGGACAGCACGGGGACCAAGAGTGTGCAGGAGGTGCCAGGGGGTTCACAGGGGGTCACCCTGCCTCAGTCAGTGACCCAAGCCAGCCCAAAGATCCCTGAGCATTTACAAGCTTTCTCGGAATCCGTGCCCCCCCAGAGAGAGGAGAGCGAGAATGTAACGGAGAGGATGGTCGGGGGGCCAACACCTAGAAGGCAATGAGACAACGCGGCCGGACTGTAAGCACAAGTACTCATAGAAATACCACCTAGAACTTCAAAGGGATGTGATCGAGGTCCCAGAATCAGGGGGAGGGCGAAGCGGGTGGGGTGACAACCGTGTGCATATACTCCTGCACTTCAAACAACCTCAAAGTTTTACTGTTCAAATACCTGGTGGTTTCAGAAAGATCCCCTTTCCCCGGTTCCTCTCAGTCCTCAGCATTCCACTGGGCAATGTTATTCTTTTTCATAAACTTTCTAAAAATACACACTTGACATCCGCTTTGCTGTTTTGTAGGACACTCGAAATGTTCCCACAACAAGTTAGCATTAATATTCTGGAATCCTGATTCTCTAGATTTTAGTAACAGTTGACACACGCTTGGTTTGACACTGGGAATAGTGTAGATTACCTGCCTAGTGGACACGATATGAGTTAACCTCAGGTACATGAAACTCTGTAAAATGTATCTGTACAGTCAACTATTGTATTTTACTGCTCAGATTTGGGTGTAACACCCCTTCTTGTGAGCTTTCATAGCGGTTAGATTTTTTTCAAAAATAAACGTTTTAAGAACTGAATTAGTGTTCATTTCTTAACTGGAGGTGAGTTGAATTAACATTTGACATAACATTCTAACAAGAAATGTTTAAAATTAAATGCCTTGAGTGGTGCAACCTGAACAGTTCTGGGCAGGAATCAAACTCCAGAGTCCCTTTTCAATCAAATAACAGACGCGATTTACATTGTTGAAAATTACATTTTTGAGTTTGTTTTAATTGAGCGAAGATAGACTGAAGGGCCTCAATTCATCTAATACGGCACTATCCCATCCTAGAGTTTTAAGCACAAAAAGCCAATTCGGCCCGTCGTGTCTGCGCCGGCCCATATGGGTTAGCATGAATCGTTTAAACAAAGTGAGTTCTCATTTTGAGTTATCTGCAATCCTCCTTTCCTTGGGAAGTGCTGACAGCACGTGACTCGGTAACGCCTTTGTAAATTGTATTGTTCTGCGTACGGAGCCACAACTCTGCCAGGAGAGAGCGAGAGAGCTTGCACTGTTGGTCACAGGAACTAACTGTGTTTCTCCAGCCCCGATAAATCGTAACGTGAGGGTAAATAATCGCAACCCGTGCAGCAAAGGCAATGACAGGGAATATTTTAACTGGATAAGGAAGTCTTTGAATTTTGGCTGAACGATGTTATTACTGTGGTGACCTGTTTGTAGTCCAAATTAGGATATATTGAGACCTGTGATTGACAATATTATTCTGAAAACATAACATTTAATTTTCCTGGGTAATCAATGAGCGGCTGTTAAATGTCACCGCGAGGCTTTGGTAGGGTTTTAAATTCACCATGACCACATAAAATACAAGTTAGAATGTAACTGCTGGATGATCAAACTGCAGGGTACACCTTGAATACTACATCCAGGAGCTGAGGCATCCAGTAATTAGAGGCAACCTACAGAAAAGCCACGAAGCTGATTCCTCTGTCACAAGGTGTAAATTATGGGGAAGAACCGGAGGAACATATATGGGGTGGAAATTAGACCCCATAACACCCAATTTCCAGGCAGAAAAGGAGCAGGGACTATGAAAGAAGTTTGTGGGGCTAAGTCCCATGCCCAAAGATGTCTGAAATACGCCTATCCCCATATCCCACCTAAAGCTATTCATGTGCACATACCAATGAGTGACCTAACATTTAAAGTTACAGGATTCCTCCTGAAGGTGGGGTATTCTTAACAGCAGCATTTCCTGCTATGGATGAACCAGTGGTTTCCACATGGATCCAGGAGGAGCTTTGTCCGGCTCCACTACTGGCCTTCCCCCCCCCGCAGGGGTGACCCCAGAGCCACTGCCAGGAAGTTCAAGCTGGATTCAGTTGAAACGGGTGCTACCTCAATGAACAATTCCCAGCACCTCACCCCAATTTCAGGCTCATTTCGGGTTTCCCAGCTGGAAGAGTGCGTATTGTGGGCTGAATTTTCCCAGCCCCATGGAGACAGGGTTGGAGGCTTAGGGAGCAAGGAAAAGATGGGAGAACCATGTTGGGACAATTCCCCAGTGATTGAGGTCCCAATGAGGGGGTGGTTTAGCAGCCACACTCTGTTTTCCACCAGGAGAAAGGGAGCAGCCTCTCCCCAATGGGCGTGGTCTCCCTGCCAGAGGGAGAGGGACACTTACCCCTCTTCAGTCCTCATCACTTTTAATCTTTATAAACTCCTGAACATGGAGGTATCTTTACAGTCCCCTCAGCGGGCAAGATGAGCAGCTCCTTATGGAATAAAATAAAGGAATAGCGAGCGACGGGGGAGAGAGGATGGCGATTGTTGTCAGAGGGATTAGCGGGTAAATATGTGGGGGTAGGGCCTGGGTGGGATTGTGGTCGGTGCAGACTCGATGGGCCGAATGGCCTCCTTCTGCACTGTAGGGTTTCTATGGTTTCTATGTTGGTCACCTTGCAGGAGACAGTTTTCAAAATAGGGGTGGCAGTAAAATCAACTAAAACTTGCAACTTTCTTGTTCAGTCACAACATTTTCATCTCCCTGCGGCTGACTCCCAGGGTTAATTTCCCCACAAGCTGTCCTTCAGGGATATGGGACAAAGTCAAAATAAGGGACAATCCCTTCAAAGACATCGCAATTGGGCACCCTGCTAGTGGTGCCCACATGTCCCTGAGGGGCTTAGCTGGGGCTCCAGAGCTCCCTCCCCTCCATGTGGCCCTGCAGCCTCGGAGGCCACTAAAGACAGAGACAGTGAACTGGGAAACTTGCTGCTGCGCATTCAGTCCCAAAACTGGAATCCTCCAGTGAAATCCAGCCCAGTATAAACACATTGTCAGTCAGCCCGTGTCCGCCAAAGGTTCATAAGGTGGTTAAAAGAATGAAAAACTAAACTTGAAGTAAAGATAGAGGATACGGATTTAGGCGGCACGGTAGCACAGCTCCAGGGTCCTGGGTTCGATTCCCGGCTTGGGTCACTGTCTGTGTGGAGTTTGCACATTCTCCTCGTGTCTGCGTGGGTTTCCTCCGGGTGCTCCAGTTTCCACCCACAGTCCAAAGATGTGCGGGTTAGGTTGATTGGCCAGGTTAAAAATTGCCCCTTAGAGTCCTGAGATGCATAGGTTAGAGGGATTAGCGGGTAAAATATGTGGGGGTAGGGCCTGGGTGGGATTGTGATCGGTGCAGACTCGATGGGCCAAATGGCCTCCTTCTGCACTGTAGGGTTTCGATTATTTCTATGAAAATCATATCTAAGGACAGCACAGCACAGAAGGAAGCCATTCGGCTACTGATTCTGCACCATCTCTTTGGAAAATCAAATCAGTTAGACCAATTCCTTGGCCCTTTATTCCACGCCCCAGCCGTTCCCTCTATTATTTATCCAATTTCTCATAGAACCCCCACAGTACAGAAAGAGGCCATTGAGCCCATCAAGTCTGTACTGACCACATCCCACCCAAGTCGTATTCTGTTTGAAAGTTACCTTCTGGCTCCATACTTTGAAACAGGCTTATCTAACCTTTCCACTGGGGTGAGGGGCACATTTGCAATTTTTTTTCACTCAAGGAGTGGATGAGCAAATTGATAAGACTTGGCACAACATTAAAGTGAATTGAAAAATACATGAGGTATTAAGAAAAGAACAATTCCTGGGCAAGTGTAAAGGAATGTCATAACAATAGTTAATTGAGAAAAAAAATAATTAATAAAAAAGACCTGAATGTGAGGGGGTCAGATTGTGTGTGTGTGTGTGTGTGTCTCACTCTCAGTCTCAGGATGCTCACTCACTGCCCTCACACACTCTGAGTGGGTGTGTTAGTGTGAGGTGGAGAAAGTGATTGAGAAACCTGAGACTAAAGTCAGACTGATGCTTGCTTACTCCCTCTCTCTTTCACACACACACACACACTCTCTCTCTCACTCCCCCACACACTCACTTTCTGGGCATCCCCAGAGCCCAACTCATTTCACGTCCACTCCCCATCCCTATTTCACCTTCTTTCCCCAGGTCTCATTCCCATTTCACCTCCACTCCCCAGTCTCTGGCCCCACTTTGCCCCTGCTCCCCAACCCTGGGCTCCGGCCCCACCACATGTTGGGCCCAGCAGCCATTCGCATACTCGCCACCGCCAGTGTTCACTGCTCCTCCAATCCAAGACTGTTTCCCTACTTCTTTTGCTGCTGATAGGCTCAGTATCAACAGCAAACATGGGAAAAGACTGGCCTGTGATTGGAGGAGCAGCCCCTTGCAAAATTTTGAAATTCACTTACCTGCATTTGAAACTTACCATCTTGTCTGACTGGCTTTAGAACATGGAGGGGCTTTGCGGACCGCATTGCAGTCCATAGGCTGTCAGCTGGACAAGTCTGATGTAAAAGATAGCGGCTGATGTTGTCTATATGGATCTTCAAAAATATCACATATTAGGTTTATTAGCAAAATGAAACACATGGGATAAGAGTGGCATTAACAGAGTGGATACAAAACTGGCTAAGTAATAGAAATAAGGGTTGTAGTGAATAGCTGTGTTTTGGACTGGAGGAAGGTTTAAGGTGGAGTTTCACAGAAATCAGTATCAGAACAACTGCTGTTTTTGATATATTATGATTTGTCCTTCGGGGGCACAGGGCACAATTTTGAAATTTGCAGATTTCACACAATTGGGAAGTGTAGTAAACTCTGAAGTAGATAGTGATAGACTTCAAAGGGACACAGATGGGCTGTTGGAATGGATCGAGACATGACGGCTGAAATTCAATGCAGAAGAGGAGAGGCAACACAAACTAAATGGTTTTAAAGGGATACATAAGGGGAACAATCTGGGCATGCTTGTGCACATATCTTTTGAATGGTGCAAGACAGGTTAATGAAGCATAAGAGATCCTGAGCTTTGTAAGTAGAGGCAGAGAATATAAAAGCCAGGAAGTTACTCAAAGCACCAATTTGGTTCCAGCTGTAAAATGTTGTCCAATTCTGGCATTGCAGTTTAAAAAAGACATGCAGACTTTGGAAAGCGTCCAGAACAGATAGATTTATGAGAATAGCTCTGGGGATGAGAGATTACAGGCATGTGAATAGATTGGAAAAGTTGGGGCTG
The DNA here is from genome assembly GCF_964213995.1 of Mustelus asterias. Taxonomy (NCBI): domain Eukaryota; kingdom Metazoa; phylum Chordata; class Chondrichthyes; order Carcharhiniformes; family Triakidae; genus Mustelus; species Mustelus asterias. The sequence goes on from NC_135818.1 coordinate 26,513,221, forward strand.
TTCTCCTTACAGTAGAGAAAGCTAAGTTGTGATTTAATGGAGTTGTTTAAATCATGAAAGAAATAGATAGAATAAATTAAAAGAAACAGTTTTCAGTGAATAAACAGTCATTGGCCCCAGGGCACAGATTTAAGATGTCTGGCAAAAGAAACATTGTAGAATCTCTGCAGTGCAGAAAGAGGCCATTCAGCCCATTGAGCCTGCACCAATTGTCTGAAAGAGCATCCCACCCAGGCCCTCACCTCCGCCCTATCCCTGTAATCCTCTGCATTTACTATGGCTAATCCACCTAACCTACATATCTGTGGACACTAAGGGGCAATTTACCATAGTTAATCCATCTAATCTGCACATCTTTGGAGTGTGGGAGGAAACCGGTGCACCCAGAGGAAACCCATGCAGACACGGGGAGAAAGTGCAAACTCCACACAGTCACTCGAGTCCGGAATCCCCTAACAACCTTACCACCATGCTGCCCATTTTTCACAGAGTTATAACTACACGGTATGGATTCCCGAAGGAAAAAATTCTGGAAGCATTCAAGAAACAATTGGATAATTCATCACATTAGGATTTGAGCATTATTAGTGCTGTGATCCGACAAATAAAACTGATTAAGTAAGATGCCTTGAAATAACTAAACATTGAGGTACAAACACCTTTTTACAAAATGTTTTTGCTCTCTAGTAGAATGAAGATGTAACCAGTACAAGTTAATGGGGGTGTTGGGGAGGGGGTGTGTGCGCAGAGGTGGTGGTGGTGGTGTGGAGGGGTGAAATTGAATTTCAGCAGGGGCACAAAATGAGTTATAATAGATGGCTACCCTCCCTATGCACATGATATTGCTTCCCATTGGTTTTAATAGGAGGAAATAATTGGAAGGGAAGTGGTGGGGGAGGGGGGTCTATGTACGGGTGGCTGATCCTTTACTGCCCAATTATATCCCCACAAGGTTGAATTTTATTCCAAATGTCTCTTAAAATAGCAGTAAAAGTCTTAATAGGGTTAATATACAGATCAACTGTGATCTAATTGAATAGGCTTGATGAGCTGAATGGGTTACTCTTCTCATGTTGTTCTCATATGAAGGTGTTAGCACTTGTACGTTTCATTATGTAATTTACTGATCATCATCTAAACTTGGCTAGTACAGTACTTTGTTTTCTACAAAAATTGATATATTGCCTTTATAAAATAACGTTTTCTTAGAATTGTACAGGACAGGCCATCTTCCCACAATAATTAGAACATTGCAACATTACCAAGAGGAACCATTTATCCCACTCTTACAATTCTAATTTTTGCCAAGAGCAGTTTGTGGGAAAGAGGTTATTTATTTAACAATTGTTCATTTTAATGAAGCTTCAATAACAATTTAACATGCACAATTTGGTTCATGTTTCTCATCACCTTTGTAAGAAGAGATTGGTTAATTTGAAATAGAGATTATGGCTCAGCAAGAAATGATTCACCTCGAGGCTTCTCTAATGGAACAGTTTGTTAACACAGCTTGCAGCAAGCCGCAGATTCTAACCCTGCTTGGAGTTAGCTGATTAGTCATTGGCAAGATGATAAGGGAACACCAACTGGCCCCGGCATCCTTGTTTGGAGAGGGGAGAAGATCAGCCAGGGCTGATGCCACTCTTGGTAATTATTCATTGGACCCAACTGGAAAGCATGTTGAAGCTATTGCAAGAATTTAAAAGGATTAAACTGGGATACCCTTCAGTAAGATAATCTTCTCACCTTCATGAAATATTGGGAAGACTGAAGCCATTATTTTCAGTCTCTGCTCCAAATGTTGTTTCCTAACTACTGACTCCATTCCTGGCAACAGTTTGAGATTATGCCAGTCTGTTTGCAATCTTGGTATCACATTTGACCCTGAGATGAGCTTCCAACCTCATATTCATGCAATCTCTTTGACTGCTTATTTCCACTTCCATTACATTGCTGAACTTTGCCCATCACAGCTCATCTGCTGCTGAAACCCTCATTTATGTCTTTATTACCTCTATATTTGATTATTCTAATACATTCATAGCTGGTCTCCCACATTCTACCCTCCACAAACTTCAGGTAATTCTGCTGCCTATGTCTTATCCTGCAGCAAGTCCAATTCCCTTGTCATCCTTGTGCTACACTGACCTACATTTCATCACCTTGATATAAAAATTCCCAATTCTTGTGTTCAAAACCCTCCATAGCCTCACTATTCCTAGTTTCTGTATTCTCCTCAAAACCCACAACCCTCAGAGATATCTCTACTCCCCTAATTCTGGCCTCTTGGGCATTCCCTATCATAATTGTTCCATGATTGGTGTTTCTACCTTCAGTTGCCTAGGTAGTAAGCTCTGGAATTCCCACCCGACACCTATCTGTCTCTATACCTCGTCTTCCTCCAAAGAACATTTCTTCTTAAAACTTACCTCTTTGACCAAGCTTTTGGTCATCTGGTCTAATATTCCTTATATGACACATTATGATCCTGTTAGAGACGGTTAACATTTAAAGAGAAATTCAAACACCCCGTGATTAACTGACAGAACTATGCCACAAGATTTCATGTGTTTAAACCCCAAGATTTCCCTTGTACATTATAAGAATCTGTAGAAACCAACCCACAAAATGTTCCACAGCTTACCTGATTTCACTTTAGTTCTCCTCAGTGTTCCAGCTATTCCCAAAGGTAAGATTTTATGGGGTTCCTTCCATTAGCATTTTGGTTAAGTGACCCTCCAACTTCTATTCAATACCTCACAATTGTGGATGCCTCAGCTCCTTGTTATGCTTGCTGGCAGATACTCAACGGCCTTCTCACGGCTTCTAAGCTAATAATTGTTTTCTGCCACAAGGCTCTGTAAGGACCATTTAGGATTCGTTTCCCTAGTTGCAAACTAGGCAAATCGTTCAGCTGCTTTTCTCTTACGAAATTCAAACTGAGCATGAGCTACACCAGCATTCTGTGCAGTGTATGACAATGTTAATGTTTTTTTCTGCTTAAATTGCAGCCCTGACTAAGAATCATCTCCTGTTGGCTCTCTTAATCCAGTGAGGTGCACCTTACACCAAAGTAAAAGTACAACTGCCTGTTTTCTGAGCAAACAGCCAGACAACTTAAATAAATAAACCTTCTACTGCCACAGCCCATCTTAATGACAATGTGGCATGCTTTGGGATGTCCTCAAACTGATATGTAAATTGATTATTTTTCCTTCAGCATAACTCTGATTCTGCCACCCACATGAATAATCTATATTGTTAATGGAGTTAATGACCCTTGCTCCAGAATTTCTCTCCCTATCAAAGAACTACAGTGATGATCAATTGCCTTCTAACCTCTTTTCATCTGGGAACTACATACATAATTGATATATTTTATTGAAGTAATTGGAAATCTGCTGGCTCTACCACAAGCCTAATGATAGGGCATCAATTGTTCCTGCATTCCTCTTGTCAACTCCAACCTTCCTGAATAAACATGGGCTACACTTTAAGTGCAATAAATCCAGGTTGGTTATCAGTGTTGTGTTTACCAGTTTCATAATCAGATGCTCCCATTTATTTACAGTTAAAACTTTTAATTCCTAAAATTAAAAGGTATATTCTGAAACATATGAACTATACGCAAGATATTTGCAACATTGATAACATACTTCGTTTTATAAATCAAAGGTGCTATATAAATATAAGTTGCTGTCATCAACAATTCATATGTAAATATATACGGTGTTTTTAACATAGTAGTGCGCCATGGCATTTCACAAGAGCATTACCAAACAGATATTGACTAAGTCAAAGGAGGAGACATTAGAAGAGGGGATCAAAACCTTGGTCAAAGAGGTAGGTTGTAAGAACATCTTAAAGGAGGAGAGGGATGGAAAGATTTAAGAAGGGAAACCAGAGCTTAGGACCTAGAAGGTTGAAGACACTTCCACCAATGGAGTGATAAAGGGAGTGGGAGAATCACAAGCATGCAGAATTCAAGGAATGCCAAGATCGAGGAGGATATTAGGCTTGAGTAAGTTACAGAGAAAGGGAGTGCAAGCACATAGAGGAATTTGAACACAAGGATGAGAATCTTAAAATAAAGATTTGACTGAACCTGGTGCCAATGTAGGTCAGCAAGCTCAGATAATCTACACAAGTGATGGGTGATGGCAAGTTATGATATGGGCAGCAGAGTTTTAGAAGAGCTGAAATTTATATAGAATGGAAGACAGGGTCAGCAAGGGAAGCATTGGAATAATCAAGCAGAAAATGGGCTGAGGCAGAGCAGAAACAGGCCATTTTACAGAGATGAGAGTGGGTGTTGGTGATAGAGGGGTTATGGGGTTAAAAGCTCAGCTCAGTATCAATGAAGTGCCAAGATTGCAAACAATCTGGTTCAGCCTCAGATATCGGAATGGAATCAATGGTTATGGAAGAGGGTTTGTATTGGGAGCCAAAACAATTCAGTCTTTGCAATGTTTAGCTGGAGGAAAATGGGATTCATCCAGGGTTAGATGTCAGCAGTGTACGTGTGGAATTTGATGTCATGCCTCTGTGTATCGCCATTGAGGGACAGCATACAGACGTGAAATAGGAGACAGCCAAGGATAGTCAAAGCTCAAATGTAAATAACATCTCTAGCACTTATAAAACCCCAGAGAAGTCCATTTCTTCAGATAAAGGGGTAAGTTAAGAAAAATGGCAAAGCTTAAAAAGAAATAAAAATAAAAAACTTTTTATGATTTAGCTATCATGTCTGAATGTTAAGATTTAATCATTGTTACAACTGAATGAGGAGGAGTGAATTGGCTCCCCTCAGTTGTGCACAACAAAGGTTTTAAAAATGTATTTTCCTGTAAATGTCTTTTCTAATCCAAATGCATTTACCTGTTAATAAGGAGCCAATCAAACCAGATTTTCTTTAGTCAAAGAAAGCGCAAATTTATAATTTACAAATCCAAAAAAAGACACCATAGCACACACACACACAGATCTCAGAAGTAAGAAAAGTTAGAGTCCAAATAAAAGTTTAAAAAATATACAATTATGTTCTTTACATGTCCTTGAGGTGTAGATTGTTGAATGGTACGGCTGTTTGAAGTTATCTGGTTTTCTTTAACATCCTGGAGTTGAATTGAAATTCAGATAATCGCACTCTACTGAAGACAATCTTAGCTTCAGAGGGAGGGAGATTCCTTACCTCTCTCTTAACCAGTGTTTCTAGATTGCTTCAATTTTTCGCTCCCTTTCTGGCTTGATAAAAACACTTTTTAAACTCCCTAACAATATATTTGAAAAAGGAATTCAATTTACATGTCTTGCAATCATTGTTAAAGAATAAGTAACCGCATTTTTGATCTATCATCTCAGATACTATGACAAATTCCAGAATGGTAGGAACCAGTCGGAGATGAGGGTCATTTCATTATCCACAGGGGTTTTGAATGTCCGTTGGGTATCTGGCTGGTTACTCATTCTCATTTTCTTGACGGAATTACAGTTGGTTGAAGTCCAGCACTTTGCATTTTTAATGCCTTCCTTTCAAGAGTCCCTTTTTGAAGTTGACTTCGACACCCTCAGGTGTGGAATTCCACAAGCAATGTGTCAGCAGTGCGATCCATATAGTAACTTTCCAGAAAAGATCAATTTACAATCCCATACATCAGGTGACATGAAGAAGGCATTTTTAGTCAGTGTTTTTTCTTGTATTGTTTTAAAGATCCTCCTTGAACAGGTCAACATGTTTTTGGATAGCTGGTGAAGTTAGAGGTAAATCTTACTCAGTTACAATTTCCCATCATTGTAACACTATCCAGTCTTTCCTCTCAAGCTTCTTCTATTATGCTTTATCTAATGAAAGTGGGAGTTACTCCTCGAGCAAGTATAGCTGCTATTGGCATAGACTTAGACAGGCACAGTGTCGGTATTGTAACAGCAAGAATGCTTCCTTTCCTCTCCACTCCAAGATTTATGTTTTCTAATGTCAAAATCCCAGCTTGAATTATATAATCAAACATGGTTATTTTACAATTTCAAAACTACTTTGGTCTTCCAATGGTCTGTTAATGTTCAGTTGGTATGATAAGAATATCCCTTAAATTGTGAAGGTATGTTCATTTTGTTCAGTACTACCTAGTAAAATAAGTAGTCAGTACAGTAGTGTAGTAGTTACTGACCTAGTAACCCAGAGACCTGATCTAATCATGCACAGGAAGTGAGTTCAAATCTCCCCATGGCAGTTTAAGAATTTGAATTGTTTTATATTGTAGATTATGAAGAGATGGCTTCAGTAAAGTTGATAGATTAGGTCATGGATCTGCCCAGCAGCAGCAATAGCCAACATTCAAAGGGGATGATGAGATGTGACAATTCCCAGTAACCAGACAGAATCAGGTGTAAACAGCAATCATTAGGAAACAATTTAATTAGATGACTGAAAGACCAGTGGAGGTATACAGATGCTAGCCAAAAAGATTGGTAAACAGATGCTAATTTTGAGATGCAGACAACCCAAATACACAAGGGAAAATCACAGAGAACCAGAGTATGATTGCCAGCAGCTGCAGAAGCAGGCAGGCTTGTCTAACATCTCACAGCCACAAAGCCATTGTAACATCTAAGAGCTGGAGAGTCAGTTTTACAGCTCAGAGTCTGAGAACCCATTTTAATATCTAAGAAGCTTTAGAGTCAAGGTAGTGCAGGAACCTTCACAAAGGCATTTTAAATATCCTCACTGGACATGTTTCAGTAGGGGAGCAGTCCGGGAATGGTGACCACAATCCAGTAAGCTTTAAGGTACTGATGGATAAAGATAAGTGTAGTCCTCAAGTTAAGGTGCTAAATTGGGGGAAGGCTAATTACAACAATATCAGGCAGGAACTGAAGAATGTAGATTGGGGGCAGACGTTTGAGGGCAATTCAACATCTGGCATGTGGGAGGCTTTCAAGTGTAAGTTGATAGGGATTCAGGACCGGCACATTCCTGTAAGGATGAAGGATAAGTATGGCAAGTTTTGGGAACCTTGGATAACGAGAGATATTGTGAGCCTCGTCAAAGAGAAAAAGGAAGCATTTGTCAAAGCTAGGAGGCTGGGAACACACGAAGCAAGTGTCGAATACAAGGAAAGTAGAAAGAAACTTAAGCAAGGAGTAAGAAGAGCTAAAAGGGGTCATGAAAAAGCATTGGCCAGCAGGATTAAGGAAAATCCCAAGGCTTTTTACACATATATAAAGAGCAAGAGGGTAGCCAGGGAGAGGGTTGGCCCACTCAAGGACAAGGGAGGGAATCTATGTGTGGAGCCAGAGGAAATAGGCGAGGTATTAAATGAGTACTTCGCGTCAGTATTCACCAAAGAGAAGGACTTGGTGGATGATGAGTCTGGGAAAGGATGTGTAGATAGTTTGAGTCATGTTGAGATCAAAAAGGATAAGTATTGGGGTTCTTGAGAAACATCAAGGTAGACAAGTCTCCAGGGCCTGATGGGATATACACCAGAATACTGAGAGAGGCAAGAGAGGAAATTGCTGGGGCCTTGAGAGAAATCTTTGTATCCTCACTGGCTACAGGGGAGGTCACAGTAAGAGTTTTAACAACACCAGGTTAAAGTCCAACAGGTTTATTTGGTAGCAAACACCATTAGCTTTCGGAGCGCTGCTCCTTCGTCAGATGGAGTGGGAATGTGCTTTTCCACATTTCCACATTTAAGGGTAGCAAGAATAATCCAGGTAATTACGGGCCGGTGAGCCTTACATCAGTGGTAGGGAAATTATTGGAGAGGATTCTTCAAGACAGGATTTATTCCCACTTGGAAATAAGTGGACGAATTAGCGAGAGGCAACATGGTTTTGTGAAGGGGAGGTCGTGTCTCACGAACTTGATCGAGTTTTTCGAAGAAGTGACGAAGATGATTGATGAGGGTAGGAGAGTGGATGTTGTCTACATAGACTTCAGTAAGGCCTTTGACAAGGTCCCTCATGGCAGACTGGTGCAGAAGGTGAAGTCGCATGGGATCAGAGGTGAGCTGGCAAAGGTGGATACAAAACTGGCTCGGTCAAAGAAGACAGAGGGCAGCAGTGGAAGGGTGCGTTTCTGAATGGAGGGCTGTGACAAGTGGTGTTCCTCAGGGATCAGTGCTGGGACCTTTGCTGTTTGTAATATATAAAAATGATTTGGAGGAAAATGTAACTGGATTGATTAGTAAGTTTGCGGATGACACAAAGGTTGGTGGATTTGCGGATAGCGATGAGGACCATCAGAGGATACAGCAGGAAATAGATCAGTTGGAGACTTGGGCGGAGAGATGGCAGATGGAGTTTAATCCGGAAGGTCTGGAAGGTCTAATACAGATAGGAAATATACAGTAAATGACAGAACCCTTAGGAGTATTGATAGGCAAAGGGATTTGGGTGTACAGGTACACAGGTCACTGAAAGTGGCAATGCAGGTGGAGAAGGTAGTCAAGAAGGCATATGGCATGCTTGCCTTCTTCGGCCGGGGTATTGAGTTTAAAAATTGGCAAGTCATGTTGACGCTTTATAGAACCTTAGTGAGGCCGCACTTGGAATATAGTGTTCAATTCTGGTCGCCACACTACCAGAAGGATTTGGAGGCTTTGGCGAGGGTACAGAAAAGACTTACTAGGATGTTGCCTGGTATGGAAGGCATTAGCTATGAGGAAAGGTTGGAGAAACTTGGTTTGTTCTCACTGGAGCGACGGAGGTTGAGGGGAGACCTGATAGAAGTCTACAAGATTATGAGAGGCATGGACAGAGTGGATAGTCAGAAGCTTTTTCCCAGGGTGGAAGAGTCAATTACTAGGGGGTATAGGTTTAAGGTGCGAGGGGCAAGTTTTAAAAGAGATGTACGAGGCAGATTTTTTACACAGAGTGGTGGGTGCCTGGAACCCGTTGCCGGGGGAGGTAGTGGAAGCAGATATGGTCGTGACTTTTAAGGGGCGTCTTGACAAATACATGAATGAGATGGGAATAGAGGGATATGGTCCCCGGAAGCGTAGGGGGTTTTAGTTAAGTCAGGCAGCATGGTCAGAGCAGGCTTGGAGGGCCGAAGGGCCTGTTCCTGTGCTGTAATTTTCTTTGTTCTTTGGACCCGGAAAAGACATTTCCCAGATCCGATTGTCCACCTTGTATTGTGTAGTAACTATAAGCTGGATTTGTCTAATAGATTTATTTAATTTGGATGTTGTCTGGGAATGAGACTGTCTTGAGGAGTTCAGGGATCACAGACATATATATGTATTTTGGAACAAGGAACAATTTCTGTGATTAGTAGTTCACCTATTTGATTATCTTAGTCTTATAGTCCTAGTTGGGTATATTTGTTTTTTGTTTAGTTTAATAAATAGTCTTTAGTAATTGTTACATGATGACTGGGCTGGTTATTCATGTGACTCCTCAAACCATTCTAAAACAAAACTATACACCACCACAAACCGTATTTCAAATAGAGATGGCCTCGCAGATAACATCCGTGTGTTTTGTGACAATTGTTATACAAACCCAACTGATTTATTGATCTTGTTAAGGATAGGGAACCTGCCGACCTTACCTGGTTTGACCTATATTTAATTTGATTTATTGTCACATATATTGCGATATAATGAAAAGTATTATTTTTTGTGCGCTATACAGATAAAACATACTGTTCATAGAGTACAAAGGGGAGGAGGAAAGGAGAGGGTGCAGAATTTTGTGTTGCAGTCACATATGGGTTGTAAAGAAAGATCAGCTTAATATATGGTAGATCCATTCAAAAGTCTGATGGCAGTAGGGAAGAAACTGTTCTTGAGTCGGTTTTAGTGATTTAGTCTCTCGTTTCAAGAGGTCCATCATATCTTCTTTACATGTTATCAGGTTTTCCTAATTTGGAGAATTAATCCTGTTTCACTATTTCTCACATTTTGTACCATCTTCATAGATTGTGTTATGATAGGCTAGAGGAAAACTAAATGCAAGGAATAAATAGTCTGCCATGACAAGTAGCCTGCTATGATGCATTCGCAAAAACCGTTCAATGTATTTTGCCTTGAAAATTGATTAACTTAAGGAACGAATATTTTACTGACACAAACAAAACTCTCCCAATTGATTTCAACTCCAGTTGCCAATTGAATTAATGAGTTGTGGCTTGTAAAGTATGCTGAAAATCTGACAAAATCTTTTGTTGCAATGTTTTTATCGTCGTGGTTTGCTGAAAAGGACCATGTTCAATAAAACTAGTTTGATAACTAGTTTAGTGGATACACGTACATAACCCAGAATGGAGCACAAAATCATTTATTCCATGATTAAGATTTTAAACTCATACATAGCACTGGCCATTTCATGAAATGAGCAGTCAAACTGCCTACTTCATGATCCTTGCAATGTGTTTGTTTGAAATGGGCAATTCCACAAATTGGGTGTAACGTGCACCTGGACAGGACCTGGACAGTTTTGACATTGTTGCTGAAAGGTCTCAGATAAGGAAGAAAAATGTTTGTTGTAGTTTTAAATATAATTAGGTTTTAAAATATGGAGATAAAGGAAATGGTTTTGATGATAGATATAATTGATGGAGCCATTCTTGGTCACTTCCAAGGGAGATTAGGTATACATGTGTGTGGATAAAAGAACTGTGAAGATGTATGGTTCACATTTGTATTAATAGTAAGATAGGCTGTCAATGCACATGTCAGAATGGATTAAATAGAGTCATAGAGTCATAGAGGTTTACAGCATGGAAACAGGCCCTTCGGCCCAACTTGTCTATGCCGCCCTTTTTTAAAAAACCCCTAAACTAATCCCAATTGCCCGCATTTGGCCCATATCCCTCTATACCCATCGTACCCATGTAACTATCTAAATGCTTTTTAAAAGACAAAATTGTACCCGCCTCTACTACTATCTCTGGCAGCTTGTTCCAGACACTCACCACCCTCTGTGTGGAAAAATTGCCCCTCTGGACACTTTTGTATCTCTCCCCTCTCACCTTAAAACCTATGCCCTCTAGTTTTAGACTCCCCTACCTTTGGGAAAAGATATTGACTATCTACCTTGTCAATGCCCCTCATTATTTTATAGACCTCTATAAGATCACCCCTCAGCCTCCTACGCTCCAGAGAAAAAAGCCCCAGTCTATCCAGCCTCTCCTTATAACTCAATTCATCAAGTCCCGGTAGCATCCTAGTAAATCTTTTCTGCACACTTTCTAGTTTAATAATATCCTTTCTATAATAGGGTGACCAGAATTGCACACAGTATTCCAAGTGTGGCCTTACCAATGTCTTGTACAACTTCAACAAGCCGTTCCAACTCCTGTATTCAATGTTCTGACCGATGAAACCAAGCATGCCAAATGCCTTCTTCACCACTCTGTCCACCTGTGACTCCATTTTCAAGGAGCTATGAACATGTACCCCGAGATCTCTTTGTTCTGTAACTCTCCCCAACGCCCTACCATTAGCTGAGTAAGTCCTGCCCTGGTTCAATCTACCAAAATGCATCACCTCGTATTTGTCTAAATTAAACTCCATCTGCCATTTGTCAGCCCACTGGCCCAATTGATCAAGATCCCGTTGCAATTGGAGATAACTTTCTTCACTGTCCACTATGCCACCAATCTTGGTGTCATCTGCAAACTTACTAACCATGCCTCCTATATTCTCATCCAAATCATTAATATAAATGACAAATAATAGTGGACCCAGCACTGATCCCTGAAGCACACCGCTGGTCACAGGCCTCCAGTTTGAAAAACAATCCTCTACAACCGCCCTCTGGCTTCTGTCAAGAAACCAATTTTGTATCCATTTAGATACCTCACCCTGGATCCCGTGAGATTTAACTTTATGCAACAACCTACCATGCGGTACCTTGTCAAAGGTCTTGCTAAAGTCCATGTAGACAACATCAACTGCACTGCTTTCATCTACCTTCTTCGTTACCCCTTCAAAAAACTCAATCAAATTTGTGAGACATGATTTTCCACTCACAAAGCCATGCTAACTGTTCCTAATCAGTTCTTGCGTCTCTAAATGCCTGTAGATCCTGTCTCTCAAAATACCTTCCAACAACTTATCCACCACAGATGTGAGGCTCACTGGCCTGTAGTTCCCAGGCTTTTCAATGCAGCCCTTTTTAAACAAAGGCACAACATTTGCTACTCTCCAATGTTCAGGCACCTCACCCGTGACTATCGATGATTCAAATATCTCGACTAGGGGACCCACAATTTCCTCCCTAGCTCCCACAATGTCCTGTGGGACACTAACTTGTAGCGTCTGCACATGTGCATTTAAAATGCATGATTTTTTTCACTCGAGTTGTCAGGATCAGAAACTCTGTACCTGAAAAGGAGGTGGGGGGGGGGGGGGGGGGTGTTTTTCAATAGATAACTTTGAAAGAGAGTTGGACAGCTACATGAGAGTGATGAACTTACAAGGTTGTAGCAGAGAAAATAGAATAGGGATGCAGAAGTAAACACAACTGCATTTTCAAAGATTCAGCACAGTCACAGTGGACTGAATTTAATCTTCTTGTGCTATAAGTTTCCATGATTGTATGACCACATTTCATTGTGCTTGACTTAACGACAGTTAATTTAACATGGGCTTTATTCAATATCTCGTGCTAAGGCACCTTGATTAATCTAGACTCAAAATACTAATTTGCCACCTGCTGTTTCATGAAATTGCCCCAGTTGTACAATGACTACCAAGTTATTACTTAACCTTTCATGCTTCCCAACACACTTCCTGTCCAACACAGCAGTTTTCAGCTGCCTGATTCAATTACTGCTCTGCCAATGAGAAGACTTCAAACTTGTCATAGACCAATTGTTTTTGAACAGACAAAATATTTAACAACTTGATTTAAATTTATCTTGATGGAAAATAAGGTGAAGAACAGGTGCATTCAAAGAAACAAATTGAGTGAAAGCAGTGAGAGTCAGACAGCAGCATGAAGGTTGGAACATCAGGTTGTTCAGTCTCTTGCTACGCAATGGCACAGCTGTTTGAGATAGTGAATTGCTGAGCCATACACGAAGATGAAGTCCCAAACTTAATCACTGGGTAGTGCCAAATGATCTGTTCTTAGCTTCAGCAATTGCCAGAGTGTTACTGCTTTCTCTGTGGGAGGTGGAGAAAGAATCAGTTTTAAAATGAGTAAAGAAGTAATCATTTATGTATACATGCCAGACTGCAAGGTCCCAATATTTACAGGCAAGGAGTGGGAGAACATTGGAAATTCTGTGCCTGATATTAGTGACAGGACCTCATTATAATTTTCTTATGTCATTCCTTATCTGGCAATCTGGAAAGATCACAGCGTATTTGGGGAGCGTGTTTGGGGCGGGGGGGGGGGAGGGGAAGGGAAGTATAGGTCGAAATTAAGGGGAAAACAAACCATGATACAAAGTAAACTCCTCTGTTAGTTAGTGAAACAACACAGAAGCAGGGACATTCCTGGCCACAGAAAGTAATACCCAAGTGACCATGCTAACGCTGCGAAGAAAAACATCCCACAGGCATGGTCAATATCCAGCAATTTCAGCCCAATGGTTTGTGTAACAAAATGGGACATTTTGGGAAACATGCAAAGCCAAAACATCAAACAGGATTCATGAGGTCGAGGCAGCACATCAAGAGGATACACAACCATGCTTATTGGGTAAGGTTAAAGATCTTTTGATTTGATTTATTATTGTCACATGTATTAGTATACAGTGAAAAGTATTGTTTCCTGCACACGCTACAAAGCATACCGTACATTGAGAAGGAAAGGAGGGAGTGCAGAATGTAGTGTTACAGTCATAGGTAGGCTGTAGAGAAAGATCAACTTAAGTGAGGTAGGTCCATTCAAAAGTCTGATGGCAGCAGTGAAGAAGCTGTTCTTGAGCTGGTTGGTACGTGTCCTCAGACTTTTGTATATTTTTCCCAATGGAAGAAGCTGGAAGAGAGTATGTTCGGTCCTTGATTATACTGCTTGCTTTTCCAAGGCAGCGGGAAATGTAGTTAGAGTCAATGGATGGGAGGCTGGTTTGCGTAATGAACTGGGCTTCATTTATGACCCTTTGTAGTTTTTTGTGGTATTGGACAGAGCAGGAGCCATACTAACTGTGATACAACCAGAAAGAATGCTTTATATGGTGCACCTGTGAAAGTTGGTGAGAGTCATAGCTGACATGCCAAATTTCCTTAGCCTCCTGAGAAAGTAGAGGCATTGGTGTGCTTTCTTAACTATAGCGTCGGCAATAAGGGACAGGTTGTTGATGACCTGGACACTAGAAACTTGAAGCTCTCGACCATTTCCTCTTTGTTCCTGTTGAGGTAGATAGGGGCATGTCCTCCACTACGCCTCCTGAAGTCACTTTGAATTTCATTTTGATTAATGGTCATCTCATAAACTTTAAATTAGAAATGGGCCAGTGTGATGTTCCTATTAGACAAAGGACCATGGCTTAGAGACCTCTGGCTATGACCAAACACACCACTTTATGGGCCTGGAGGAATCAGACTTCCAGTCATTGGTATGATTCTGGACTATTAAAACATGGCAGAAAACAAAGGAGCTGATATGTCATCCACAACCAATCGTTTTCTCTCTTGAGCAGAGATACCTGGGCAGCCCTGAACCTCCTCAAAATGGCAGAAGATGTCAAGTCAACCACTGTTGTAAATTATACAGAACTGCAAGTTCCTGAGAGCTGCAACAAGAAAGATTTTCTTGACTGGAACTTTAGCTCTGAATAGTCTTCTCTCTTTGAGGAGCAGGAGTGTATCCAGAAGCCTTCTCATTGGTCAGATCAGCCAGCCACTCAGATGGTTACTATGACATCTAGTAGATGACAGTCAAGTGAGGGACCAGCAATGGGAAGAACCTCAACTTCTGGCACCAACACTAGTTGGAGAAATAAACCCCGAGACCACAGAGCAGATGCTGTAATCTCCAGCCAGCATGACAGTGCCACAAATTATTCTGGAACTTAATAGCAGCCATCCATTGGTTACAGCACATCACACAGCCAAGCACAAAGGTGAGCTTATTACTAAGTCACACCCTCACATCAGGAACTGGTCCAAGAGGATGACAAATCCTCCTTTGAGGAAGCCACACACATTCTGAGGGTGCATACCACAGGACTAATGCAGACTTTGCACCAACTTGGTAGACCAGTGAGACACAGGGCTGGGTTTTCACCCGGGTGTCTCTTGCATCACAAGTGAGCAAGAATAAGATGGTGAAGTCAGGGTCAGTAGTGGTGAGACCTCCTCTCTCCTGTGGAATTCAGCTCTGTGACAAAGTTGGTACTATCTTAGTTGCTTGTCCCCCACTACAGGTGTTCTTCCTGCTTGTCATCTTGTAATTCATTGGAGGTCCAACCTAAAACAGCATGTGAACCCATATTGATCCAATGTATCAGACAGATAAGATTCCAAGTCGTGAAAGCCACCTTCAAAGTGACTTCCAAAATAGTAAAAATTCCCTCTGAAGTAGTGACAGTGAGCTCTCAGAAAAGTATTGTGAACAAAAATCTTAGGTACAAGTTTAGCTGTGAAGTTTCAGCATTTATGGGAATTTTTGATGGTTGTGGTCTTGGTTTTGCTTTCACCGGTGAGTTCCAGGAAACTTGGGAAATATTTTCATCCTCAGTTAAAATTGAAAACTTGTTAAAAGTGCTCTTGATCACCTATATTTAAATTGGTGTTTGCTTCTCCCGTGAGGGCTTTTCACACACTGCCAAATGCGCTGCTGTAAAACGCAGGAGCTGGCAGGTTGGAGTAGCTTCCCATGTGTTGTCAAGTTCAGTGCTCTTAAACCACTTTACCCCCATCTTCACCCCCAACACACTCACTTTTGGAAGTTAAAATGTTCCCATTACTTGGTATAATTTTTAGTGAAGAGTCTGGAGGACTTTGTACAATGTACTTCTCTTCTCATGGAGCAGCTAGCTACACATGCAGGTTTATGTAAATTCAGTGGACGTTAAGTGCTATACAGTATTTTCATCTGCTGTGTCAAGTTCTGGGATGTGACAGTTCCTGAACTAATCATCTGAGCCAGCTGATGTAGGCACCAGGTGGAGGCTGCAGGGAATGAGAGAAAGTTTTCTAAATTTAGTTTTCACACACTCCCAAATAACAGATAGAGGTATGTCAGCAGGCTATCCAACTTTCCCCTCTGAACTAGAAACCTGTATATAATTCCACAGATTTATAGCAAAGAAAATATTCTAAATAAGGTAAAAATGGTGAAAGTAGAATTCATGAAATGCAAACAAAGACTTTTAAATTTAGATTGAGTCAAAAAATGTAAATACACTATTGTGATGTTGAAACTTTGAAGTTTTAAAAAAAGTTTGTTTATTAGTGTCGCAAGTCGGCTTACATTAACACTGCAATGAAGTTACTGTGAAAATCCCCCCTTTGTTGAAGACCTTTTAAAAGACAAAGTGCATGAGCCACAAAATACAACCTTCCACTTCTAATCTCAAACTTATTTGATTTATTTTATTTAGACAAAATTTAAACCTAATGTTAAATCAACAGTAAAATGCTTAGCTGAGGAAATGTTATGTAAACATAGAAAAGTTAAGCATCAAATTCGGTCACATGGCAGTTGATTTCAGATCAGCTGGGGTCAAGATTGGCTTGGAAGAAAAAAGACTTGCAATTATACAGTGCTTTTCATGATCTCAGGAAGGCTAAAATATTTTACAGCCAGTGAAGTACTTTGAAGCATAGTCACTGTGGTAATGTAGAAATGATGTGGAGATGCCGGCGTTGGACTGGGGTGAACACAGTAAGAGTTTTAACAACACCAGGTTTGAGAGCACATTTCCACTCCATCTGACGAAGGAGCAGCGCTCCGAAAGTTAATGGTGTTTGCTACCAAATAAAGCTGTTGGACTTTAACCTAGTGTTGTTAAAACTCTTTCTGTAATGTAGAAATACAGTGGGTGGGACAGTGGTTAGTACTGCTGCCTCACAGTGCCAGGGGCCCCAGTTTGATTCCGGCTTGGGTCACTGTGTGGAGTTTGCACATTCTCTCTGTGTCTATGTGGGTTTCCTCCAGGTGCTCTGGTTTCCTCCCACAGTCCAAAAGACATGCTGGTTAGGTGCATTGGCTATGCTAAATTCTCCCTCAGTGTACCCGAGCAAGCGCTGGAGTGTGGCAACTAGGGGACTGCCACAGTAACTTCATTGTAAGCCTACTTATGACACGAATAGATAAACTTTAAACAATTTGTGCATACCAAATTCCCAAAAACTGCAGTGTGATATTGACCAACCTGTATATGTACTTCCGTCAACTGGATTTACAGGTATATTCATCAGGAAGCCACAGAGAATTCCTCTGCTTTTCTATGAAATAGTGATGTGGGATCTTTTATATGCATCTGAGAGGCCAAAAAGAACCTTGATTTAATGTCTCACCTAAAAGATAATGGCCGGGATTCTCACAAAAAAATTCAAAGTCTCCAATTCGCATGAAAACGGGAGTAACTCTTGCTGGTCTTTTAGCTTGATTTTCAGATTGAATCTCCGACACTCTGAGCACTGCAGAGTGCCCTATGAGGATTCCTTCTGAAAATCGGGGGTGCGGCCTATTCCGGCCTGTGAGGCCAGCAGTGGCCTCCTGATTGCTGGCCTCCCAGAGCTCTGCAGGCAAGCCCAATGTCCCTCCCCGCGCCCACCCCCAATCCAGTTCACCGCCCTCCCACCCTCTGCCACTGATCCTGAATGCAGAGTGAGTGGGATCCCCATCCCTACCGATACGCTCTGGCCCCCGCCACCTTGGCATTACCTAATGGGCAGTGCCAAGGGGCCAGACTGGCACTGCCCAGGGAGCACACCCCTTTACCCCTGACCTCCTGGGAGGGTCTGAATGGCCTCACTTCACTCCAGTGGGGTTGGCCACCTGCTCCCCACTAGTGGGGAACAGTAGTAAACCCTGCTGAAGTGAACCAGTCCTGGCGAGGGCGAGGTGGGTTGGAACGCTAGCGAGCTCAGAGACTTCAATCCTAGGCCCGACAATCAGATGGAAATTGCAATTTAAATATTGAAATCAGCTCCGCGTTCAAAATCTTGAGATGGGAGACTCACAGAGGCACGGGAGCGCAGCAGGAAGCCTCAGTGATGAGAATCGCCCCTGATACCACCAATACCGCACTCAGTACTGCACTAAGTCTGGAGCTGGTTTTGAATCTGCAACTTTCTGACCCAAACAAAAGTTATACCAACTGAGGCAACCAATGTTGGTTGGGAAAAGCAGCATCAAAGCCACTGACAGCAGTGGTGGCTTTCTCCGCCATTTAAAACGGCAATGAGAAAGAAAACTTGAAGTCACAGCCTCCACAACGTACTGCTGGCGGGCAGCCTCTGATTCACCTGCCTCGCCATCAAATTAGACACTTGATGATTTAGGTGCCATTTTTAAATACCACCCCAGTGAACAGCTAGCAAAGCAAGAAACAATCTTCACCCAGATTCACCCCGGGACTATCCTAGGATCAAGCTGGCACTACCCTGTCCCTCCTGAGCATTGCATTCACCTCCAAGCTCCCCTGGGAATACTGCTCACTAGGCGCATGATATCTGAGACCAGTTGTGCTACACACCACCGTGGATGGATTTTTTGAAGTGGGGGGATGATTCTGGTGTATGGGCCTGATAATTATATGTTAATTTATTACAATGAGATTTCCGACATTGAACATCATCACTGATGGAGGGAGGAGACGATCACTTCCTGCTTTGACACCGACTTGAAATTTTGACTTTGGCCTTGCAACATTTTCCGCTCCTGCCCCCGAACTTGCTCGATGTGAACGTGAGTGGAAAATGCTGGCCGGAGTCTTAGGTGACACCCAGTCATGTACAAATACCGCCCACTCAAACAATGATGAGACGGAGTACAGGAAAGAGATAGGTGCGTGTTGTTCCAGGGTTCCAATGTTTCAGGCGGGACAGAGGCAGAGGGATAAAAGGTGGGGGGGGTGGCATTGTTGGTCAGGGAAAATGTTACAGCGGTACTCAGGCAGGATAGATTAGGGAGCTTGTCTACAGAGGCCCTATGGGTGGAGCTGAGAAACAGGAAAGGTATGACCACATTAATGGGGTTGTATTATAGACCACCCAATAGTCAGCGAGAATTGGAGGAGCAAATCAGCGGAGAGATAGCTGACAACTGCAAGAAACACAAAGTTGTGATAGGAGGGGATTTTAATTTTCCACATATAGATTGGGACTCGCATATTGTTAAAGGTTTAGACGGGGTAGAGTTTGTAAAATGTGTTCAGGAGAATTTTCTACATCAGTATATAGAGGTGCCAACGAGAGAGGATGCGATATTGGATCTCCTATTGGGAAATGAGTTCGGGCAGGTGATGGATGTGAGTGTGAGGGAACACTTTGGATCCAGTGATCATAATGCCATTAGTTTCAACCTGATCATGGATAAGGATAGATCTGGTCCTCGGGTTGAAGTTCTGAACTGGAAAAAGGCCAAATTTGATGAAATGAGAAGGGATCTGGGAAGTGTGGATTGGCACAGGCTGTTCTCTGGTAAGGATGTAAATGGAAAGTGGGATGCCTTCAAAGGAGAAATTTTGAGAGTGCAGAGTTTGTATGTTCCTGTCAGGATTAAAGGCAAAGTAAATAAGAATAAAGAACCTTGGTTCTCGAGGGAGATTGTAACACTGATTAAGAGGAAGAGAGAGTTGTATGAAATGTACAGGCAGCAAGGAACAGATCAGATGCTCGAGGAGTATAAAAAGTGCAAGAAGCTACTTAAGAGGGAAATCAGGAGGGCTAAAAGAAGACATGAGGTTGCTTTGGCAGACAGAGTGAAGGAAAATCCAAAGAGCTTCTATAGGTATGTTAGGAGCAAAAGGATAGTGAGGGATAAAATTGGTTCTCTTGAAGACCAGAGTGGTAGACTGTGTATGGAACCAAAAGAGATGGGGGAGATACTAAATGGTTTTTTTGCATCCGTATTTACTGAGGAAACGGGCATGGAGTCTACGGAAATAGGGCAAACAGGTAGGGAGGTCATGGAACCTTTACAGATTAAAGGGGAGGTGCTCGCTGTCTTGAGGCAAATCAGAGTGGATAAATCCCCAGGACCGGACAGGGTATTCCCACAGACCTTGAGGGAAGCTAGTGTTGAACTTGCAGGGGCTCTGGCAGACATATTTAAAATGTCAGTATTCACGGGGGAGGTGCCGGATGATTGGAGGGTGGCTCATGTTGTTCCGTTGTTTAAAAAAGGTTCCAAAAGAAATCCGTGAAATTATAGGCCAGTAAGTTTGACATCAGTGGCGGGCAAGTTATTGGAAGGTGTGATAAGGGATAGGATCTACAAATATTTGGATAGACAGGGACTTATTAACAAAGAACAATACAGCACAGGAACAGGCCCTTCGGCCCTCCAAGCCCGTGCCGCTCCCTGGTCCAAACTAGACCATTCTTTTGTATCCCTCCATTCCCACTCCGTTCATATGGCTATCTAGATAAGTCTTAAACGTTCCCAGTGTGTCTGCCTCCACCACCTTGCCTGGCAGCACATTCCAGGCCCCCACCACCCTCTGTGTAAAATATGTCCTTCTGATATCTGTGTTAAACCTCCCCCCCCTTCACCTTGAACCTATGACCCCTCGTGAACGTCATCACCGACCTGGGGAAAAGCTTCCCACCGTTCACCCTATCTATGCCTTTCATAATTTTATACACCTCTATTAAGTCTCCCCTCATCCTCCGTCTTTCCAGGGAGAACAACCCCAGTTTACCCAATCTCTCCTCATAACTAAGCCCCTCCATACCAGGCAACATCCTGGTAAACCTCCTCTGTACTCTCTCCAAAGCCTCCACGTCCTTCTGGTAGTGTGGCGACCAGAACTGGACGCAGTATTCCAAATGCGGCCGAACCAACGTTCTATACATCTGCAACATCAGACCCCAACTTTTATACTCTATGCCCCGTCCTATAAAGGCAAGCATGCCATATGCCTTCTTCACCACCTTCTCCACCTGTGACGTCACCTTCAAGGATCTGTGGACTTGCACACCCAGGTCCCTCTGCGTATCTACACCCTTTATGGTTCTGCCATTTATCGTATAGCTCCTCCCTACATTATTTCTACCAAAATGCATCACTTCGCATTTATCAGGATTGAACTCCATCTGCCATTTCTTTGCCCAAATTTCCAGCCTATCTATATCCTTCTGTAGCTTCTGACAATGCTCCTCACTATCTGCAAGTCCTGCCAATTTTGTGTCGTCTGCAAACTTACTGATCACCCCAGTTACACCTTCTTCCAGATCGTTTATATAAATCACAAACAGCAGAGGTCCCAATACAGAACCCTGCGGAACACCACTAGTCACAGGCCTCTAGCCGGAAAAAGACCCTTCCACTACCACCCTCTGTCTTCTGTGACTAAGCCAGTTCTCCACCCATCTAGCCACCTCCCCCTTTATCCCATGAGATCCAACCTTTTTCACCAGCCTACCATGAGGGACTTTGTCAAACGCTTTACTAAAGTCCATATAGACGACATCCACGGCCCTTCCCTCGTCAACCATTCTGGTCACTTCTTCAAAAAACACCACCAGGTTAGTGAGGCATGACCTCCCTCTCACAAAACCATGCTGACTATCGTTAATGAGTTTATTCCTTTCTAAATGCGCATACATCCTATCTCTAAGAATCTTCTCCAACAACTTCCCCACCACGGACGTCAAGCTCACCGGCCTATAATTACCCGGGTTATCCTTCCTACCCTTCTTAAATAATGGGACCACATTAGCTATCCTCCAATCCTCTGGGACCTCACCTGCGTCCAGTGACGAGACAAAGATTTGAGTCAGAGGCCCAGCGATTTCATCTCTCGTCTCCCTGAGCAGCCTTGGATAGATTCCATCAGGCCCTGGGGATTTGTCAGTCTTTATATTCTCTAACAAACCTAACACTTCCTCCCTTGTAATGGAGATTTTCTCCAACGGTTCAACACTCCCCTCCAAGACACTCCCAGTCAACACATCCCTTTCCTTTGTGAATACCGACGCAAAGTATTCATTTAGGATCTCCTCTACTTCTTTGGGTTCCAAGCATAATTCCCCACTTTTGTCCCTGAGAGGTCCGATTTTTTTCCCTGACAACCCTTTTGTTCCTAACGTATGAATAAAATGCCTTGGGATTCTCCTTAATCCTGTCTGCCAAGGACATTTCGTGACCCCTTTTTACCCTTCTAATTCCCCGTTTGAGTTCTTTCCTACTTTCTTTGTACTCCTCCAGAGCTCCCTCCGTTTTTAGCTGCCTGGACCTAACATACGCCTCTCTTCTTTTTGACCAGTCCCTCAATTTCCCTGGTTATCCATGGTTCTCGAATCCTACCCTTCCTATCCTTTTTTACAGGCACATGCCTGTCCTGTCGCCCTAACAACTGTTCCTTAAAAGACTCCCACATGCCAGATGTGGATTTACCCTCAAACAGCCTCTCCCAATCAAGAGCTGCCAATTTCTGCCTAAACCCACTAAAGTTAGGCTTCCCCAATCCAACACCTTACCCTTGGGACACCACTCATCCTTTTCCATCACTATCCTAAAGCTAACAGAATTGTGGTCACTATTCGCCACATGTTCCCCTACCGAAACTTTGAAGACCTGACCGGGCTCATTCCCCAGTACTAGGTCCAGTATAGCCCCCTCTCTAGTCAGGCTATCTACATATTGTTCCAAAGAACCCTCCTGTACGCATTTTACAAATTCCTCCCCATTCAGAGTCCCAGCTCTCAGCGATTTCCAATCTATACCAGGGAAATTGAAGTCTCCCACTACAACAACCCTGTTTTTCCTGCACCTATCCAGTATCTCCTGACATATTCGTTCTTCCACTTCCCTTGGGCTGTTGGGGGGCCTGTAGTATACCCTCAACATAGTGACTGCGCCCTTCCTGTTTCTAAGCTCCACCCAGAGTGACTCGTTACACGACCCCTCTGAATTGTCCTCCCTCTGCACCACTGTAATATGCTCTCCAATACTGCTACTCCCCCACCTCTTTTGGCCCCTCCTCTGTCTCGCCGAAAACACTTGTACCCCGGAATATTCAGCTGCCAGTCCTGTCCCTCTTTCAACCAAGTCTCTGTCACCGCAACCACATCCAAATTCCTCGTGAGCATTAAGGCCCTAAGTTCGTCTGTCTTACCTGCTACGCTCCTTGCATTGAAGTGTAAGCACTCCAGACCTCCAGGCCCAGTGAGGTCAGCCGCCCCCAGAGTGCTCTTCTTCTTTGCCAGCCTTGTCCCAGCCCCAAGCTTAGGGAGAGTCAACATGGCTTTGTGCGTGGTAGGTCATGTTTGACCAATCTATTAGAGTTTTTCGAGGAGGTTACCAGGAAAGTGGATGAAGGGAAGGCGGTGCATGTTGTCTACCTGGATTTCAGCAAGGCCTTTGACAAGGTCCCTCATGGGAGGTTAGTTAGGAAGGTTCAGTCGCTAGGTATACATGGGGAGGTAGTAAATTGGATTAGACACTGGCTCAATGGAAGAAGCCAGAGAGTGGTTGTGTAGGATTGCTTCTCTGAGTGGAGGCCTGTGACTAGTGGTGTGCCGCAGGGATCGGTTTTGGGTCCATTGTTGTTTGTCATCTATATCAATGATCTGGATGATCATGTGGTAAATTGGATCAGCAAGTTTGCTGATGATGCAAGGATTGGAGGTGTAGTGGACAGTGAGGAAGATTTTCAAAGCTTGCAGAGGGATTTGACCAACTAGGAAAATGGGCTGAAAAATGGCAAATGGAATTTAACGCAGACAAGTGTGAGATATTGCACTTTGGAAGGACAAACCAAAGTAGAACGTACAGGGTAAATGGTAGGACTCTGAAAAGTGCAGTTGAACAAAGGGATCTGGGAATACAGGTACAGAATTCCCGAAAAGTGATGTCACAGGTGGATAGGGTCGTAAAGAGTGCCTTTGGTACATTGGCCTTTATAAATCGGAGTATCGAGTATAAAAGTTGGAGTGTTATGGTAAGGTTATATAAGGCATTGGTGAGGCCAAGTTTGGAGTATTGTGTACAATTTTGGTCACCGAGTTACAGGAAGGATGTAAATAAGGTTGAAAGAGCGCAGAGAAGGTTCACAAGGATGTTGCCGGGATTTGAGAAGCTGAGTTACAGAGAGATTGAATAGGTTGGGGCTTTACTCCCTGGAGCGTAGTAGATTGAGGGGAGATTTGATAGAGGTGTATAAGATTTTGATGGGTATAGATAGAGTGAATGCAAGCAGGCTTTTTCCGCTGAGGCTAGGGGAGAAAAAAACCAGAGGGCATGGGTTAAGGGTGAAAGGAGAAAAGTTTAAAGGGAATATTAGGGGGGGCTTCTTCACGCAGAGAGTGGTGGGAGTGTGGAATGAGCTGCCGGATAAAGTGGTAAATGCGGGGTCACTTTTAACATTTAAGAAAAACTTGGACGGGTTCATGGATGAGAGGGGTGTGGAGAGATATGGTCCAAGTGCAGGTCAGTGGGACTAGGCAAAAAATGGTTCGGCACAGACAAGAAGGGCCAAAAGGCCTGTTTCTGAGCTGTAATTTTCTATGGTTCTATGGTGTAAGAGAAATTATTCTCTATCTCTTTCCTGTTCTCCGTCTCATCATTGTTTGAGGGAGTGGTATTTGTGCAAGGTTGCTACTGGGTGTCACATAAGACTCAGGCTGGATTCTTATATCAGACATGCATGCACACACACACCTCTCTCTCACACACACTCTCACCTCTCCCTCTTTTTCTCATACACACTCCTCTCTCTCTCTCTGACCTGATGAAGGAGCAGTGCTCCGAAAGCTCGTGATACCAAATAAATCTGTTTGACTTTAACCTGGTGTTGTGAGACTTTTTACTGTGCCCACCCCAGTCCAACACCAGCATC
Organism: Mustelus asterias; assembly: GCF_964213995.1. Taxonomy (NCBI): domain Eukaryota; kingdom Metazoa; phylum Chordata; class Chondrichthyes; order Carcharhiniformes; family Triakidae; genus Mustelus; species Mustelus asterias. The sequence continues at coordinate 26,538,140 of NC_135818.1, forward strand.
TCCACATCATGACTCTCAACACTCACTCTCACACACACATTCACCTCTCACCTCTCTCATATGCTGCTATCACCTCTTTCACATACACTCTCTCACACACATGCTTTACACACACATGCACCTCTCCCACATTCTCACAACTCTCTCACACTTCTTACACACACCTCTTGCTCTCACACAACTCTTTCACACACACTTGTCTCTCACATTCTCTTTCACTCTCTCACAGCCTCTCAACTTGTCACAAACCTCACTTCTTTTACACACACTTGCCTCTCACATACAAGCCTCCCTCTCTCACCTCACAATGTCATGCACACAAATCTTTTTACAAATACCACACGCATACATATCTCACACTTCCACACACACCCCTCTCTCACTCGCCTTTCACAACTTCTCTCACAGACCTCTCATACACACTTGTCTCTCACACATACATGCATCCCTTACACAGATCTCATGCACATTTTTTTCTCTCACACATCTCCCTTACACACACAAACTCTCATGCACAGTTCTCTCAAACACACCTCTCTTGCTCACACACACACACTTCTTGCATACATACCCACCTCTCTCATAGAATCACTACAGTGCAGAAGGAGGTCATTCAGCCCATTGAGCACGCACTGACAACAATCCCACCCAGGCCTTATTCCCGTAACCCCACATATTTACCCCACTAATCCCCCGACACTAAGGGGCAATTTAGCACGGTCAATCCACCTAACCCGCACATCTTTGGACTGTGGTAGGAGACCGGAGCACCCAGAGGAAACCCACGCAGACTCAAGGAGAATGTGCAAACTCCACACAGTGACCCAAGGCTGGAATCGAACTTTGGTCCCTGGCGCTGTGAGGCAGCAGTGCTAACCACTCTCTCTCTCTCACACATACACCTTGCTCTCACACACATAAATCCATGTTGACTCTGCCTAATTCTCCCATTATTTTCTAAATGTCCAGTTATCACATCTTTTACAGTTTTCCCTACTAACAGCATCTCCTGCTGAATCTGATAACTGATTACAAAAGATTGAACATTATTTCAATCATAAACCAGTGAGATCACAACAAGCTTGGAACATAATGAATTCCTGTAAACTATCTGCAAACTTGGAAATATGGCATTTGGTTTCACATCCAAACCATTGATATAGTTTGCGAATAACAGGGGCCCAAACACTGATCCTTGAGGAACCCATCTACTCACAGCCTGCTGACTTGAGAACAATGTTTATTTCTAAGCTATTTTCTGCCCGTTAACCAATCTTCAATCCATGTCAGTATATTACAGGTCCATAAACATTTCTGCTCCATGTAAAGTTGTGGTTTTTGTCTTCAACAGTCTGATTGTAAGTATACGTGTAGTGCAAAGATGATAAATATCTCTTGTGTCTCTACAGATGAACTCAACATCCCTTACTGAGTTACTGCATGATGCCATCACAGTTTCTGAGGACAACAGGAAAGGTTACCATTGACTAGCAGAAGACAATATTCTGATAGCCACAGAATTCAAGTCTACTCGGGCAACTGCGCTGCTGAAGAACTGGACACTGTACCATATCTGGATCATCCACATGGATTGTCTCTGGACTATGCTAGCCAAATGTTATGACTGTAATGGGCCTAGGATTCATTGACCAACATCCCAGTCTCACATCTGGGCAACACTAGAGGCAGCACTGCAAAAATACTTAGTCCGCAGTGCCATGACCATATTGTATAACAGTGTACATTTAGCCTGACAGAAATGACAGACATATCATCTGTATTTGTCACCTTTGTTCTCAGAAGTGGCAGCTTCGTATAGCAACTCAGATTAATTCCCTCGTCAAACTACTTAGTAAACATGTGTAAAACCAGCAGGCCTCTGCCACTGAGTTTCCAAATGTGGCTTTTCTGAGTTCTCATACTCCCTGAAAGCCATTCTGCAGGGATTGCAAGCCAAAGCCGACCCACTGCGCCTACCCAGCAAACCAGACCATCAATACATGGATGATCCTTTAAGTGAAGGGTCCTCCCAAAGCTTCATAGTCAATCCTATATCACTATGGGAATATAGTTTCAGTATCCATTTCTCACAATATGCCCAACACACTGGATATTAAAATATTTATACATATTTATACTGAAGTATAAAAAAATTGCTGAAGTGAACCTTTGTAAAAATGTTTTATTCTTAGGGCGTTTTCTTTTTGTGACATTCTGCAATGAGGTTGGCTACACTGTTGTGTAATATGTGGAAATAAAACAAATATTTATTTACTTGTAAAATATCTGTTTCATTAACTAAATAGCTTAAATTGGTCACTTCTGGCATTATCCTTTCACTTACATAATCAGAAACACATTTCTCTTGTGTGTGCAAGATGTAAACCTCAGTGTTAGGTACATTCAACATATTAGATGTCCTTTGTCCCTGGTCCTGCTTTCATAAGTATATTCATTTAGAGAATAACTTAGACTCTACTGAATCTTGCACCTCAATTTTTTTAAGAATGCAAACATCCCTTAACTGCCCAAATATGTCACCCATGTAATGTTAAGTAAATACATTTGCTTGAAATGTGCAAGCAATGTAATTAAAACTCAATCGTGTTGTTTCACAAATGTATTGTTATACAGAAAGACTTTACACAGAAAATTAATCAATGACCTTCCTTCCATCATAAGGTCAGAAGTGGGAAGGTTTGCTGTTGACTGCACAATGTTCAGAATAAGTCGTGATTCCTCAGAAACTGAAACAGCCCATATCTAAATGCTGCAAGACCTGAACAATATCCAGGCCTGGGCTGACAAGTGGCAAATAAAATTTGCATCATACAAGTTCCAGACTATGACTATCTCCAACAAGAGATGATTTAATCATTGCCCCTTGACATCCATTGCCCAGAAACTGAACTGGACTGACCATATAAAAATGTGGTTACCAGAGCAGGTCAAAGGCTTGGAATCATCTGTCGAGTAACTCATCTCCTAACCCTGCCAAAGCCTGTCCACCATCTATAAAGCACAACATAGGTGTGTAATGGAATACTCTCCACTTGTCTGGATGAGTGCAGCTCCAGCACTCGAAGTTTGACACCATCCATGACAAAGCAGCCCACTTGGTTGCTATCCTTTTCACAAACATTCAATCCCTCCACCATTGACAAATAGTTCCTTAGGCAGCATCTTTCAAACCCACGACCACTGCCATCTAGAAGGACGAGAACACCACCACCTGGAAGTTCCCCTCCAAGTCACTCACTGTCCTGACTTTCAAATGTATCACTGTTCCTTCACTGTCACTGGATCAAAATGCTGGAATGCCCTCAGGGACTGCAGCAGTTCAAGAAGGCAGCTCACCATCGGCTTCTCAAGTACAACCAGGGATGGGAAATAAATGCTGGCCTAGCAAGCAACGCCCACATCCAGACAAAATTTGTGTGTTCCTTTTCATTGCCCATGATCGAAATTTTTGTATGTAAAAGGTGCATATTTTCTTACTCCCAGCAGCAAGCTGAGAGTTTAAAAAAATATTATTTATTATCACACCCTTGCCCCAGATGTTTAAAACATGGTACTCACACATACTATTACACCTGCAGATTAGATACGGATGAAGGTAAAAAAAAATACAATTACAATTTATGATTATCCCAGTCTTTATTGTAGCAGGCCTGTAGTTTCTTAGATGAGCTGATGCTTTAGTTGAAATGAAGGTCTTGTAAAGCAGAGGATTCTCAGTAATCCAAGAGGCTTCCAGTTGTTGAATTTCCAGGAAATTGGATGCAAATGGGGGTTAAAATACCAAACATGGAAGTGTATTAGTTCTAACCCGCTGACTTCTGGCTTTTCTTCTGGCAGGGCAGCCAATTCACTAATATGCCGTCAGCCTCATGTTTAACCTGCTTTGGAGTGTTAACTTAGATTGGCCAGATTTCCAGAGTCTTGAAAAACCCTGACCGCTGCAGTAAGATGAAGACAGCCTCAAGGAACGTTCTTGTGGGCCAGGAAAAGCAGAAATACTTCCTCCAAAAACCCACCATAAACAAAGTGCTGCACCCCTCCACTGCATCAAGGATGGCACACCATCACTGTCCAGAGCTATAATCTACCTGATCCTGCAGCCTCCTTCTCAGTGTGATTGGAAGCCAAGCTTGTCTGTCAGGCTGATGTCGCAACAAGGGAACTGTCAGTAACATCACACACATGTAAAACTCCACACCTTATGGGGAAATGCAGAATTCCAAGTTTCCACTGTACTACTACACCTCCCCCCAACTTGGCAAGTCAACTTGACAAAAACCACTGCATGTGTTTCCAGATCTTTTTTGCAAAGGCATATTCCAGAAGGCGGTTTGTGACAGCTCCCTCCCCACTGAAGCCACTTCAAGGGTAGCATGCGCAGAGACTTTGGGCATTCATGGAGGATCTGATGGGGGTGCCCTTCTCACCACTAGCCAAGCTACATCTGAGTACTCGTTTGAAAGTTCTGGTGATGAGGCATTCGGCCAACTGTCTTTTAACAGTCTACTCAGGGAACTATCTGACTGGATCCATCTTTTCCCACAGGACTCCAAGGGCATTAAGTGCAGATCACTGCCTAATGGACTGGTGATCTAAGGTGTTTTTCTGCATAAACATTTCCATGAGGAACAGATGATTTGGTAGACAGTTTATGCAAAGCTTGTTGCAGCTACACATAAAGATGGCCATCAGAATAACAGTGACGTTGATTATGTATCCCCCCCTCTGTCCAGTGCTTTGTACATGGCTAGTGGTGAGAAAGGCACTCCACATCAGATCCTCCATGAATGCCCAAAGTCTCTGCGCATGCTACCCTTGAAGTGGTTACAGTGGGGAGGGAGCTGTCACAAACCGCCTTCTGGAATATGCCTTTGCATAAAAGATCTGGAAACACATGCAGTGGTTTTTGTCAGATTCGTCTTTGATCACCAGATAAATTGAAAGGTGACTCAGGCAACTGGGGCACAGGCCAGACCTGCGCCATGTACAACACACCAAGAGCACCTCACACCTCATAACCAGGTTATAAACTGCAATGAGAGGGAACATTGCTCCAGCATGCCCAGTTTCCATCTCACTTTGGCTATGTGCGCCCCTGAGTTTTTGGCACAAGCTCCAGTCTCTCTAAATCGTATCTTCAGTATATTCAGACTGTCTAACCTGACCATTCCCAAAACACACAGCTTCTGCCTTGCTGCAATTTTCCATGGCTCCTGAGTTCGTTCGACCTGGTCGTTCATCATTCTGCACAACTACAGTGGACTTGAGCAGAAGACGGTAATGTTGTCCATGTACAGGGAAGATGTGACCATATGCTTCTGTGGTCATATGCCACATCCCATCTTTCTTATGCCTGTAAACTTCCTGATGGACTCAGCAAAAGGTTCTATGCAACAAACAAACAAGGCAGCGGAGAGAGGGGAATCCTGTCACTCTAGATTTGATTAGAAAGCGTTCCAATCCCACCCATTTATTGCATGAAGATGCACGAATGACATTTGTGTACAGCAGTTGGATTGGCCTTTGGATTCCATAGAACCATAGAAAATTACAGCTCAGAAACAGGCCTTTTGGCCCTTCTTGTCTGTGCCGAACCATTTTTTGCCTAGTCCCACTTACCTGCACTTGAACCATATCCCTCCACACCCCTCTCGTCCATGAACCCATCCAAGTTTTTCTTAAATGTTAAAAGTGACCCCGCATTTACCACTTTATCCGGCAGCTCATTCCACACTCCCACCACTCTCTGCGTGAAGAAGCCCCCCCTAATATTCCCTTTAAACTTTTCTCCTTTCACCCTTAACCCATGCCCTATGGTTTTTTTCTCTCCGAGCCTCAGCGGAAAAAGCCTGCTTGCATTCACTCTATCTATACCCATCAAAATCTTATACACCTCTATCAAATCTCCCCTCAATCTTCTACGCGCCAGGGAGTAAAGCCCCAACCTATTCAATCTCTCTCTGTAACTCAGCTTCTCAAGTCCCGGCAACATCCTTGTGAACCTTCTCTGCGCTCTTTCAACCTTATTTACATCCTTCCTGTAACTAGGTGACCAAAACTGTACACAATACTTTAAATTTGGCCTCACCAATGCCTTATGTAACCTTACCATAACACTCCAACTTTTATACTCGATACTCCGATTTATAAAGGCCAATGTACCAAAGGCACTCTTTACGACCCTATCCACCTGTGACGTCACTTTTCGGGAATTCTGTACCTGTATTCCCAGATCCCTCTGTTCAACTGCACTCTTCAGAGTCCTACCATTTACCCTGTACGTTCTACTTTGGTTTGTCCTTCCAATGTGCAATATCTCACACTTGTCTGCGTTAAATTCCATTTGCCATTTTTCTAGTTGGCCCAAATCCGTCTGCAAGCTTTGAAAACCTTCCTCACTGTCCACTACACCTCCAATCTTTGTATCATCAGCAAATTTGCTGATCCAATTTACCACATTATCATCCAGATCATTGATATAGCTGACAAACAACAATGGACCCAACACCGATCCCTGCGGCACACCACTAGTCACAGGCCTCCACTCAGAGAAGCAATCCTCCACAACCACTCTCTGGCTTCTTCCATTGATGTGGAGATGCCGACGTTGGACTGGGGTAAGCACAGTAAGAAGTCTCACAACACCAGGTTAAAGTCCAACAGGTTTATTTGGTAGCAAATACCATAAGCTTTCGGAGCACAGCCCCTTCGTCAGATGGAGTGGATATCTGTTCTCAAACAGTGCAAACAGACACAGAAATCAAATTACAGAATACTGATTAGAATGCAAATCTCTACAGCCAGCCAGGTCTTAAATGTACAGACAATGTGGGTGGAGGGAGCATTCAACAGCTTGCCTCCTGGACTTGCAGAATTTCACTAGCTGTTCTGTCTGGAGACAATACACATCTCTTTAACCTGTGTTGAATGCTCCCTCCATTCTAATCAGTATTCTGTAATTTGATTTCTGTGTCTGTTTGCACTGTTTGAGAACAGATATCCATTCCATCTGACGAAGGAGCTGTGCTCCGAAAGCTTATGATATTTGCTACCAAATAAACCTGTTGGACTTTAACCTGGTGTTGTGAGACTTTTTACTGTTCTTCCATTGAGCCAGTGTCTAATCCAATTTACTACCTCCCCATGTATTCCCAGCGACTGAACCTTCCTAACTAACCTCCCGTGAGAGACCTTGTCAAAGGCCTTGCTGAAATCCAGGTAGACAACATTCACCACCTTCCCTTCATCCACTTTCCTGGTAACCTCCTCGAAAAACTCTAATAGATTGGTCAAACATGACCTACCACGCACAAAGCCATGTTGACTCTCCCTAATAAATCCCTGTCTATCCAAATATTTGTAGATCCTATCCCTTATCACACCTTCCAATAACTTGCCCACCACCGACGTCAAACTTACTGGCCTATAATTTCCCGGATTTCTTTTGGAACCTTTTTTAAAGAACGGAACAACATAAGCCACCCTCCAATCATCCGGCACCTCCCCCGTGAATACTGACATTTTAAATATGTCTGCCAGGGCCCCTGCAAGTTCAACACTAGCTTCCCTCAAGGTCCGTGGGAATACCCTGGCTTCCTTCCCCAAACTCAACATTGGAGACCATGTCCATAATGTAGGCATGCAATATAGTGTCAAAGCCTTCCCCGGTCCAGGCTGATGAGGCAGGTGTCCACCGACCTGCGCATAGCCGATCGCATCACCTGTGTGAAGCTATCAGAGGTTATCTGGCCAGTTACAGCATAGGTTTAGTTGGGGGTGGATCACCAACTCAGGCGGCATGGTGGCACATTGGTTAGCACTGCTGCCTCACAGCACCAGGGACACAGGTTCAATTCCAGTCTTGAGTCACTGTCTGTGTGGAGTTTGCATGTTCTCCCCGTGTCTCTATGGGTTTCCTCTGGGTGCTCCGGTTTCCTCCCACAGTCCAATAATGTGTGGGTTAGGTTGATTGCCCATGCTAAATTGACCCTAGTGTCAGGGAATGAGCAAGGTAAGTGTGTGGGGTTGTGAGAATAGGGCCTGGGTGGGACTGTGGTCGGTGCAGACTCAATGGGCCAAATAGCCTCCTTCTGCACCGTAGGGATTCTATGAACTCAATTGCCTTGGACAGAGTTTTGGAGTCAATATTCAGAAATGAAATAGGTGGCCAATTTCTAATTTCCTTCCTTTCTACCTACTGCTTGTAGATGAGGGTGAGGATACCTTTCCTCATGGATTATGACATGCTGCTGCCAGAAACATACTGTCGTACACCTCCAGGTATGGGCCAAACCAGTCCCATGAAGCCAAATATTGCTTGGAGATCTCAAAGGACTTGACGGCCTTTGTCAGTTCATCTGGAGTTAGTGGTCTGTCCAGACTCTCCCACTTGCTGTCATTTAAGACCTCTGTGATAGAGGATAAGGACTGGGAAGCCATGCAGTCCATGGCTTTTACATCACGCAATCCGGTATTGAAGGATCCTCAATATGCTGAACTGCAATAGGTTATTGAGCTGTCTTCTGCCTTCAGACTGCAATCACAGAGATCTCTTGGTGTACCTCCTGGAAGAAGAAACGCAAGCACATCTAATCCTGCCCCAAGAAATGGACTCCGGACTGGAAAATGACCATGGAGGCTGTCAAGGCAAAGAGTGAGGCTTGATGCCTCCTCACCTCATGGAAATCCTCAACATCAACCCCCAGCGACTGCGGCAGGGGACGATTGTGCATGTTGTGCTGCAGTTGGGACATTTCCCCCTTCTCTCTCGTCTTCTGAGCATCTTTAAAGATGAAAAACCTCTTCATGTTCACCTTGGTTGCTTCCCACCAGTGTGTTGGGGATAAGAGGGCTTTCACGGTTCTCCAACCTTTGTAATGTGTTTTGAGTCCTCAATATTTTTTGGAGTCAGCAGATTCACGTTCAGCTTCCAAGTCTCCCTGCCAACCCTCTTCTTCCTAGAAGTGATAGTCAGCCAGTAGGAGGTAGTGGTCAGTGAAGAACACCGGCTTGATGTTGCTGGATCTGACTGTGACAGAAAGAGGAAGTCTATCCTGGAAAGGATGAGCTGCTTTCCCAAAGCTAGGGGCATTGCTCACTTTGCAGCTTCTGGTTTGTCCCACCTATCCTTGGGGCATGAGCAACATTGGCAATTAATGCTGCAGACCTCTGTCCACTGAAAGTATCCAAATCCATTTCACATTTGATCATACTGAAAGGAAGATTTTTGCTCCATTGCTGTGGCTGCATTGGTCCCAGTCATCAGTTTAGCAGTCAGGGCTCAACTTAAGTTGTTGGGATTTGGCCCGAAACATCACTTGCAGTGAAAATGTTATTTAATAATATGAAATCACCTAACTAATATTATGGCAGCTTTGAAGAACAATACTGAACAATTTATTTTACTAGTAATTTGTGATGAATCTTTGACTAGCTTCAACACTGATGTTTAGAAGATGAAATCGAGGTTTTTTTTTGCAAAATGATCCACATTATCCAGCATTTCACAAAAGAGAGTTATATTTATTAAAGGAGACCTAATGACAGGGAGCTAAACACACTTCACAACATGCATTATGTATTAGAATGGAAGATTGGATAGATTAACCACAGCAATATTTCTTTCCTAGCATTCAAACACTTAATAAATCCTCATTGTAACAACCAGAGGTAGAAGCCAGTTGTGGTCTCACCAATTGATAGAAATACTCAATCTAGTAATAGATTTCATTCAGTTTAACAACTTTTGCTTCAAATTCAAAGACTTATCTCCTGCCACAAGCCAAGATTTGCAAATGGATAAATAATCGGTACCCAGACCTCACCAAAGACAGCTGAATACGAGAAGGCAACTTGTTATGTATTTTTTCTTTCTCCGTGTTTTCATAGCTTCCATTTAACAACTTCCTGTCTGATTGCAGGAGTAACTGTGAGCACATCCTTGATACATCATATTACATCCGGAGCATCGCAATGCCGGTGTCGATGGATTAACCTTATTTTAACATTTTAGAAACAAGTTTATTTCGTTATTCAGATCTGAATGAAACATTCAACAATGAAAAGAAAAATTCTGCCACAGGCACCATTAAACACAAGGCATTTTTGTTTTAATAACTTCATGGAATTTTAAATCAGCTTTCAAAATAAACTATTCTAACTTTCAATCCAGTCTAAGGCTGCCACAGATATTACTTGTTTTAAATATATAAACTTCAAACCATGCTCGAGCATGTACATCAGTAACCAGTGGTTTTTCTGGACTCACTTCATCCTAACTGTTGGTTACATGACATGAGTAACAAAAATATGAATTCAACTGTAAATACAAATAAAATATCAAACAATACACACTACTGAAATGTGTAAACATAAGGTGTCTATAAACATTGAACCATACAAATGTTTTAGCCCATTGCTGAATCTAAAATCATTCTCTCCCTCCCTCTCCCACATAGCATTAATAGCTCCACTTTCAATCCAACCTTCAATATGGAACAGGATCACTGAGATAAATTTAGTCTTTCTGCTTTTGAAGAATGATAATTATAGATGAAAGCTGGAAATTCTGCATGATTGCAGTCCCTAAATATCTTCACCAACCCACTGTACTCACACAAAAACTTGCTTATTTTAAAAATGGTGCTCTTCACTCACTAAGGTGAGGAGCAAAATGCTGTGAATGCCAACATTTTCAATTTCTAATAATGACCACATCTTGTAATTTTGAAGTCTAGTTCACAATTGCTTTGAGAGGTTACATCTTGGCCTTAATGTAATTTTTCCAGAATTCTAAATTAGAAACAGCTAGATCAGTTTACATGCTACAAGCCAGGGACCAATTTTCAGTTGGAATGAAGAGACTTTGGATGTTTGTACTGTTGAGAGTTGGAGGGTTTTCAGTTTGTGATAACTCAGATAAAAAGTTGGTATTTCTTACTCCAACATTTAAATCTGGGCTGTTGCATACTAAAAGTTGCTGTGATGCATGTCACATTAAAAATGTCAGTGCAATCGACACGCAAACTTAACCAATGTATCCTGCAGCTTGATCACAATACTGCTGGCTATAATGAAGCAACTGGATAGATTGCATCTAAGCAACTGTTGCTTCAGATGTAATTGTTTTCTTCCTCAAAATGCATGTGATTGTAAACTTGGAAGAAGGATTTAAAAACAAAAGGTGGTGTCTGCCACCTGAAAAGGCAAGGAGGAAGAACACTCTTAGTTCAATATAATGGAAGAATCATATTCAGTGCAGGAATCCTCTTTAGGCTGCCTTGTCAGTGCATTACCAGCCCTGACTTCTGAAGACTTTGCTCTCCCCAATATGGAGGTATTTCATTTCCCAACACACACTTTCCTGTCTGAACTAAACTGGCAAATTTGTCGCAAATGTATGCCAGATTTGAGTATGGCCTGCTGGAAACTGGATTGAGATGGGCACATATTAATCTTACTGTGACCTTTTAAGAGATATATCTATCTGAAGAGCACTTAAATTGATTTTCTTTACATTATGCTTGTCAGTTCAATGCACATTAAATGTTTTGTCCTGCATTTTCTCCAAGGGACAAATTTAATGTTTTAAACCAACTCTGTTGACAAAGCATAAATTTAACAGCATTGCTTATCACGATTCACATCAATGTTGTCTGGAAGCATTTTGTTGAAACTTACGTTTCCCTATAAAAAGAGGCCAAAAAATGTGAAAATATGCATGTTAAATCCAGTGTCCTAAATTAAATCACATTCACAGGCATCAATTTTATTCAAAAGTCAAATCCATTACTATTGCACCTATTCTGCAACCAACACATCAAATGCACCACATTCTCACAGAATTCAAATAAAATTAATTATATACTAGAAATAAAGTGCTTAAATATGCTGTAATTGCAACCAACAAAATTACAGAAAAAGCAAACCAAGTGAAATTAATATTGCAATTTTGGTTAGTAATTAATAAATATGTTTTGGCCTCCGTTAATATAAAGTTTCTAATTTTTCATGTTATTTGTGTACTATGATGCCTATAGCTTATACACTGCAAGAGAGATATTTTCAATAAATTACTGATGTGAGAAGTGCACTCAAGAAGCAGAGAATCTTGATATCTTGATTATATAATACCATCAGTTTGGCATTTACTTCAGTTTTCTTCAATCTGGAAAAGAAAAGCACAAGCAAGCAAACATTAATTATCAAGTTGTGCTTCATATAAAATAACTTTATTAGCAACTCATGAGTTCACATCACTTGCAAGATACATCTGTGGGATTGCTTAATAGCCTATGGCATGCAAATGATGTAATCATATTAACAAGGTGAGATGTTTTAAATTCTTTTGTGGATTGTGAGTAATTTGTTTTCATCCCTAACTGCCTTGAGAAGGTGATGAGCACCTTCCTGAACAGCTAGAGTCCATGTGGCGTAGGTACAACTGGAAGAGGTTGTGACCCAGTGACAGTGAAGGAACAGTGGAAAAATTCCAAGTCAGATTGTGTGTGGCTGGGAGGAAACTTGCAGGTGATGGTGTTCCCATGTGGCTGCTACCATTGTCAAGCCCCTCGTGATCATGAATTATTCAATGAGATCGCCTCTCATTCTTCTAAACTCCAGGGAATATAGAACCAATTTACTCAGCCCCTCAGCATACGACAATCTTCTCATCCCAGGGACTAACTTAGTGAACATTTGCTGTACTGCATCCAAAAAAAGTACATTTATTGTTCCTTAAATCTGGTGAACAAAACTTCACACAGTATTCTATGCGTGGTTTCACTAAAGCCCTATACAATTGTAGCAAGACTTGTTTATTCTTGTGTTCTAATTCCCTTGTAATAAAGGCCAACATTGATTTCCTAATTGCTTTTATGCCTGCTTGCTAACGTTTTGTGTTCCTTGTATGAGTACACCCAAGTCTCTCTAAACATCAATGGGTGAAACCTTACCAAAAATGGCAGTGTTGGTTCCAGTGTGAAAAACTGAGCGTTTCCCGCTGACGGTGTCTAATCAAGGATCCCACGCACCCGGACATACTCTCTTCCACCTACTTCCATCGGGAAAGCGATACAAAAGTCTGAGGTCACATACAAACCGACTCAAGAACAGCTTCTTCCCTGCTGCTGCCAGACTTTTGAATGGACCTACCTCGCATTGAATTGATCTTTCTCTACCCCGAGCTATGACTGTAACACTACATTCTGCACTCTCTCCTTTCCTTCTCTATGTATGGTATGCTTTGTCTCTAAGGCATGCAAGAAACAATCCTTTTCACTGTATACTAATACACGTGACAATAATAAATCAAATCAAATCAAAATCATTATCCCCACAAAACTCATCTCCAAACTCCGTGGCCTGGAGCTCAGCTCCTCTGTCTGCGGCTAGATTCTAGACTTCCTAACCCACAGACTGCAAGGATAGGCAACAACACCTCCTCCACGATCATCCTCAACACCGGTGCCCCACAAACCAGTGTCCTCAGCCCCATACTATACTCCTTATATACCTTTGACTGCATGGCCAAATTCCCCTCCAACTCGATTTTTAAGTTTGCTGATGACACCACTGTAGTGGGTCGGATCTCAAACAATAATGGGACAGAGCACAGGAAAGAAGTAGAGAATCTGGTGAAGTGATGCGACGACAATAATCTCTCCCTCAATGTCAGCAAAGCGAAGGAGATAGCCATCGACTTCAGGAAGCGTAGTGGAGGACATGCCCCTGTCTACATCAATAGGGATGAAATGGAAATGGTTGAGAGCTTCAAGTTTCTATGTGTCCAGATCACCAACAACCTGTCCTGATCCCTCCACACTGAAGCTATAGTTAAGAAACCCCACCAATGCCTCTACTTCCTCAGGAGGCTAAGGAAATTTGGCATGTCCGCTACAACTCTAACTAACTTTTACAGATGCACCACAGAAAACATTCTTTCTGATTGTATCACAGTTTGGAATGGCACCTGCTTTGTCCAAGACCCCAAGAAACTACAAAGGGCCGTGAACGAAACTCAGTCCATCATGCAAACCAGCCTCCCATCCATTGAAGCTGTCTACACTTCCCGCTGCCTCGGAAAAGCAGCCAACATAATCAAAGACACCACAAACCCCGGACATACACTCTTCCACCTTCTTCCGTTGCGAAAAAGAAACAAAAATCTGAGGTCATGTACCAACCAACTCAAGAACAGCTTCTTTCCTGCTGCCATCAGACTTTTGAATGGACCTACCTCATATTTCTCTACACCCTAGCTACATTCTGCACCCTCTCCTTTCCTTCTCTATGTATGGTATTCTTTGTCTATGCAAGAAACAATGCTCGTCACTATATACTAATACATGTGACAATAATAAATCAAATAAATTTTAGCTTTAACTCCTTGTACGCACCCCAGCTCTCCCCGAAAGACTTCTTGATACTTGCCCAAGTGGTCCTGGAAAACCCCAATCGGTTGTTGAATATTTCCAGTCAATTCAACTTGACTTGCTTCAGCTAGTCTCATGCCATAACTCCAGGCTTTTGTCCTTTCACTACCATCAGGGATAGCCGAGCAGGCTGGTGCTGATAAGGCACTGTGTTGACATCATGCCCAATATCTTCAGCGCCTCCCCCTATAGGTTGCCAACTTTGCCATCGTATTGCTGAATCTCATAGGTTGCAGACCTCCCTGCAAGTACTTGCAGGTTTGTTCACCTATTACTGTGGCCAAAGAATCTGTATCAACCTCCATAGGTAATGGATGCCAATTTGTCTGCGTTTTGTCTGCGGGCGGCGCGCGTTCGGCGGCCGGAGAACAATCTGGTGAGTGAGGTAACCGGGAATGGGGAGAAAACCGGGAAAACCACCGGGAATGGGGGAGAAAACCGGGAAAACCACCGGGAATGGGGGAGAGAACCGGGAAATCCACCGGGAATGGGGGAGAGAACCGGGAAATCCACCGGGAATGGGGGAGAAAACCAGGGAAACCACCGGGAATGGGGGAGAAAACCGGGAAAACCACCGGGAATGGGGGGGAAAACCACCGGGAATGGGGGAGAGAACCGGGAAAACCACCGGGAATGGGGGAGAGAACCGGGAAATCCACTGGGAATGGGAGAGAGAAGCGGGAAATCCACCGGGAATGGGGGAGAGAACCGGGAAATCCACCGGGAATGGGGGAGAAAACCACAGGGAATGGGGGAGAAAACCGGGATAACGACTGGGAATGGGGGAGGGGGGGAATAGACCCGGGAAAACCACCAGGGATGGGGGGGAATAGACCGGGCGGAACCGGGAATGGGAAAAACTGAGAATAGACCAGAATAAGAGGACTGTGTGGAGTTTGCACATTCTCCCCGTGTCTGCATGGGTTTCCTCCGGGTGCTCCGGGTTTCCTCCCACAGTCCAAAGATGTGCGGGTTAGGTTGATTCGCCATGCTAAAATTGCCCCTTAGTGTCCTGAGATGCGTAGATTAGAGGGATTAGTGGGTAAAATATGTAGGGATATGGGGGTAGGGCCTGGGTGGGATTGTCATCGGTGCAGACTCGATGGGCCGAATGGCCTCTTTCTGTACTGTAGGGTTTCTATGATTTCTAAACATATAGGCGATTTCGATGGGGGGGGGGGGGGGGGGGGGGGGTCTCATTTAACTTTGGACTTGCCTTCCGAGCCTTCCTCGATCTTGTCCAGTGGAATCATAGAATCCCTACAGTGCAGGAGTCCATTGGGCCCATTGAGCCTGCAATGACAACAATCCCATCCACGCCCCATCCCTGTAACCCCACGTATTTACCCTGCTAATCCCCCTAACATTAGGGGGCAATTTCTCATGGCCAATCAGCCTCACCTATACATCTTTGGATTGTGGGAGGAAACCGGAACACCTGGAGGCAGCCCACATAGTCATGGGGAGAATGTGCAAACTCCAGTTAGTATACAGTTAGGAGGGCAAAAAGGGGTCACGAATGTCCTTGGCAGACAGGATTAAGGAGAATCTGAAGGCATTTTATACACATATTAGGAACAAGAGGGTAGCTAGAGAAAGAGTTTGTCCACTCAAGGGCAAGGGAGGGAAATTATGCGTAGAACCAAAGGAAGCGGGTGAGATCCTTAATGAGTACTTTGCATCGGTATTCACAAAGGAGAGGGGCATGTCGATTGATGGTGTCTTGGAGGGGAACGTAAACCCTTTAGAACAAGTCATCATTACGAGGGAGGAAGTGTTAGGTGTACTAAAAAGCATTAAAGTAGACAAAACCCCACGGCCAGATGGCATCTGTCCCAGATTACTGAGGGAGACAAGAGATGAAATTGCTGGGCCACTAACAGAAATCTTTGTTTCCTCATTGGCCACTGGTGAGATCCCAGAGGATTGGCGGATAGTTAATATTGTCCCATTATTTAAGAAGGGTAGCAAGGATAACCCGGGTAATTATAGCTTGACATCAGTGATAGTGAAATTGTTGGAGAAGATTCTTAGAGATAGGATCTATACATATTTGGAACTGAATGGTCTTGTTAGTGACAGACAGCATGGTTTTGTACAAGGGAGGTCATGTCTCACTAATTTAATTGAGTTTTTTGAGGAGGTGACAAAAATGATTGATGAAGGAAGGGCTGCGGATGTTGTCTACATGGACTAGGTCCCTCATGGCAGGCTGGTGCAAAAGATTAAATCACACAGAATCGGGGTGAACTTAGCTAGATGGATTCAGAACTGGCTTGGCCATAGAAGACAGAGGGTAATGGCGGATGGGTGTTTTTCTGAATGGAGATCTGTAACTAGTAGTGTTCTGCAGGGATCAGTGCTGGGATCTCTTCTGTTTGTAATATATATAAATGACTTGGAAGAAAACGTAACTGGTCTGATTAGTAAGTTTGCGGATGATACTAAGATTGGTGGAGTTGCGGATAGTGATGAAGATTGTCAGAGAATACAACAGGATATAGATAGGCTGGAAAATTAGGCGGAGAAATGGCAGATGGAATTTAATCCGGACAAATGCGAGGTGATGCATTTCGGTAGATCCAATTCAGGTGGGAGTTATAAAATAAATGGCAGAACCATCAAGAGCATAGAGAGACATCAAGACACCATCAAGGCACACAGAGAGATCTGGGCGTACAGGTCCACAGATCCTTAAAACTGGCAGCACTGGTGGAAAAGGTGGTGAAGAAAGCATATGGCATGCTTGCCTTCATCGGACAGGGCATCGAGTATAAAAGTTGGCAAATTATGTTATAGTTACATTTGGAATACAGTGTCCATTTCTGGTCACCACACTACCAGAAGGACGTGGAGGCTTTAGAGAGAGTATAGAAAGGTTTACCTGGATGTTGGCTGGTATGGAGGGTATTAGCTATGAGGAGAGATTGAATAAACTGGGATTGTTCTCCCTGGAAAGACTGAGGCTGAGGGACGACCTGATAGAAGGTTATAAAATTATGAGGGGTATAGATAGGGTGAATAGTTGGAAGCTTTTTCCCAGGGCAGAAATAACACTTACAAGGGGGCATAAGTTCAAGGTAAGGTGGGAAGGTTCAGTGGCGATATGCGGGGGAAGTTTTTTTACACAGAGGGTGGTGGTGGCCTGGAATGCACTACCAAGTGAGGTGGTTGAGGCAGCTATGTTAGCGACATTTATGATTTATCTGTATAGGCACATGAACAGATGTGGAATAGAAGGATACAGGTGGTTGGTCTAGATAGGACAACGTGATTGGCACAGGTTTGGAGGGCCGAAAGGCCTGTTCCTGTGCTGTACTGTTCTTTGTTCCACACAGACAGTGACCCGAGGCCGGAATTGAACCCGAGTCCCTGGCGCTGTGAGGCAGCAGTGCTAACCACTGTGCCGCCCATATTTATTTGACTCTGCATCTGGCTTGCATGTGGCCCTGCCAATTACATCTGAAATGAATGAACCCTGTATATTTGCACCTATCTTGGGGATGGTCTCCCCCTCAACAATAATACTCATCAAACTCTTGTAGCTGATGATTTATCTACCTTCTCGTGGGCTCTGCTGAGCTCTTGCTACTGGTATTTCGAGTGGCCGTAGTTTCCCAGCAGACTTTGTTCACCTTGCCTTGCATGCCTTGTTCAGCTCTGTTCAGCACTTTTTGTTGCGCAATTCAACTGCCTTGTCTCTGGATATTTTAGTTTCTCCTCCGGAGCCTTCAACAGGTCATTGATGAAGACGAACATCTCGCCAAGGCCATCCCCACAACCCCACTTCTTGCCTTCAAACAACCACGCAACCTCAAACAGACCGTTGTCCGCAGCAAACTACCCAGCCTTCAGGAGAACAGTGACCACGACAGCACATAACCCTGCCACAGCAACCTCTGCAAGACGTGCCGGATCATCGACACGGATGCCGTCATCTCACGTGAGAACACCATCTACCAGGTACACGGTACATACTCTTGCAACTCGGCCAACATTGTCTACCTGATACGCTGCAGGAAAGGATGTCCCGAGGCATGGTACATTGGGGAAACCATGCAGACGCTACGACAACGGATGAATGAACACCGCTCGACAATCACCAGGCAGGACTGTTCTCTTCCTGTGGGGGAGCACTTCAGCAGTCACGGGCATTCAGCCTTGGATCTTCAGGTAAGCGTTCTCCAAGGCGGCCTTCACGACACACGACAGCGCAGAGTCGCTGAGCAGAAACTGATAGCCAAGTTCCGCACACAGGAGGACGGCCTAAACCGGGATGTTGGATTTATGTCACATTATCAGTAACCCCCACAGCTTTCCCCCTGATCTTGCAGAATCTCACTAGCTGTTCTGTCTGGAGACAATACACATCTCTTTAACCTGTGTTGAATGCTCCCTCCACCCACATTGTCTGTACCTTTAAGACCTGGCTGGCTGTAGAGATTTGCATTCTAATTAGTATTCTGTAACTTGATTTCTGTGTCTGTGCACTGTTGGAGAACAGATATCCACTCCATCTGACGAAGGGGCAGCGCTCCGAAAGCTTATGGTATTTGCTACCAAATAAACCTGTTGGACTTTAACCTGGTGTTGTGAGACTTCTTACTGTATTTTAGTTTCTGCCAGCAGCTTCTTGTGAATGTTCAAACTGCTGATACCACATACGAGACAATCATGTAACATATCACTCAAGAATGGGCCAAACTTTGTGTTCGGTCATTTGGTGAAGTTGGATCCCCAACAGCTGAATTGAATTTATATTGCTGCATAACAATGGAGGGTCGGGGATTGTAGTGGTCCCTTGGTAGTGCAACTATGTCTTACATAGGCTTGTTACGAGGTTATATGTTTGTGGTGATAAAATAATTTTCTGCTTTTCTTTGGAAGTTATTTCGTTGACTGCGAAAAGATATCAGCTCCAACATTCAACCTCTGGATCAAATGGATCAATTTTCTTGAAGAGTGGCATAGTTACTTGACTATGATTGGCATGATTTTTCACCTCCCTTACAAGTTTTTCGGAGACTCTCCCTTCCCCCTCCAGATGTTGATGTCTTAGCAATTGTAGACTGATTTATTCTCATCACCAATATTGTAGCACGAGGTAACATGATGAGGAAGCCTTGAATCACAATGGTGATTTATTGAAGAATGGTTAAGACTATATACAAACAAGCTCAGTAGAGATACAGGTCTCGTCCCACCAACTCCCAGGCTCACACTGAAGGTTTTGTCCTACCAGGACTCATGCTCTAACACCCAATACGCTGTGATTAAAACGCATCTTTCTGATAGGCCATGATTAACTGCCCCCTCAAAGGGACACCCAGTCCAAACCTCATTAAAATAGCCTTTCATAAGCTATTACTATTAAATATTTAAATTGTCAGTCCACCAAGCAGGTTTCTCATGCGCAGCCTAACACTTAAATGTGAAAAGCGACAAGTTGGAGGCAGCTTCTCGATGTGTTGACAATTTCAGGAGGTGGTCATCGATTTAAAGGCATTCCTGGCATGGGAATAAATCATAGATCATAGAAACCCGACAGTGCAGAAACAGGCCATCCGGCCCATCGAGTCCGCACCGACCACAATCCCACCCAGCCCCTACTCCCACATCCCCACACATTTACCCGCCAATCCCCCCAACCCACGCACCCCAGGACACCAAGGGGCAATTTTGGAATGGTCAATCAACCTAACCCGCACATCTTTGGACTGTGGGAGGAAACCGGAGCACCCGGAGGAAACCCACGCAGACACGAGGAGAATGTGCAAACTCCACACAGACAGTGACCCAAGCCAGGAATCGAACCCAGGTCCCTGGAGCTGTGAAGCAGCAGTGCTAACCACTGTGCTACCATGCCACCCACGGTATGATAGCTGCATCAGAAAGCAGTCTTGGGCATTTAAGAATTTTGGACAAAAGAGCTGAATTTCAGCAAATTATTTAAGTAGGTATAAGTTCCTTTATGAAAGTTTATGACTATTCTGCAAGTTTGGAAACATTTAGGACCTTTTGCCAGGAAAGAAATAATATTGGAATGCAGCTGACCCATTCCCTGCATGAATAGCAAATATTTGAACTCAGCCCTTTAACTCTCTTTACCTCTCCATAGATAGTCAAGAGAATGGAAATCAGGAGCTGGGGAGGGTAAAAGACCAAAATTTGACAATGATTCCCTGTGAATCCTTCTCCAGGCTGTGGGTGCCAGATGGGAGATCCTCATGCCTGCTGAAGAGAATATGAGACCTCCTGGCCAGACAAAAGCAGCCTGGATGTAAGTCGCAGCAAATGTCAGCAGCCTTGGAACCATCCAGCGAACCTGGCTGCAGGGTCACAAAACTCTATCTGACCTTTTAAAATCGGCAAGGGTGATTGTGTCACCGTTATGAAGATACTCATGTATAGAAGTGTATGATGTGGCTCAATTATGGGATTGTTATGTTGTCCATGTGTGTAAGGTGGCATGATGTAGGCATCATGTCAACAGGGGTTATGGAGGGGAATGTCACACCTGCCTATTTGCAAAGAGCATTGAGAAAAAGTGTACTGATGACAAAATACAAAATGGCCTGATTGTCGAGCAGTATTATCGTTACAAATTCTCTCTTTAAGATAGGAATAGGACTGGAGGTGGTGTACCGAGCTTGGCCACACGAACGAGTTGAGGTCCTACAATTGGCTGCCAATGAAAGGAGCTTGGCCACAGGTTGATCTATGATAGGAGGAAGGCTCTGGGATGGTGAGATTCCAAGAGCGCATTTTTATAATTCTAGCGACAGTTCTAAAGGGGCTGGGAGGGTGCATGAAACTGGGGAAGCTGACAGGAAGTAGCATTAACAGTTTGTGACTCTGAATGCATCAGGGAGGAAGGTGTGCTTCTATGTTGAATGTATAGGGTTTAGACACATTCTCATCTCCCAACAGTTTCAGTGTTTGCAATGAGTAGGTATGTTTCAGCACACTCACTCGAGGGTTGAAGATGCGCTTAACTCTCCTTTTTGTTTCCCACAGAGGCGCAATGTTGGAAGCTGCAGGCAGTAGCCCTGGGGAACTGATGCTAAGCTGAGGGAGAGGCTGCCTTGGAGGTGCAGCAGCATATCCTTGCTCTGCACCTAACACTAGCACAGATGCACATACCTCAGTGGTTCTGCACGGTTTGGCTGTAATGGATAGAAGCATGGGCGAGAGCATATCACAGTCGCACAAACAACTGTCGGGAGACTGAGTTGGAGCAGGCCTCTGGCAGTTAGAGGAGTGCTACACTCCTGAGGTCCAGGCTAATGATGAGCCTCTGGAGTCTTCCATCAGGCAGCAGGTGCTGGAAGTCCAGTTCAAGGTTCATGTAGAGATGGCAGATACCAGAGGGATTGTAAATTCTGGCAAGGACATTGGAGGGATCCATCCAGGCCACAACGACTGCAATGACGTACTCTAGAGAATACATGGCTTCCTCCACTGACAGATTGACAACTGTCATGGGGGCCAAATCCAGCAGATCACTGATGCAATACTGGGTATGCATTCTGATCTGCACCACATCACCTGAGTTTCGGGGCCCAGAGGCAGTGGGAGAGGCAGACTTGGAGCCTGGAGGCACATTCATAGATTGGCTTGTCTCAGTAAAGAGGGAAATAGACTTCATGGTGGTGGATGAGCAGCTGCTGGTGCCAGCGGGGAGCATCTCCCAGGGTACTTCTGATGGGACAGCTTCTCCTTTGGCCTTCTGCCATTGGCACAGATTCCTTTGAATGTTGCGGACACAAATGACATCCTGCCACTGTGCAGGAGACTCCCATCACGCCAGGGCTCTTGTGGCCTCTCAGCACGGCTGTCAAACTCATCCCACGCAAGGGGACATATGCCTCATGTGGGGTTATTCATGCAATTTGACCATTGTTCTGAATTGTGTGCATAAATGATTGTTCTTTTCAAATGATTCATCCATTATCTGAGATTTTTAGGTATGGATTTCTTTGTTAGGCATATGAGGGTTTGAAATTATGTGGGTCCCTCTGCTTGACGTTATTTGGCTGACTCAAAATGCACCTATGAAGCATTGGTTTTCATGTCAGGGAGATGCGAGAAGGTGCGAAGGGTCAAGAAGCTAATATGATGTTGAACATACTCCGCTCCAGGAATCTTCCGAATATCAGAATTCCTTTGGTCTCATGGGCATCCTGGCCCTCCCATGGACCAATTTACATAGCTTCCTGCTGCGGTTCACCCTCCTCTTCAGCAGGCTCCTTATCAGAGGATCAGGCTGTCTCCATTAATTCTTTCTCAAACAGGGATTCCCCTCTCTGGAGGGCCAGGTTGTGCAACACACAGCAAATGACTACCATAAAGGACAATCTGGTTGGTGCATATGAAGAGTACCACTTGATCTATGCAGGCATTTGAATTGTATCTCTGCTAAATGATGGCCTTGGGAGTTGCGTGGCTATCATTGTACCTATGCTGAGAGTCCATCGGTGGACTTTTTACTGGAGTCATCAGCTATCTTTTTAAGGGTTATCCTTTGTCTCCAAGCAGCTAGCCTTCCAAAGCTTCCATGTTGGTAAATATCCCAATACCTGGGAGTGTCTGAAGATGAATGCATGTTATGGCTGCTTCCCAGGGAACATGCATGCATCTGCATAATTCTTTGATTTGATTGCACACAACATGCATATTTATTGCGTTATCCTTTTCAGTTTATGAATGCTTCAAGCTATCCAGTGGTGCTTTTGTTTCTACATGGGTGCAATCACTTGTCCCTTGTACCTGTGAGAAACCAGCCATAGTTGCAAAGCCTTTGACTCTTACCATTTGACTGGTGTTGTCAGATGTAAAACAAATATGATGATGTGCATGCCTAAACATGGCATCAGTAAAAACCTGAATACAATGATGTGCTGAAGGCTCGGTGATCCCATTGAGTTGATCCCACTGAGGTTTCCACATGTGGCGTGGAACAAAGCAGAGTGAAGAAGCTAAATGCCGCTGTTACTTTTAAGGCCACATACATCGAGTGGCCACCCACACAATTCAAGGCTATCCAGCTGAAAGCATGTTGCAGAGAGATGTGACAGCTCCTCTTGAAAGATGAAATCTTCACAGGCACTATCACTCTGTCATTCTGTCTCTGTACATTACTGCTGGAGGCACACTTCTGCTGGAGGCACTTTCACCAGTGAGAAGTAGGGCCTACACCTACCTCTACCTACCTGCTTGCTTGCTGCTACTGTTTCCCCTCTGAAGCCACTCACTTTTCAGCAACCAAAAGAGAAAATGCTGGAAAATCTCAGCAGGTCTGGCAGCATCTGTACTGAGAGAAAAGAGCTGACGTTTCGAGTCCAGGTGACCCTTTGTCACTTTTCAGCAGATTGCCCACCTTTCTGCATCTCATGGCCACATGGCCTCCTCTTTCTCATCCTCACTGGTGGAAGTGCCTCCCGCAGAATGTGCAATTTCCACAGGAACAATGTTGCATAGCACAAATGGCACAGTGTTCAATGATGACAAGAGCATTTTTCTTTTGGCCCCTTCCCTGAGCAGTTGCCATGGATCAAACAAAAGTTATATGAAAAGCACAACTATCAACACTAGCAAAAGAGTCTGCTGAGACTTAAGTAAAGTCAACAAAGTTACTCTCACAGTCTTAATCTCCGCCTTTTCAGCAGTGAAAAAAACATGACTCCGACTGGCTGTATTTCTCATGCACCCACTTCATTTTGAGGGGGGGGGGAACAAGGTACCTTAATTGATGGTTAATGAGGTTTTTTAAAATAGGGGACAGGCTCCTGAGTATGGAGCACTCTTGCCTACTGTAATATGTGGATTAACGGGATGACATTGAATTCGCGAGCACTGGTGGAACAATGGCAATCCTGCTTTTGCTATATAAAATTCAGCCCTAGAGTTCAACACCTGTGTTGTTGAAGGGGGATGGTCTTACAGCTAAATATGACCCCACATTATTTATCAGCAAACTAAAAAAAAGTGGAACTAAACAATAAATTAGGACTTAGACTTAATTCAAAGAACAATCATCTGAAAAAGCTTTGTTTAATCATACCATTATCCCAATTATAGTATTGCTAGTGCCTAAAGTGGCATCATCAGGTGAAATCTTTGTACTTGGCTTCAAAGCAACGAGTGAATCACGAGGCGTCTCTGAAGAAAGACAAAGTTGCATATAAATATACAATAGACAGGTGGTTGATCTCTTTTAAAAATAACCTCATGTCTCAAGTCAATCAGCACATTAATAGAAAAACCGTCTCATGATATCACTGAAGAATGAGTCATATGCCTCGGCGGAAGAGAAATTTTAAAATATACACAATATTCTGTTATGTTGGTCACTTTGGGAGTGTTGAAGTAATTGAGTAATTTATAATATCTTTGTTGTTACACAAGGCCAGTGGCTCAGATAGCAAATAAAACAAAACATGTACAAGTTACGAGATTTAAATGCATTAAGTTTCTAGGTGTCCTACTGTTCTTGTAATGTCTCCTGATTAGAATGTATCAGTTAACAAATTATGAAGTTGGTTTCAACAGATGTATTAATTTGTGGGCTAGCAGCAGAAGATTATAAGTAGATGTATTGAGTATAAAAACAAGAAAGTTATGGTGAACCTTCATAAAACAGGCTTGGCTTCAACTGGAATATTGTGCTCAATTCTGGACACCACATTTTTAAAAAATGGTTGTGAATATAGTGGCGAGAGTGCAGAAAAGATATCCGAGAATCATTCCTGGGACCAGAGACTTCAATTGTGAGGATAGATTGGTGAAGCTGAGGCTGTTCTGTTTCGAAAAGTTGACAGGAGATTTGATAGTGGTGTTCAGAATCACGAGGGGTTCAGATCGAGTAGATAGAAATGATTTCCATTAGCGGAAGGGTCAAGAATCAAAGGACACTGATTTTATGTGACTGGAGAATTATTTGAAGGGAAAAATATTGCAGGGCAGGGGAGTGGGGCTAGCTGATTAGCTCTTTCAGGAGTGGATATGGGCCGTATGCCCTCTTTCATTGTTGTAACCATTTTATGAAGAATCTATAAAAATGAAAATAAAAATTAACCAGAATGCTACTGTTCAGCAGGGAAAGAAACTGGCCACCCGTTACCAGTCTGGTCTGCACATTAATCCAGCCTCACACTACGTTATGACTCTGAATGCTCTCTCAAATGGTTCCAACTGTACTTGAGTGAATACTTTATTTACAAAGTCCCGTAACACCATCTGCAATGGACAAAAATGCATCATTCCTAGCATTCAAAACACAGAAAAATGGAATTCCTCAGGGCAGCACGGTAGCACTGCTGCTTCACAGCTCCAGGGTCCCGGGTTCAATTCCCGGTTCGGGTCACTGTCTGTGTGGAGTTTGCACATTCTCCTCGTGTCTGCGTGGGTTTCCTCCGGGTGCTCCGGTTTCCTCCCACAGTCCAAAGATGTGCGGGTTAGGTTGATTGGCCAGGTTAAAAATTGCCCCTTAGAGTCCTGAGATGCGTAGGTTAGAGGGATTAGCGGGTTAAATATGTGGGGGTAGGGCCTGGGTGGGATTGTGGTCGGTGCAGACTCGATGGGCCGAATGGCCTCCTTCTGCACTGTAGGGATTCTATGATTCTATTATAACTTGGCCATATAATCCCTACAGTGCAGGAGGAGGCCATTCAGCCCATCGAGTCTGCATCAACCACAATCCTACCCAGGCCCTATTCCCATTACCCCTCATATTTACCCTGCTAATACCCCTGATACTAGGGTCAATTTAGCATGGCCAATTAACCTAACCAGCACACCTTTGGACTGTGGGAGGAAACCGGAGAACCTGGAGGAAACCCATGCAGACACGGAGATAATGTGCAAACTCCACACAGACAGTGACCCAAGGCCGGAATTGAACCCGGGTCCCTGGAGCTGCGAGGCAGCAGTACTAACCACTGTGCCACCCACATGCTAAAGAGTAAATTCCACCCTTTATTACTAAGTATTTTGTGTCATGGGTGGGGGGTTATTTCATCTCCAATTTTCCTTTGCTGTAGACTTCACAAGTGACTTCAACTGTTTAGGAGGTGACATACAATAATAACTTGGGTGCAAATCTTCCCATGTGTCTGGGCAATACTAGGCCCTTCACCATGATAACATGGCCAATAGTTCAACAAAGTGGGGGAAAAATAAATTAACTCTTTGGAAATAAAAACAGCAAGTTGGCCCTTGTATAAGGTACACTTATGCCTGTTCTATGCAGAGTTTTTAAGGGTCAAAGCTGCTTAACTGAACACATATATTTGCATGTTGTCCCCGTACCTATGTGGGTTTCCTCCGGGTGCTCCCGTTTCCTCCCACAGTCCTAAGATGCGCAGGTTAGATGGATGGGCCATGCTATATTGCCCCTTAGTGTCCAAAGATGTGTAGGTTAGGTAAATTAGCCATGGTAAATGCATCAGATTACAGGAATAGGGCGAAGGGGTGGACTTCGGTAAGATGTCTTTTGGACAGTTGGTGCATACTCAATGGGCTGAATGGTCTCCTTCTGCATTGTAGGCGTTCTATGGATTCTATGCCACTCCACTGAAAGAACTTTAATGACAACTCTCATTTTTTTTTTAACTTCTAGGAAATCAATGTTATCAATTTGGAGGCAAGTTTTTGAGCCAACTATTTCCAACAAATAAAAATTTAAAAATGAATGCACAGCAACAAAATTTCAGACCTCACTAAAAACAATCATTACATAAGGAAAATATCTCTCGAGTACTACCTGTACCTAACGGGTGAAACCGGCTGAATCAACACAAAAGATCAAGAAATTTAATATATAATTTACATCGAGTAAATATAGTTTCTTTGATCTTTAGTGTAGGTTTCACAATCATTTGCCTTTAACTGTCATCACCCAGAAAACTGGCCAGTCACCTATATCAAAATAATGAGGATAGCAAGTTTTGGTCTGAGCAGACTCTTTCAAAATTGAGCTTTTGGACTGAATTAACAGTCCAGGGGAGTGGGCACAGGTGTGATGATATTGGAACTCAACATGATTCCATCTACTTTCAAGTTTGATCCAGGTGGATTCACAGGCCAGCAGGAACATCCCACGTAGCTGTCACCTAAGTAAATGAAATAGATCATAACTTTGGGCCTATATCCTGGTATCAACAGCCAGTTCACCCTGAGCTCTGCGCCTTGCTAGGGTCATTGATGCGAGTGATTGTGTAATGAAACCATTAAAACTTATGGTCGGTTACAGTGCTCACAAGTTCTTTTGACAACATAAAATCACTAATTTAGTGCCAATTTCAACATTTTAGAATTATTTTCTAGTGTCTTGTAGTATGGTCACCTTCATCTCAGATTCCTTGGTGCCAGTCTTCACTGCAGCATGAGAGAAACTTACAATGCAGTAATCTCAACCTCGTGAGGAGGAAGAACTGGAGCAGCCACACCAGCAGCAGCACCAACGTCAATAACTGCAAGGGCACCAGGACCAAAACAGCAGCAACAGCTGCAGATCTGCCTTCTCTACAGTCACATGCTGCTCTGCAGGAAGAAGGGATGGACAGAGCTTCAGCACAAAGCAGGAAATAGCCTCAGCACAAGGTCTACAGGCAGAGGGTGAACCTTTTCAACAAGATACAGCAAAAGTACCTCGGATGCATAGGCTTACATTGTAGGCCATTGCTGACATATGAAGCATCCTGGAACAGGACCTCCTTGCAAAAGGACTAGGTTCCCATACTTGTAACATCCATGTCACCAATATGTTATTTTCCAAGGCTGCCAATTGCATGAACATTGCTCAGGATGCGACTAGTCAAACATAGAGAATTGTCAGCTTCATTGCAGTGATTGGGTTCCCAGACACAGGGAATCATTGACCATATAGATGTGGCAATTACAATGTCCTCAGATCAGTTAGTTTTCATGAATTGCAAGGGATTCCACTAATATCAATCAACTAGGGCAGCACGATGGCACAATG
Organism: Mustelus asterias; assembly: GCF_964213995.1. Taxonomy (NCBI): domain Eukaryota; kingdom Metazoa; phylum Chordata; class Chondrichthyes; order Carcharhiniformes; family Triakidae; genus Mustelus; species Mustelus asterias. The sequence continues at coordinate 26,566,577 of NC_135818.1, forward strand.
GTTAGCATTGCTGCCTCACAGCGCCAGGGACCTGGGTTCGATTCCCGGCTTGGGTAACTGTCTATGCGGAGTCTGCACATCCTCTCCATGTCTGCGTGGGTTTTCTTCAGGTGCTCCGGTTTCCTCCCATAGCCCAAAAGACATGCTGGTTAGGTGCACTGGCCATGCTAAATTCTCCCTCAGTGTACCTGATCCCGGCTTGGGTAACTGTCTGTGCGAAGTCTGCACATCCTCTCCATGTCTGCGTGGGTTTCCTCCGGGTGCTCTGGTTCCCTCCCACAGCCCAAAAGAGATGCTGGTTAGGTGCACTGGCCATGTTAAATTCTCCCTCAGTGTACCTGAACAGACGTCAAAGATGACAACTAGGGGATTTTCACAGTAACTTAATTGCAGTGTTAATGTATGCCTACTTGTGACACTAATAGACAAACAAACAAATAAATAAATACAATGTCCAGTTAATCTATCATCACTTGTCTGTACTACATACCCAGGGAGTTGCCATGTCTCATTCATTCTTTGGCAATCACAAACCTGGAGGTTGTTTCTCCTCCATACAGCCTCAGATAAGGTCTACAATCTGAAGATTTGGCTGTTGAATCCTTGAGGGAAGACAACCAATGAGCCAGAGGAGAAATACAACAACAGACTTATCACCATCAGGGCAATAATAGAACAAAACATTGGGTTGCTCAAGATGCAGTTCAGATGTCTGGCTAGATCTGTAAGCACTCTTCAATATGACACATCTAGGGTCTCCAAGGATTGTTGTGGTTTGCTGTGCCTTTCACAACTGCAGACAGGAGTGGAGCCGCATGTGCAGAATAACTGGCGTCCTCCTCTAGGGAGGCGGAGAAGCCAAATACGACTATGGTGCCTGCTGAGCCTTTTTTCTTTGCTCTTTCATGGGATGTGGTGTTGCTGACATGGTCAGCATTTGTTTCCCATCCCTAATACCTTGAACTGAACTAGGGTTATCTCAGAGGACAAATAAGAATCAACTGCATTGTTGTGGGTCTGGAGTTACATGTAGGACAGACCAGATAATGATGGCAGATTAATGAACCTAATAAGTTTTATGCTTTATAGCTTCATATTCCAGATTTATTAATTTAATTTAAATTTCACCAGTTGCCGTGGTTGGATTTGAATCAATGTCTCAAGAGAATTAGCCTGGATCTGTGGATTAGTACTCCAGCAATATTAACATTATGCCACCACATCATGCTACTCATTTCCCAGCTGACAGCTGATATATCCAATAGTTAGTCCTCTAGACATTGCAGTTTGCGAGGGTTCTGCCAAAATCTGCCTCATCTGACACTTGTGTTGGGTCAGGAAACAGCACGAGTGGCTCTGTCTGAGGGGGTGAAGGCAAGGGATGAGAAGTGGTGGTGCCTCGAGTATGCAGTCCATTAGTCTGGGCCAACATGTACTTACAGGCTTGCCATGTCTGATCCTCTATGCAAGTGGCATTCTTCCCATGGAGGTGAAATGAGTATTTAAGATGGAATGATAACATTTGAGAAGGATGACTGTGACAGCTAGTTGTGAGAGGACAACAGGATGAAGCTGCATGAGCGCTGTGTGAAGGTGTACAAAGTATAAAAATAATACATAAAAATATTTTGTAACACCACTGCATTTAAGATGGAGATTTAAGGTGATGTCTGATGAAATGCAATTGAACTGAAATGCTCCCTCTGTTTCCTACCAGACCTGAGCATGTCCAGCATTGTCTATGACTGGAAAGAAAGGAACATGTGCAACTACAAGGTGTTTATAATCCAGAAAGCCAGGTATTGGAGGATAGAACTGGAGCAAATCTTTAAACACTTTTCTAACCAGATAAAAACATTGCAAATATGTACCTCCTAACTCAGCAACCACAGTTCCAGTCTATTCCTATTTCTGGGAATAGATATACATGTCTTGCTAATGTCCATCTGCGTACAATTAAATGCAACTTAGATTTATATACCAACTTTAATGTGATAAAATAATCTGACGTGCTTCACAGAAGCATTACAAAACAAAGTATGATACCAAACCACAGAAGGAGATATTAGGTTAGATGACAAAAAGGCTTGATCAAAGTAGTTGGTTTTAAGGAGTGTCTTAAAAGAAGTAATCAAGGTAGAGAGGTTTAGGAAGGAAATTCCGGAGCTTTGGTCATAGGCAAGGTACAGCTACCAAAGGTAATGTGATTAAAATTGGGAATGTTCAAACAGCCAGAATTAGATGAGCACAGATATCTCAGAGGGTGATGGGACAGGAGGAAATTACGGGGGGGGGGGGGGGGGGGGGGTGTCATCATCGGGGGAATGGCTAGACCATGGAGTGATTTGAAAATAAGGATGAGAATTTCAAAGTTAAGACATTGCTTGACCAGAAGCCAATCTAAGTTAGCAACTGCAAGGGTGATAAGTGGATGGGACTTGATACGAGTTAACATGGGCAGCGGCGTTTTGGATGACCTCAAATTTAATGAGGGTAGAACATGGGAGACTGGTCAGGTTTGTTGGATAATGTCAGGTCTGGAGGTAATTGGCTGTCCCTTATATCTACTCAAGGTCACGAGTTTTTGCTGTGGATATTCATGTGACTGAACAGGCCAATACATGACCATGGGGAAGGATGCCCAACAAGGTTGTGGGATCTGGAGTGCAGGATTTACTTCCTTTTCATTCTTTCTCTGCTGCTGCTCTGAATCACAATATCTAAAATGATAAGGCAAAGCGTATTGCAGCTTGATGGACAAGTTGCCGCCATTTTGAAAAATTGGTAGCAAGCTGCTCCAGTCATTCAAGTCAAGGCTGTTGCCTTCAAGGGAGTGTCAGCATGTTTTTGCAACGCTTTCTTCATTCTCCCCTGCAATGTTGGTTAAGGATTGAGAAAACAGGAACTGGCGAGGGAAACTCTTTTCAGCCATCATTGGCTTCAAGAAGGATGAAGTTTGTTCAACGATCTGCTAATTGAATTCAGAGGATGTGGAAGAGGCATTGCTGATGGAATTTCTCTAGTGCTCTTAAGTGTCACTGAAACAGTCCAGGTCACATGCCAGGTAAGCGGTGGCAACAACTATTCTGTGCACTAGGATCTTAGTTGACTTGCTTTGTGGAAAACACTGGATGCCATATTTTGCAGAAGGCTGAGCTGGCATAGCTGATCCAATGTTCAATTGCTTCATTAATGGTGGCCTTTTGGGAGAGGTAGCTGACAAGGTAAGGGAAATACTCAACATATTTCAGAGTCTCTCCTTTCGTATATTTGGCTGATATAGAAGTTTTGTTTTGATAACCTTCAAGGACAGGTTGCGTCTCTTGCATACAGAATTAAAGAGATCAAGAGGGGCTAACAAATTATTGTAGAGTGGAAAATGACAGTGCATTCATCAGCAAACTGTAGTTCATGTATGGTGGTCAGTTTAGTTTTGGCACAGAGGGGGCCGAGGCTAAAAAGTTTTCTTTCTAGGCGGTATTAAATACTGACACCAGAGGACAGTTGATCTTTGTCAATGTTAATGGCCATTGTCAGGTAGATCACAAATAGTGGAAGCAATTGCATAGTCATGTTTTAGCACAATCTGTATTTTGAAGTTGTCGGTTTCAGATCTCCCACAATGTCAAACCATCATGAAGCAATTTCAGGAATGTCATTAAGTTTCTTAGACATTCAAACCTTTGGAGAACAACCCACGGAGCACTGCAGTTTACTAAGTCAAATGGTTTGGGTAGGTAGATGAAGAGTTCCTGATGTGTTCTTAACATTTGTTTTGAATTTGTCTGACAACACCACCAGATCAGAGGTTCCTCTGGAGGATCAAAAGCCACGCTAATTTTCTGAGAGGATTTCCTCAGCCACAGGAGGTAGACAATTCAAGAGAACGTGTGTCAGGATTATCCCTACAAGATGTACAAGAGGGAAATACCTTGATAGTTTCCACAGCACGATTAACTTCCCTTCTTGAAGGTAGTTACATTTATCACATTCCTGAAGTCAGAGGAGTGGAGGTATTTTTTTCTCTCAAATCCATATGATGAGTGCATGGAGTCTTAATGTGAGCAAAAGACCTCCAGCTTCGAAAACCTTATTTGGAATACCATCGGTACTGCAGGCTTTGTTGTTTTTCATCTGTCTGATTGTTACAGTTGCAGTTAAAAGCCCCCTTTTAACTTATGATTCGTTCAATTTAAAATTAACCAGCAGCAAAGTTTTGTTCTTAAACAAGATTAGATTGGCTCATTCCAAAACACTGCTGTGAGTTACTTCAGTAAAAGTAATACAGTTACTAATTAAATACATACAAACATCAAGTGTGCATATATAAAGATGACACTCAGTTCAATCCTTTGGGATATTAATGCAGGCCCACAGCTTGCGATTGAAGTGTTGGTTGTCTGGAGTGAAGGGTTGAAGTTGAAAAGCTCAGTTCAGCAGCTGCATTGGCTTCTGTAGCCTAACAATCAGAGGTTGCCTTTGTAGATGGACGCGGTAGATTTTTGGGAGAGAGAGGTTTCTTATTCTTCAATAGTTTGGCTGCTATCCCAAACATGGTTCCATGTTAGGTTAGCTCAGGTCTGGGGCTTAGTCTCATCCATTGTCTTTCAGCTGAAGTAATTAACTATTTAAATGCCTCAGCCATTAACTTGAATGGCTCCCATTCTTCCAGCTTTGGTGAGATAGGCAAGAGCTAGTCACAACCCCAGGGAAGCCATTGTCAATGGATTTCTGTTTACCCTTGTAGAAATCACATTGAATTTGAAATATCCCCATGTCTGGATGTGTCTATTTGCAATTCACTTTTCGTCTTCCAGGAGCTTGATTTGATTTTGATTTGATTTATTGTCACATGTATTAACATACAGTAAAAAGTATTGTTTTTTGCGCGCTATAGAGACAAAACATACCATTCATAGAGAAGGAAACGAGAGAGTGCAGAATGTACTATTACAGTCATAGCTAGGGTGCAGAGAAAGATCAACTTAATGCAAGATAAATCTATTCAAAAGTCTGACAGCAGCAGGGAAGAAGCTGTTCTTGAGTCGGTTGGTACGTGACCTCAGACTTTTGTATCTTTTTCCCGAAAGAAGGTGGAAGAGAGAATGTCTGGGGTGCGTCGGGTCTTTAATTATGCTGGCTGCTTTGCCGAGGCAGCGGGAAATGTAGACAGAGTCAATGAATGGGAGGCTGGTTTGCATGATGGACTGGGCTACATTCACGACCTTTTGTAGCTCCTTGCGGTCTTGGGCAGAGCAGGAGCCATGTCAAGCTGTGATACAACCAGAAAGAATGCTTTCTATAGTGCATCTATAAAAGTTTGTGAGAATTGTAGCTGACATGCCAAATTTCCTTAGTCTTCTGAGAAAGTAGAGGCGTTGATGGGCTTTCTTATAGTGTCGGCATGGGGGGACCAGGACAGGTTGTTGGTGATCTGGACACCTAAAAACTTGAAGCTCTCGACCCTTTCTACTTCGTCCCATTGATATAGATAGGGGCATGTTCTCCTTTACGCTTCCTGCAATTTTTAGCAAAAATTGCATTTGCAAAATGTCGGTTAAGGTTCCATGCATCCAGTTAAAAGAAAGATATGCTTTTTTACAAAATCTATAAGATCGTCACTACAATTTTGTGACAGTTGCCACTGTGGCTTCGTGCTGAGGAGTTGTGAGGAGCTGTTTCCAGAGTTGGGTGATGGCATTGCCATTCTTAAGAAGAGAAGCATTATCCTGTGAATGAAGGGGATTTTTGTTCATTTGACCTCAGTCTATAGATGAACCTGGTGGCTTCAATTAAGAGCTTTTGCATATTATGATGGTCTGCATATTGTGATGGTCAGCATATTGTTGGGTTTCTCAAGCTCCCTCTTCCTACCACCTATTGGTTATGGCTGAGCCATTGGTGAAATATCATGAGTGTTTCATTTACACAATTGGAGTGTTCGGGCAGTGCATCCGAGATCTTATCCCAAATGCCAAATCCAGCTCCATGAACAAGAATTGCTGTCAGCCTTTCCTTTCCAGCAGAAGGTGTCCCTCTGCTTGTCCCTTCAGCTGCCCCTCCCCGGAAGGTAGGTCTCATTGTAAGATTTTGATAATAGTTAATATTTCTAGAGATTTTGGAAGAGTGGACTAATGTTTATGAACTTTGAAGTTAGCCACTTTTAAAATGTTTAATAGGATTTATTTTAGGCAATTAACAATCAAGGTAATTGGGGGACAGGAAAATAGTTGTTTGCGAAGAAAAATTGTTTTATTGTTTTATGATGGAGCTCCTTTGAGTCTTGAGCTGAAGCTGTCTTAATGGTCATGATACAAGTACGTGTTTAGTCTTTAAATCGGTTTGAAGAACTACCTAAAGCAGCCTAAATCTCATGTTTAAACCATGCATTGCTTTAATTGATCTGTAATAGAGAAGAAACCCCAATTCTCTGATATGATAGGAAGTTGATTTATTGACGTGTTGATATACAGTGAAAATATGGCAGCCGATGTTTTCCACAAAGCAAGTCAGGTGGTGGCAATAACTAGTCTGTACATCCTAGTGTACAAAGTAGTTGTTGCCAGCGCTCACCTGGTGTGAGACCTGGACTGTTTAAATGGCACTTAAGAGCACTAGAGAAATTCCATCAACAATGCCTCTTCCACACCCTCTGGAATCAATTAGCAGATTGTTGACCAAACCTTATCCTACCTGAAGCCAGAGACGGCTGAAAAGTTTTTCTTGCGTGCTATATAGACAAAACATACCATTCATAGAGAAGGAAAGTAGAAGATGCAGAATATAGTGTTATAGTTATAGCTAGGGTATAGAGAAAGATCAACTTAATATAAGGTAGGTCCATTCAAAAGTCTGATGGCAGCAGGGAAGAAGCTGTTCTGGAGTCAGTTGGTATGTGACCTCAGACTTTTGAATCTTTTTCCCGATGGAAGAAAGTGGAAGAGAGTATGTCCAGGGTGCAGGGGGTCCTTGATTATACAGGCTGCTTTCCCAAGGCAGCAGAAAGTGTAGACAGAGTCAATGGATGGGAGGATGTTTGTGTGATGGACTGGGTTTTGTTCATAACCCTTTGTAGTTTCTTGCGGTCTTGGTCAGAGCAGGAACCATATCAAGCTGTGATACATCCGGAAAGAATGCTTTCTATGGTGCATCTGTAAAGGTTGGTGAGAGTCGTAACGGATATGAAGAATTTCCTCAGCCTCCTGAGAAACTAGAGGCATTGGTGGGCTTTCTTACAAGGAGAATATAAGTGGTCATAACTGTTGAATTTAATAGCTTTAGCGTGGGGCTTAGGTTAAGATATATTGACAAGTGTCATGTGAGTATACCTTTAAGAAAGGTTTTTTAAAAAAGAAGTCATGTAGTTTACAGCTTCAGCAATGTCAATGGGGGTGGAGCTAAGCCACGGCAGTTAGGTGATAGGGTTTTTTTCCTTTGGGCTTTCAGTTTTGTTTGTGGCAGTCAGGCGATAGGGGCTTTTTTGTTTGGGCTTTCAGTTTCATTTTGGGCAGTGAGTTTTTTGGAAGCAGTTTAGCAGCAAGTTAAGGAGCAGTCTCTTTCTCTCCCTGTTTTTTTTCTCTGTGTTTGGTTCTGTCTCAAAGAAGCTGTGTTTTGGGAAACAGATTTGAGTTTCTTCACAAGGGATTTTCAGCATTCAACCCAGGAGGCAGGATTCCTGTAACAAGTGGGCATTAACCCATGCTGTATTGCGTTTATTTGAGGGTTTTGTGTATTGGATGTTGGCCTTGGTTGGAACACCTAAGAGATATTTCCTTAAGAGTTATACATTATCGTGGTTGTTGTGTTTCTTGATTGCAATCGTTAAAGTTCTTGCTTATTGCTTTACGATACATGTCAACAATATTCTTAATTAAACTTTGTTTTTGATAAAAGCTCCTCGTGGGTCAGTTGAATCACACCTGAAGTGAAATCTCTTATGCTCATTCTAGCCAAATTCAACACAAAAGATTACAGGTGAGGCGAGCTTCATCGATCACCTTGAAGTATCCAACCTGACTTGTAACAAGAAAATGTGACTTTATTTATGACCTCTGTGTAGCTGGAAGGAAATGTGCATTTGTTTGTGATGGAATGTAAACTTCTAAAGCTTATAACCTATAAAGTATGGACTGCTGCAAAGATGGAATTACACAAGGTGACTTGCGTCCCATAGCCAATAGGAGGAGTGAATTTGGACTATTTCCAAAAAGGAAGGAGCATAGGAGACTGGAGGTGAAAGTTGAGAAATCATAATCTTCATTGGCACTTTGAAACCATGGCTTCTGGGGTGTGACTCTTCTGGACACAGTTCAACATCACTTCAAAGACAAAGAAGAGGGACATCGTCTGTGCTGACAACACCAAGATTTTGTGGGATCTTGCGAGAGGAGAAACTTCCATGTAGTCTTCACTGTTTGTTGTTAAGTGAATGTAAAATCTTGTTTCATAAATTCTACTTGATACATAGAACCATAGAAAATTACAGCTCAGAAACAGGCCTTTTGGCCCTTCTTGTCTGTGCCGAACCATTTTATGCCTAGTCCCACTGACCTGCACTTGGACCATATCCCTCCACACCCCTCTCATCCATGAACCCGTCCAAGTTTTTCTTAAATGTTAAAAGTGACCCCGCATTTACCACTTTATCCGGCAGCTCATTCCACACTCCCACCACTCTCTGCGTGAAGAAGCCCCCCCTAATATTCCCTTTAAACTTTTCTCCTTTCACCCTTAACCCATGCCCTCTGGTTTTTTTCTCCCCTAGCCTCAGCGGAAAAAGCCTGCTTACATTCACTCTATCTATACCCATCAAAATCTTATACACCTCTATCAAATCTCCCCTCAATCTTCTACGCTCCAGGGAATTCAACCTATTCAATCTCTCTCTGTAACTCAGCTTCTCAAGTCCCGGCAACATCCTTGTGAACCTTCAAGTCCCGGCAACATCCTTGTGAACCTTGTCATGAATACTAGTCACTCATACCTCAAGCATAACTGAGGACCCTAGTGTCAAAAATTAAAAATGAGGACCGTAGAGTTTGTTTTAATTTGAAGGATTTTAGACCTCAAAATCTTAAACCTTACATCATTTAGGGCAGTGATGTCAATCCGAAGTCTTGATAATTTACATTATACAATTGTAGTTCTTTCTGGACGGTCACTCTCAGGATTATCACTTAGGGTTCTTACATTCCAAGTACAAAGATGGTGAACCCACAAGATATGATTCCCCAGCCAGGAAAGAGTGGGATTGTTTATGTTTTGACCACCTTTTCTAGCCCCCCTCCCCATTTAGTGTAAGAAGAGGGTATTTCTGAAGGGGACAGCTCAGTCACAGATGCTGTTGTCCAAAGACACATCTCCCCTTAAAAAAAGTGTGCGAGGACCTTCTGTACCTGTTTGCAGATTCTTGACTAGGGGCTCCGAGCTTCATGGCCCTGACCTTATTGTCAATCCACCATTGCAACAGGACTTGGTAAATGGACCCTGGCAGAAACCTGCATGTGACTTTGTTCAACATGGGAACCTTACTAGGAATAAGGAACTCCCAAAAACATTGCTCAAGGGATTGTCAGAGTGCACAAGCCTCCCCTATCACATCAAGGTGGCAATCCACGGAGGTTCTAGAATTAATAAAGGCATGAATGAGGGTTTCAGTATCAACTGAGTGGAAATAAAATTGGGCTATGTTACGGAGATGGAAATAGGTAGTCATCATGATGGTGCAAATATGTGGTCTGAAGCTATTCTTGAGTGAAAAAGAACACCAAGGTTAGGAACAATACAAACACAATATGTTCCCTTCTCTCTGGGTAAAAGTTACAGGTTTTACAGACAAGATTTCATAACAAATAAAATCAAAGAACTCCATATTTTGCAAAAGTATTACCTTGCAAGATTCCCCTCCTCTCAGGCCCCCAATTTATTCAGATATGCATATCTTGAATATCATACATGAACAACAGTTGATGACCGAGATCCACCCATTTAATTTCATTTTAGAGATTTCCTTTCTTTCCAACATTTGTTTGAAGCCTACAAGGTCATTCTGTAACCCTTTCTCATTATCACTTTTCATAGAGTGGACATTATCTCACAATGAACAATTATCTACATAACATTCAATGAGTATATCATCTTTGGTATGCCCATTGTACAGAATTTCATTTAAAATATTTGACAAATACAGACCCTATCCATTGCCTCCACAAGAGTCAATGTTCAGCAACCAGAATACTTTTAACAGCACTACTTTCTTAGCTTTCCAAGTTAAAGGACAGCATTTCCTATTATTAAACCTGCTGCACTAGAACGCCCATTTGGAAGATTAATATGTGAGGCATTGCAAAACAATGACTAGCTTCACGTGCTTTGGATTACCAATGAATGGGAACTTGCATATGCCTTTATCCAGATTTACTTTAAAAAAAAATTTATTTGTCCTTAAAACAATCTCTACCTTCGGGTGTTTCATCGCAGTACTTTAGCATCTGAATGTACAGCCAGTTTAACTGGCCAGTTGTATGTTGCAGTGCTCTGTCTTCAGATATTTCATTTTTTGTGAGGACTTGTTTGATTAAGAAGAAAAGAAAACTTGCATTTTTATGGCACCTTTCACCATTCAAATTGCTTTACAGCCAATGAAACCAATTAAATACTTAAGAAATTATTAACATGCATCATGAAGATGTCTGAAAGTTTTCAATTACAACACCAATAAACTATTGCAAGATCTGGGATAGGATTTTGGTGGCCAAATGGAGATGGGAACTGAGGTCATAGAGTCCTAGAGTTTTACAGCACAGCAAGAGGCCCTTTTGGCCCATTATGTCTGCACTAACCATCAAGCACTTATCTACTCTGATCCCATTTTCCAACACTTGGTCCATAGCCTTGTATGCCATGGCATTTCAAGCACTCATCTAAATACTTCTTAAAAGTTACAAGGATTCCGGTCTCTACCACCCTTTCAGGCAGTAAATTCCAGATTCCCAGAACCCCCCGGCTGAAAAGATTTTCCCTCAAATCCCCTGCCCCTTACCTTAATTCTATGCCCCCTGGTTATTGACCCCTCTATTAAGGGGAAAAGTTTCTTCCTATCTACTCTATGTATGTCCCTCATAATTTGGTACACCTCAATCAGGTTCCCCCCTCAGCCTTCACTGCTCCAAGGACAACAACCTCAGCCTAACCAGCCTCTCTCCATAGCTGAAACGCTCCAGTTCATGCAACATCCTGATGTATTTCCTCTGCACCTTTGAGTGGGAAGATGCATAATATCCCGATGCCATTCTGACTGAACACGGTTTTTGTGATGGGTTGGGTCGTTTAGGGCCTCTAAACCACCCGGTTCTGAGCAATGTTAATTGCATAGTAATTGCCTAATAATTTGTTAATGACCTGAGTCTCAGCTCATTAAGGGCTGATCTGCAATTTTTAAGGGAAGGCAATGGATCTATGCTGAATCTGGAACAGGTCAAGTAGGAGGCAGCAAGCAAAGGAGAGCCAGTCGTTGCCATGCAATTCAATGAGATGGGCTCATTAAAGACAGCATGGCTGAAACGGGTGTCCATATATTGGCACTCCGCCTTTAATGGATTGAGTTAGCAGAGCAACTGAACTGTGCGCATTTGGTCAGTTTAGGGAGTCAGGGATTGTGAGGCTGTACAAGATGGGTACAATAAGCATTGTGAGAAGAAACTACCTAGAAGTGTCAGGGAATCAGTGCCGACGCATATGCCGTTTATCCAGACAGATCATAAGAACATAGAACAGTACAGCACAGTCCAGGCCCTTCGGCCCTCGATGCTGTGTCGAGCTTTGTCCGAAACCAAGATCAAGCTATCCCACTCCCTATCATTCTAGTGTGCTCCATGTGCCTATCCAATAACCGCTTGAAAGTTCCAAAAGTGTCTGACTCCACTATCACAGGAAGCAGTCCATTCCACACCCCAACCACTCCCTGAGTAAAGAACCTACCTCGGACATCCCTCCTATATCTCCCACCATGAACCTTATAGTTATGCCCCCTAGTAGCAGCTACATCCACCCGAGGAAATAGTCTCTGAACGTCCACTCTATCTATCCCCCCTCATCATCTTATAAACCTCTATTAAGTCGCCTCTCAACCTCCTCTGCTTTAAAGAGAAAAGCCCTAGCTCCCTCAATCTTTCCTCATAAGACCTACCCTCCAAACCAGGCAGCATCCTGGTAAATCTCCTTTGCACTCTCTCCAAGTGAGGTGACCAGAACTGCACACAATATTCCAAATGTGGTCTCACCAAGGTCCTGTACAGTTGCAGCATAACCCCACGGCTCTTAAACTCAAAGAATCATAGAAACCCTACAGTGCAGAAAGAGGCCATTTGGCCCATCGAGTCTGCACCGACCACAATCCCACCCAGATTCTTTGAGTTTAAGAGCCGGGGGGTTATGCTGCAACTGTACAGGACCTTGGTGAGACCACATTTGGAATATTGTGTGCAGTTCTGGTCACCTCACTTGGAGAGAGTGCAAAGGAGATTTACCAGGATGCTGCCTGGCCCTACTCCCCTATCCCTACATATTTACCCTCTAAACTATGCATCTCAGGACATTAAGGGGCAAGTTTAGCATGGCCAATCAACCTAACCCGCACATCTTTGGACTGTGGGAGGAAACCGGAGCACCCGGAGGAAACCCACGCAGACACGAGGAGAATGTACAAACTCCACACAGACAGTGACCCAAGCCGGGAATCGAACCCAGGACCCTGGAGCTGTGAAGCAGCAGTGCTAACCACTATGCTACTGTGCTGCCCATGATGGTATTGGTGGTCTTTCCTCTCATTGCAGGAAACCTCAGATCCCTGTCAGTAGCTGGTAAAGTCACAGTGGCCTTGGACATCTTCGCCTTTGTCTCATTCCAAAGATTGGCAATGGATCTTCATGACATCTCAAGCAGCAGCGCACCATTGCAACCTGCAGGTCATTGGCATCCTAGTTGCAAAAGAAGGTCAGTACATAAATTTCGAACAGCTGGGTCTTCACATGCTCAAAGGGCAGTGCATTACACCTCTATCACTGGAATCCCACAGGGGAAGGACATCATTGATTGCACCCATGTGGTAGTCAAGGCAAGTAGCCCATAAGAGACTCATCAACAAGAAGGCTTCCACTTATAAATGTTCAGCTGGTATGCGAGCACAACAGCAGCTTTATGCATGCATGCGCTTGTTATCCCCGGCATCTGCCTTCATCCTCTTACAGTCAAGGATGTCACTGCTCTTCATGTCACCGTAAGAAGTTTAACAACACCAGGTTAAAGTCCAACAGGTTTATTTGGTAGCAAAAGCCACACAAGCTTTCGAGGCTCTGAGCCCCTTCTTCAGGTGAGTGGGAATTCTGTTCACAAACAGAACTTATAAAGACACAGACTCAATTTACATGAATAATGGTTGGAATGCGAATACTTACAACTAATCCAGTCTTTAAGAAACAAAAATTTTGTTTACCCCAGTCCAACGCCGGCATCTCCACATCATGACTTCATGTCACCACCAAGGCTCTGTGAATAGCATCTACAGAACAGGGAATATCCCTTAAAGAGATGGATACTTACACCTTCACAAGTTTTTGAGACAGAGGGGCTACAACCAAAGCTTTCTGCTCACAAAGACCACAATCAAGCAGGCCATCCGGTTTCTGAGATGCAATCTGGTGTTTTGACCAATCAGGTGGTACCTTGCTGTACACTCCTGCAAAAGTTTTGGGTACTGTGGTTGTCTGCTCTCCACATTATGGCCCTTTAGGGAGGTGTGGAGCTTGAAAGAGTGAAGTGCTAGATCAACACGGTTAATTGGAGGGGGAAAAGTATGAAGAAGATGTAGAATAGTGCCCATCATGCGCAGGGAGTACATGGAAGCTGTCTCCCAAGTTAAAACAAGCAGGATGGGATGAATGCCAGAGCACATCTGATCCTGACACATTTCACTTCATTTAAAATGCTCCCAAACTCTCATTGCTCCGATGTGGGAGCACACAACTTATGATAGTTCTAATTTTACTAATGGTGCATAGTACACATCTCTCTTGCAGTCTGAACATAAGGACCATTGTTTCCCTTTACTACCTCTTCCCTCTTTCTTTGATGACAAAACTGCAATGGAAGCTCAGATGTTTGGGATCATGGCACAACATCTCCAATGTAATTAAAAATTAACAATTCACACAAGCAAAAATGAAAGCTATCCAAATGAACCATTCAGCACAATGAATGGTGCAGTGACCTTCACGGTTGGCCACTTCTTCACAATGCTCCCCTTGTTGCCTGGATGATGTGGAGGCAGCCTGATTTTGTATATCTGCTTATGGATGTCCTCGATGTGGAGGTGCTAGTGGGAGCACCTACAAAGGCTGCTGCACTAGCGTTAATGGAGGGATAGCCTCCATTACAGGTCCCTGCTGCACAGATATTTTCTCAGCCATAGGAGTCAAGGAAGCCAAAGATGATTATGGTGCCCACTGAGGTGTGGCACCCTCATCCTCCTGGTGACTACCTCAGCTTTTGATGATGATCTGGGTCACTAGAGGGGACCATCAGCTGGGGCGGAACTGGCATCCACTCCATCCATTTTTGTGCCATCAGCACCACTGACCAGTTAATGCTACAGAAAGTAGCATGTATTTTATACAAGTCAGTACTCTGTTCCTGCATCCACTCAGAGTGGTGCTGCATATGGCTCTCCATGAGGTTGACCACTCCTTCAAAGGAGATGCTCATGCGTTCAAATGAGCTATGGTGATGCACATGAGCTAAATGGACTCCTTTATTCTCAGTGCATGACTCTGCACTGCCTTGGGGAATTCCCAACCTGTGGCACATATCTCATATTGCTTGGTAAAGTAGAGCTATCTTGCTTCTGACTCCAGAGACTATGGATCAGTACCCAACTGAGCCTGGCTGTGCTTTTTCTCCATTCCACCGAAGGGAAAATATCTACAGTTGTCTCTTTCATCTTCTCCTGCTCACTACAGATATGCTTTTCATCCAGTGCCATCCTTTCTAATCATACTCGGGACCCACTGATGTGAGTTTAGTTGTACTGGCAGAGGATGTACTTGAATGATGTGGCAATGCTGTCTCTGTAGCTTCTACTTTCTCAGAGGACCCCAGTGACGTTGCTGTGACACTGATATGCTCTCTCTCCACAGATTTCCTGCTGCACCTGAAGTTTTGCCATTTTGTTGTCTGGCAGATGTGCATCCCATCTCCTCCATCTACAAAGTTCAATACATCCTCAATCCGTCTTATGGATTTTTCCATCTCTATTGTCAACTCTCATGCAACACTGTTCTCGTGATGTCAAGGGCCACCTCCCCCATTCTAGTAAGAATGGTGAACTGGGGACTCCTCCACCTCCGAACCCTCCTGGCATTGTGCACCCTCTCCTTCTACAAAGACAACAGATAAAAATAAGACAATGATGGCCAGTGTCAACAATTCCAATGGCTCTTTTAAATGAGATGCTGCATTTATTAGTGCTGCCAGCTTCTCAGTAGCAAGTAGCTCAATTATCTCTAATCACCTCGAGCATCATCTCAACGGTGGTATCACTGAACCCTGGGACTGCCCTGCCACAGATGTTAAGCCTCTGCCTTTCCTAATTTTGATGCAAAGAAATAATAAACAATTATTTCCTATTAGACAGATGGACCACACTAATTAATAGAAGGTTTTACATTTAGGATCAGGCAAATGAGTTTGGACAGAAAATTGAAGCATAACTTTACTCCAGAAAAACAGATTTCAAGCACAGTTTATGCAGTTTCCGGGTTGTGCCCAAAGCGAAAACACAATTGTGCGTGCAACAAGCTGACCAAGTGTGTTTATGGCTTGTAACCTCCTGACTCCCCTGTGCAGATTTGCGGGGCACCTCAAAAATGTGCTGGGGAATCCCTCTCGGAAGTTCTAAGGTAAGGGTATATACAGCAATTGCCCAGAAGCGCCAACAGCATTGTGCTGGGAAACACCAACAAAAGGATTTAAATCATTAATTTCAGATGGTTCTGCCAGTGTTACACTAATAGTTACTCTAAAAGAGTTGAAAGAGATAAAAGCATTTCTAACTCCAGTGTAACTATTGTAAAGACCCAGACCAGTTCCTACATGGGTCACCCACCACACTCCCAAACCTCTGGGGAGACCCCCACAGCATTTCCCACCCACCATGGAAATTCCCAGCTCCCCGATCTGACCAATATAATGTGCAGGATGAATAAAGCACCTTTGCAGATTAAATTTGCAAAATAAAACCAAGGTATGTAATGAATAGTTTTACAATGGTTATAATATTAAAAGCATACCTTTACCATCCTTAAAATCAATATCATTGCTTATGTTTTCTTCAGACAGTTCCTCTTGAAATTTCTCTGGATGAAGCCCAGAATAACCATTTCCAATTTTGCAAGCAGGGGCACTGTTTTCCTGTCCAGCCTGTAACATTTCTGCATTATCAGTTAAGAGTGCTGACTGCAATTTCCCAGTAGCTTCATCTGTGGATTGATCCTGCAATTTCACGTTCATTGCCAAATTTTTGTTTGCAATATCAGCAGCTGAAGAACATTTCTTCCTTTCTTCATCATAAACAACAATTGATACATCTTTCTTCAATATTGCAGAATTATCATCCAGAGTGTTAGGACAACCAGGTAACTCAAGTCCAAGTGGATTTCTGTCTTTCAATGGTAAATGATCCTCTGCAGTACTAAGTTTGTCTGATATCTCATCGGAGGCAACCAATACTGACTTGTTACTCGGTTTATTCATGTCTGAAGAGGTACAATTCTTTAACAGATTTCCTGGTTCTTCAAGGTCCTGTATATCACTCCCTGACAGTACAGCGTGACCTGAAACCCCGTTTTCTGAAGGGGAATCAAAATTGATTTTGTCTGAAATATTATGGTGTAATATAGGACTGATCTGCATCAACTCCTCGGCCAATGATAGATTACTCAACTTACTGCTACAAGGTCTTGGCTTGTTTACAGTCCCTTCAGCATCCACCAGAGCTCTATGAACTTCCTTGTGATTGAAGGAGCTTGTCTGGGAGTCACGTGTCTCAACGGTTTCCCATTCACCATTCATCCAGTCATCAGCACCTTCTTCAGCCTCCTGCCAATCAAACATGATCACATCTAAGTCAGCATTCCTCCACAATTCTTCATCTTCATTTACCTTTTGCTTCTCATGTTCGTCTGTGACTGTCTCCACCCACTTTAAACAAGAGCACAAATATAAACTAATATTAGGACTAGATTTTTTTTTTAACATATTCAAAAATCACCAACACCAATAATACATAGCTATCCTGAAAATATATGCCTTCAAAAGGTGATTTTTCTGAAACACCTTATGGATGTTCACCTCTGAGTACAAAACAATGGTTGACGCAGCAAAGGGCAAGTCACAAACCGTGTACAGGTTGTATCTGTTTTAACAACAACTGGCGGGGATACATTAATTGCTCCTATGCTGACTTCTGTGACATCAACAGGGGCAGGAAAGTCTGTAGGAGGCAATTTGGAAGCAGGTTTGTCAAATACTTATGCTGGTTGGAGTCACACTTAGCATAATGGAAGATGGTTGCAGTAGTTGGAGGCCAATCATTTTAGCCCTAAGAGGCTCTCAGGGTAATATCCTAGGTCTAACAATCTTCAGTGGCTTCATCAATCAACTTTCCTCCAACACAAGGTCAGAAGTGAGGATGCTCACTGATGATTGCCATGTTTAGTCCCAATCATAATTCCTCAGATACAGAAGCAGACCAGGTCCCCATGCAGAAAACACTCAGGCTTGGGCTGACAATTGGTAAATGACATTTGCACCACGCAAGTGGCAGGCAATGACCATCTCCAACGAGACAGAATATCTTGCCTTGACGTTCAACGGTGTTTCCGTTGCTGTATGTCTCACCATTAACATCCTGGAGGGGATGGTGGGCCTTACCACTGATCAGAAACTTATCTGGACTAGCCATATAAATACTGTAGTTACAAGAGAAAGACAGAGACTGCAAATTCTGTGGTGAGTAACTCACTTCCCTAACTCCCTCAAAGCCTGTCCACAATCTGCAATGATGTGGAGGTGCCGGCGTTGGACTGGGGTGAACACAGTAAGAAGTCTCAGAACACCAGGTTAAAGTCCAACAGGTTTATTTGGTAGCAAATACCATAGGCTTTCGGAGCGCTGCTCCTTCGTCAGATGGAGTGGAAATGTGCTCTCAAACAGTGCACAGAGACACAAAATCAAGTTACAGAATACTGATTAGAATGCGAATCCCTACAGCCAGCCAGGTCTTAAAGGTACAGACAATGTGGGTGGAAGGAGCATTAAACACAGGTTAATGTTTATTGTCTCCAGACAGAACAGACCTATGTTCTGTCTGGAGACAATACACATCTCTTTAACCTGTGTTTAATGCTCCCTCCACCCACATTGTCTGTACCTTTAAGACCTGGCTGGCTGTAGGGATTCGCATTCTAATCAGTATTCTGTAACTTGATTTTGTGTCTCTGTGCACTGTTTGAGAGCACATTTCCACTCCATCTGACAAAGGAGCAGCGCTCCAAAAGCTTATGGTATTTGCTACCAAATAAACCTGTTGGACTTTAACCTGGTGTTGTGAGACTTCTTACCACAATCTGCAAGGCAGAAGTCTGAAGTGTGATGGAATACTCTCCACTTGCCTGAATGTGAGCAGTTCCAAGAATCATAGAATCACTACAGTGCAGAAGGAGGCATTTGGCCCATCGAGTCTGCACCAACTCTCCAACAGAGCATCCTACCCAGGCCCACCCCTGCCCTATGCCTGTAACCCCACGCATTTATCCCGCCAATCCCCCTAAGCTACACAGCTTGGGCCACTTAAGGGTAATTTAGCACGGCCAATCCACCTAACCTGCACACCTTTGGAATGTGGGAGGAAACCAGAGCAGAGGAAACCCACTCAGACACGGGGAGAATATACAAACTCCACACAGTCACCCAAGGCTGGAATCAAACCTGGGTCCCTGGCACTGTGAGGCAGCAGTCCTAATCATTGTGCCATGATGTTTGATACCAAACAAGACAAAGTAGTCTTCTTGATAGGCACCGACAGTAAACATTCACTCCCCCCATAATCGACGCAGGTTTTTTCTTTCGTCAGCAGCTTCCAAATGTACAACCTCTACCACATGGAAGGGCAGCAAATATATGTGAACACCACCACCTGCAAGCTCCTTTCCAATTCACACACCATTGGAAATGTTTTGCCAATTCTTCACTGCCACGAGTCAAAATCCTGGAACTCTCTTCCTAACAGTACTGTGGATTTACCTAAACCACATGGACTGTTACAGTTCAAGAAGGCAGCTCAGTAGCACCTTCTTAAGGGCAATTTGGAGTGGGCAATAAATGCCTTGCCAACGAAACTTACAACCCATGAACGAATACTTCTTTCACGGTCATTCTCAACACCGGCACCCCAAAAGGCTATGTTCTCAGCCCCCTACTATACTCCTTATAAACCTATGACTGTGTGGCCAAATTCCCCTCCAACTCAATTTTCAAGTTTGCTGACGTGGGTCGGATCGCAAACAATGACGAGACAGAGTACAGGAATGAGATAGAGAATCTGGTGAACTGGTGCGGTGACAATAATCTCTTCCTCAATGTTAACAAAACGAAGGAGATTGTCATCGACTTCAGGAAGTTTAGTGGAGAACATGCCCCTGTCTACATCAATGAGGACGAAGTAGAAAGGGTCGAGAGCTTCAGGTTTTTGGGTGTCCAGATCACCAACAACCTGTCCTGGTCCCCCCACGCCGACACTATAGTTAAGAAAGCCCACCAATGCCTCTACTGCCTCAGAAGACTAAGGAAATTTGGCATGTCAGCTACGACTCTCGCCAACTTTTATAGATGCACCATAGAAAGCATTCTTTCTGGTTGCATCATAGCGTGGTATGGCTCCTGCTCTGCCCAAGACCACAAGAAATTACAAAGGATCGTGAATGAACCTAGTCCATCACGCAAACCATCCTCCCATCCATTGACTCTATCTGCATTTCCCGCTGTCTCAGAAAAGCAGCCAGCATAATTAAGGATCCCATGAACCCCCGACTTACACTCTTCATTGGAAAAAAGATACAAAAGTCTGAGGTCGCATACAAACCGACTCAAGAACAGCGTTTTCCCTGCTGATCAGACTTTTGAATGGACTTACCTTGCATTAAATTGATCTTTCTCTACACCCCACCCGTGACTGTAACATTACATTCTGCATTCTCTCCTTTCCTTCTCTATGGACAGTATGCTTTGTCTGTATAGCATGCAAGAAACAATACTTTTCACTGTATACTAACAATGTAACAATATCAAATCAACAGCCTGACATAGTCACACTCATGGAATCATGACATATAAATAGTGCCCCAGAACCGCCATCACCATTCGTGTGTATGTCCTGTCCCATCGGCAGGATAGACCTAGCAGAGGTGGCAGCGCAGTGGTATAGTCGGCAGGGAGTTGCCTGGGAACCTTCATCATCAACTCTGGACCCTATGAAGTCTCATGGCACCAGGTCAAACATGGGTAAGGAAATCTCCTGCTGATTACCATGTACCATCCCCCCAGAATCAGTACTCCATGTTGAACACCACTTGGAGAAAGCACTGAGTATGACAAGGGGAGAATGTAAATCTCTGATGGTCCAGGCAGAGTACAATGATGCACAGTTTCCATCCCTACAGCAAAGCATGTAGAAACCAGAAAAGATACAGAAATGGAAAAGTAAGAGAAGATGGTTCTAAAAGTCAGTCTGTTCAGCTAGAACTTGGCAACAAGTCTGCTCTTGGGGAGCAGCACATGGTGAATATTTTACAGACTGGTGCTCTGTATTCCATCCCAAGTAACTAATCTACATGGAACCCATCTGCCTTCACCCCACAATTTTTAATTGATCTGGTATAGATGATATAGGTATGTGGGAAAATGAGGCATCTGCAAGGCATCATGGGAATTTATGTTTGAAGCACAATAACTACTGTCATCTACTATGGACTGGGACTGATAAAGGGTTTGGAGGGAATCTCGTCACTCTTGGAATGATGTTTTTGGATCATGATAATCTTTTTCCCAGGATAGGAGAATTGAAAACTGGAGGGCATAAAAACATAGAAACATAGAAACCCTACAGTGCAGAAGGAGGCCATTCGGCCCATCGAGTCTGCACCGACCACAATCCCACCCAGGCCCTACCCCCATATATTTTACCCGCTAATCCCTCTAACCTACGCATCCCAGGACTCTAAGGGACAATTTTTAACCTGGCCAATCAACCTAACCCGCACATCTTTGGACTGTGGGAGGAAACCGGAGCACCCGGAGGAAACCCACGCAGACACGAGGAGAATGTGCAAACTCCACACAGACAGTGACCCGAGCCGGGAATCGAACCCGGGACCCTGGAGCTGTGAAGCAGCAGTGCTAACCACTGTGCTACCGTGCCGCTCACGGCATAGGTTTAAGGTGAGAGGGGAAAGATTTAGAAGGGCCCTGAGAGGCAACTTCTTCATGCAGAGGGCAGTACGTATATGGAATGAGTTGTCAGAGAAAGTGGTTGAAGCAGGTTCAATAGCAACATTTAAAAAACATTTGGATGAGTACATAGACGGAAAAGGATTAGAGTGTTATGGACCAAATGCAGACAATTGGGACAAGCTGGGAGTGCATCATGGTCAGCATGGCTCGGTTGGGCCGAACAGCTTTTTACTCTGCTATATTGCTCTATGACCATCAGGGCGGGATGTGATACGTTATTTGAGGGGGACCAAGAAATGAAGGTGAGCTTGGTGTCCCACAAAGTGCAAGTCCACCACTGTTGGGTGGGACTTCAAAGTTCATCACCATCAGTGGCTCGATAGTACCAGGAGACCGAGCTGGCTGGTTCCTAAAAGACATAGTTGCTAGACTGGGACTACAGCAGTTGGTGAGGGAACCAAGAGGAAAAAACATACTTGACCTCATCGTCACCAACCTGCCTTCTGCAGATGCATTTGTCCATGACAGTATTAGTAAGAGTGACCACCACACAGTCCTTGTGGAAACAAAGTCCCATCTTCACGTTGAGGATAGCCTCCTTTATGTTGTGCGGCACTACATGGGATGGACTTCATATAGATCTAGCAACTCAAGACTGGGCATCCATGAGGCGCTTAGGGCCATCAGCAGAATTGTACTCAGCCACAATCTATGATTGTGGCCCGGCACATCCCTCATTCTACCATTACCATCAAGCCTGGGGATCAACCCGGGTTCAGCGAAGAGTGCCAGAGGGCATGCCAGTAGCAACGCTAGGCAAACCTAAAAATGAGGCATCAACCTGGTGAAGCTACAACACAGGACTACTTACATGCCAAACAGCATGAGCAGCAAGTAATAGACAAAGCTAAGCAAATCCACAATCAACAGATCAAATCTAAACTCTACAATCCTGCCACATCTAGCTGTGAATAGTGGTGGACAATTAAACAATTCACTGGAGGAGAAGGTTCCACAAATATCCCCACCCTCCATGATAAAGGAGCCCAGCATACTAGTGCAAAAGATAAAGCTGAAGCATTTACAACAATCTACAGCCAGAAGTGCCGAGTTGAAGATCCATTTTGGCCTCCTCTGGAGGGGCCCGCATCTCAGATGTCAGTCCTCAGGTAATTTGATTCATTTCATACAATATTAAGAAATGGTTGAAGGCACTGGATACTGCACTGGTATGGGCCCTAACAATATTCTGACAATAATACTGAAGACATGTTCCAGAAACTTGGCATGTCCCTGGCCAAGTTATTCCAGATGTGGAGATGCCGGCGTTGGACTGGTAAGAAGTTTAACAACACCAGGTTAAAGTCCAACAGGTTTATTTGGTAGCAAAAGCCACACAAGCTTTCGAGGCTCTAAGCCCCTTCTTCAGGTGAGTGGGAATTCTGTTCACAAACAGAACTTATAAAGACACAGACTCAATTTACATGAATAATGGTTGGAATGCGAATACTTACAACTAATCCAGTCTTTAAGAAACAAAACAATGGGAGTGGAGAGAGCATCAAGACAGGCTAAAAAGATGTGTATTGTCTCCAGACAAGACAGCCAGTGAAACTCTGCAGGTCCACGCAACTGTGGGAGTTACAAATAGTGTGACATGAACCCAATATCCCGGTTGAGGCCGTCCTTGTGTGTGCGGAACTTGGCTATCAGTTTCTGCTCAGCGACTCTGCGCTGTCGTGTGTCGCGAAGGCCGCCTTGGAGAACGCTTACCCGAATATCAGAGGCCGAATGCCCGTGACCGCTGAAGTGCTCCCCAACAGGAAGAGAACAGTCTTGCCTGGTGATTGTCGAGCGGTGTTCATTCATCCGTTGTCGCAGCGTCTGCATAGTTTCCCCAATGTACCATGCCTCGGGACATCCTTTCTTGCAGCGTATCAGGTAGACAACGTTGGCCGAGTTGCAAGAGTATGTACCGTGTACCTGGTGGATGGTGTTCTCACGTGAGATGATGGCATCTGTGTCGATGATCCGGCACGTCTTGCAGAGGTTGCTGTGGCAGGGTTGTATGGTGTCTTGGTCACTGTTCTCCTGAAGGCTGGGTAGTTTGCTGCGGACAATGGTCTGTTTGAGGTTGTGCGGTTGTTTGAAGGCAAGAAGTGGGGGTGTGGGGATGGCCTTGGCGAGATGTTCGTCTTCATCAATGACATGTTGAAGGCTCCGGAGGAGATGCCGTAGCTTCTCCGCTCCGGGAAAGTACTGGACGACGAAGGGTACTCTGTCCACTGTGTCCCGTGTTTGTCTTCTGAGGAGGTCGGTGCGGTTTTTCGCTGCGGTTTTTCCCCGGAGCGGAGAAGCTACGGCATCTCCTCCGGAGCCTTCAACATGTCAGTTGCGTGGACCTGCAGAGTTTCACTGGCTGTCTTGTCTGGAGACAATACACATCTTTTTAGCCTGTCTTGATGCTCTCTCCACTCCCATTGTTTTGTTTCTTAAAGACTGGATTAGTTGTAAGTATTCGCATTCCAACCATTATTCATGTAAATTGAGTCTGTGTCTTTATAAGTTCTGTTTGTGAACAGAATTCCCACTCACCTGAAGAAGGGGCTTAGAGCCTCGAAAGCTTGTGTGGCTTTTGCTACCAAATAAACCTGTTGGACTTTAACCTGGTGTTGTTAAACTTCTTACCAAGGTATTCCAGTACAGCTGCAACACTGGCATCTACCCGGCAATGTAGAAAATTGCCCAGGTATGTCCTGCGCACAAGAAATCGGACAAATTGAATCCAGCCAATTACTGCCCCACCTCTACTCTCGAGAGTCTACACTTCTTCATCAGTAAAGTGATAGAAGGGGTCATCAACAGTGCTATCAAGCACCACTTACTGAGCAATAGCCTGTTCAAGGGCACTCAGTTTGGGTTCCACCAGGGTCACTCATCTCCTGACTTTATTATAGCCTTGGTTTAAACATGGACAAAAGAACTGAATGCCAGAGGTGAGGTGAGAGTGAATGTTCTTGACAGAGTATGGCATCAAACAACCCTAGCAATATTGGGGTCAAGAGGAATCTGGAGGAAAACCCTCCGCTGGTTGGAGTCATAATCATCATAGAAATCATAGAAACCCTACAGTGCAGAAGGAGGCCATTCGGCCCATCGAGTCTGCACCGACCACAATCCCACCCAGGCCCTACCCCCACACATTTTACCCACTAATCCCTCTAACCTACACATCTCAGGACACTAAGGGACAATTTTTAACCTGGCCAATCAACCTAACCCGCACAATGGAAGATGGTTGTGGTGGTTGGAAGTCAATCATCTCGGCTCCAGGCCATTACTGCAGGAGTTCATCAGGGTAGTGTCCTAGGCACAACAATCTTCAGCTGCTTCATCAATGACCTTATGATGGAGGGAAGGTCATTGATGATGGACCTTCTCTCCATCATAAGGTCACAAGTGGGGATGTTCGCTGATAACTTCACAATGTTCAGTAGTATTCATGACTCCTCAGATACTGAAGCAATTCATGTCCAAATGCAGCAAGATCTGGACAATATCCAGGCTTGGTCTGACAGGTGGCAAGTAACATTCACTCTACACAAGTGCCAAGCAATGATCATTGCTAAGAGGAGAGGATCTAACCATTGCCCTGTTATACTCACTGGCATTACCATTGTTGAATCCCCCACTTATCATCCTGGGGCTTACCATTGACCAGAACCTGAATTGGCAAAGTCATATAAATACTGTTGCTGCCAGAGCAGATCAAAGGCTAGGAATCACCTCTTGACTCCCCAAAGCCTGTTCACCATCTACAAAGTACAAGTCACGGGTGTAATGAAATGCTCTCCACTTGGCTGGATGAGTGCAGTTCCAACAACACTCAAGAAACTCAACACCATCCAGGACAAAGCAGTTTACTTGACTGCTACCTCATCCACAAACATTCAATCCCTCCACCACTGACGAAAAGTAGCAGCAATGCATATCATCTACAAGATGCACTACAGAAACTCACCAAGGTTCCTTAGGCTGCACCTTCAGAATCTATGATCACTACTATCTAGAAGGACAATGACAGCAGATATCTGGTGTTAGAGGGGGTTTGGAATGATCTGGGATTATATTAGAGGGGGTTTAGGATAATTTGGGACTGAAAAGATTAGTAGATCAGAATGGATTAATTTAGAGTGAATATAGTATGGGAAAAGCACAAAGTACTTGGAGTTACAAAGGTACTGTTTGCATAGAAACACATATAACCACTGTTAGAGAATTTAAACATGTATTTTTGAAAACATATTGTATTCTGTACTAAAAGCTAATTACACACTGCTCTAAGCATGATGCGATATAGCTAAGTAAAAAGAACGACATTGTTCGAAAACAATACAGCTACTGAATGAAGCAAAAAAAACTCTCATCAGTGTGGGTCCCAGAGAGTGCAAGCTATCCCAGACAGTTGAATGAATAGAGAATACTGCTTCCCTATAAGGAGTTGCTAGGAGACATGGAAAGAATTTTACCTCCATATTCCCATGCTATCAGAGAGTAAAATGTTATTGGCCAAGGTAAATGATCTATACTAACAATGATTGGCTCACATCCGTCAGGGGTGAGCAAAGGGGGCGGGTAATTGATTTTTGAAATTGTATAATTGCAATGCTGAAAATAATGCAATGTAGAGTAATTTGGGCTGCACCAAATTATTCTCCCATGCGTGGACCAAGCTTGGGCAATAAAGTACGTCTTCAATCAGAATTACTGTCTCCATGAGTCACTGTATTAGCTGAGTTGTAAATGAGTGAAAGCCGACATAATACATGGTCCCTGAAAAAAGTACCTACACCTGGGAACATCACTACTTGGAAGTTCCCCTCCAAGTCACTCACCATCCTGACTTGACCATTCCTTCAGTGTGGCTGGGTCAAAATCCTGGAATTAGCTCCCTAACAGCACTGCGGGTGTACCTACAACTCAGGAACTGCAGCAGTTCAAGAAGGCAGCTTACTACCACTTTTGGAAGGGCAACTAGGAATGGGCAATAATTGCTGATTTAGCCAGCGATGTCCAATCCTTTAAAAACATAGTGCTTTTTAATGCACAATTACTAGAAAAGACATGTAGATCTTAAAACCAAGCACTGACATTGACTGAAATAAAAGAATGAATGTTGCTGAAAGGAGACACACACTGCTTTTTGTTTTATCTCAGAATAAGTGCAAGAATGCCAAATTTCAAATGATCACAATTTATACTATAGGAGAAAAGGTTGCCGCCTGATTGGTAAGTTGACTCTGATTGGCCGAGACATCATGGAGAAAGCATTAGGGAACTAAAGGCTCCTAAACCTCCAGGTAATTAAAAGAAAAGCACAAGGATTGAAACACCCTTTTGATTGCAGATAAGGGTCATTGCATATGATTGTATGTCACTTCTAGCAAACATAAACAAACTACATTACTTGAATGAGCTTGAATGATCTCAAACTGGTTGTTTGTGTAGCTATCAGTGCACTCAGACCCACAGCAACATAATTGAGCCTTAACCACCTTCTTAAATGGTCTAGAAGGCGCTCAGTTTTTCCAAATCACTATGCAAAATGATAGTAGAAATAAAACCAGATAGACCACCTGGAACTGACCTCGGCACTGGACAACAAAGGCACATACTGTTTAGTCAAAAATGTAAAGTGCTCTTCACAGCATCTGGGGACGATGCTCTGCGAAAATTGAGAGAACTGTCCAAAAGGATAGTTTTCTTCAACGGCACCTCAGAGCCCATGACCTCTAATGCCTGAAGGGCAAAGGTAGCTGGCATATGCACCAGCATCTATAACCTTCCTGCTAAATAACACACCATCCTAACTTGGAAACATGTTGCAATTCCTTTGTCGTCACTGAATCAAAATCTTGGAGCCCTCTAATGGTGCTGGAGGAAGTACTTTCACCATACGGACAACAACGGTTCAAGGTGATAGTTCACCACCACTTTTTAAGGGTAATAGATGCTGGTTATGCTGCATTCAATGAACAATTTTAAAAATGTAATCCCAGAACATCCCTGTGGCACACCACTACCCAATTCCAACCACTAAGTAACTACTCTCAATTCCTACTCAAGGTCTCGTGTCTTTAACCAGTTTTTAATCTGATCTTCTCTACTCCTCCCTCTTTCACTTTATTCTGTAGTCTGCTACATGGGTACCTTGTCAGAACCATTTTGAAAGCCAACATACATCACATCCACTATATTTTTCTCATCCACCACATTTGTCATTGCCTCAAAAGACGGCTCAGGTTCGACAAGTATAATCTCCCTTCTGAAATCGGTGTTGCTGCTTTTTAATTGTTTTTCTCAATTCAGATAAAATTGATATGTGATAGTAAAGACTAAATTAGCAGACTTATCTGGAACATGGATGGCATTAAAGGGATGTTGGTAACTTGGATACATAATTGGCTACGGGATAGGAGGTAGAGAATAGCGGTAAATGAATGTTTGTGACTGAGGGAAGTATGAAGTGGGGTCCCCCCACAGATCATTATTCGGACCATTGCTTTTCTTGGGGTTTATATTACAATGACAGCAGATGTTAATTTTTGAGCAAGCCAATCCCAGAAGAAAATCTGTCTTACTGATCATAACTTTTGTTTAGCATTCTGAAAATAAGGGAAAAAATACTGATCCCAGGAGCATGGAATTCCAGTAACATTTTTGAGTTTTAAGAAATTAAAAGATTTGACAAGAAGGAAAGAAAACTTAAGCGCACGCGCACCATTAAAGCTGGTATATAGGCCCCCAAATAATAATGTTGAGGTAGGGAGGGCTATAAACAAGCAGATAAGGGATGCGTGTAAAAACGGAATAATCATGGGGGACTTCAACATGCACATTGACTGGCAGACTCAAGTCGGTAAGGGTGGAATGGAGGAAGAGTTCTTAGAATGCTGTCGGGATAGTTTCCTTGAACAGCATGTTACGGAACCGACGAGGGAACGAGCTATTTTGGATCTGGTATTGTGTAACGAGGTAGGTAGAATTAAGGATCTTATTGTGAAGGACCCTCTTGGGTCTAGTGACCACAATATGGTCGAATTTCTGATTCAGATGGAAGAGGAGAAAGTTTGGTCCCAAACCAGTGTCCTCTGTTTGAACAGAGGGAAATATGATAGGATGAGGGATGAATTGGCGAAGGTAGACTGGGAGAGCAGGCTGGCAGAAAGGATAGCTGAGGAACAGTGGAGGATTTTTAAGGAGATCCTTTTCAGTTCTCAGCAAAAATATATTCCAGCAAAAAACAAGGATTGTAAGAAAAGGGAGAACCAGCCGTGGATAACGAAGGAAATAAAGGAGAGTATTAAAATAAAAACAGCTGCGTACAGAGTGGCCAAAAATAGTGGAGAAACAAGTGATTGGGAAAAATTTAAGAAACAACAAAGAGAGACTAAGAAAGCGATAAAGAAAGGAAGGATAGACTATGAAGCTAGGCTAGCAATTAATATAAAAAATGATAGTAAAAGTTTTTGTAAATATATAAAAAGGAATAGAGTGGCTAGAGTGAATGTTGGACCCTTGGAGGACGAGAGGGGGGAGTTAATAGTGGGAAATGAGGATATGGCTGAGTCTTTAAATAAGTTTTTTGTGTCGGTCTTCACGGTGGAGGACACAAATAGTTTGTCAAATATTAACGATAGAGGGTTGGCAGCAGGAGAAATACTTAATACAATTAATGTTACCAGAGAGGCAGTGCTGGGTAGACTAATGGGACTGAAGGTGGACAAGTCCCCGGGTCCGGATGGAATGCATCCCAGGGTATTGAAAGAAATGTCAGAGGTAATAGTGGATGCGTTAGTGATTATTTATCAAAACTCGTTGCATTCTGGGGTAGTGCCGGTTGATTGGAAAACGGCTAATGTTACGCCGCTGTTTAAAAAAGGAAGGAGACAAAAGGCGGGTAACTATAGGCCGGTCAGCTTAACGTCTGTAGTAGGGAAAATGCTGGAATCCATTATTAAAGAGGAGATAGCAGGGCATCTGGATAGAAATGGTTCGATCAATCAAGACGCAGCATGGATTCATGAGGGGAAAGTCGTGCTTGACGAACATGTTGGATTTTTATGAAGATGTGACTAGGGCGGTTGATGGAGGAGAACCGGTGGATGCGGTGTTTTTGGATTTCCAAAAGGCGTTTGATAAGGTGCCCCATAAAAGGCTGCTGAAGAAGATTAGGGCACACGGAGTTGGGGGTAGTGTGTTAAAGTGGATTGGGGACTGGCTATCCGACAGGAAGCAAAGAGTCGGAATAAATGGGTGTTTTTCCGGTTGGAGGAAGGTAACTAGTGGCGTGCCGCAGGGATCGGTACTCGGGCCGCAACTATTTACCATTTATATAGATGATCTGGAGGAGGGGACGGAGTGTAGGGTAACGAAGTTTGCAGACGACACAAAGATAAGTGGAAAAGTGAATCGTGTGGAGGACGGAGAAGATCTGCAGAGAGATTTGGACAGGCTGAGTGAGTGGGCGAGGATATGGCAAATGGAGTATAACGTTGAGAAATGCAAGGTTATACACTTTGGAGGAAATAATAACAAATGGGATTACTATCTCAATGGAAACAAATTAAAACATGCTACCGTGCAAAGGGACCTGGGGGTCCTTGTGCATGAGACGCAAAAGCCCAGTCTGCAGGTACAACAGGTGATCAAGAAGGCAAATGGGATGTTGGCCTATATCGCGAGGGGGATAGAATATAAAAGCAGGGATGTCTTGATGCACCTGTACAGGGCATTGGTGAGGCCGCAGCTGGAATACTGTGTGCAGTATTGGTCCCCTTATATGAGGAAGGATATATTGGCATTGGAGGGAGTGCAGAGAAGGTTCACCAGGTTGATACCGGAGATGAGGGGTTTGGATTATGAGGAGAGGCTGAGGAGATTGGGTTTGTACTCGTTGGAGTTTAGAAGGATGAGGGGGGATCTTATGGAGACTTATAAGATAATGCGGGGGCTGGATAGGGTGGAGGCGGAGAGATTCTTTCCACTTAGTAAGGAAGTTAAAACTAGAGGACACAGCCTCAAAATAAAGGGGGGTCGGTTTAACACAGAGTTGAGGAGGAACTTCTTCTCCCAGAGGGTGGTGAATCTCTGGAATTCTCTGCCCACTGAGGTGGTGGAGGCTACCTCGCTGAATATGTTTAAAGCGCGGATGGATGGATTCCTGATCGGTAAGGGAATTAAGGGTTATGGGGATCAGGCGGGTAAGTGGTACTGATCCACGTCAGATCAGCCATGATCTTATTGAATGGCGGGGCAGGCTCGAGGGGCTAGATGGCCTACTCCTGCTCCTATTTCTTATGTTCTTATGTACACAGTTAAAACAGCCTTCCAAAATCTCCTCAAAAGAACCCACATGGTCAGACACACAAGTAAACACTTTCTGTGCAACACTTCCTTATAGGTCTTTAACTCTAAAAATTCAGTAATGTTACTCAATACAAACCAGCTGTCACTTTAGTAAAGGTGACTTCTCACTTTCTTCCCCTTTGCTGTGGAAATCACAGATAATTCAGAACAAGACTGCTTTCTAAAACAAAGACTTTCTTGATTTCTGAATGAATGCTTCAGATTTCATACCCTCTCTCAGTACAGAGCTGGTCCCAGGATATCTCCTCCACATAGCCAACAAAAACTCAGCTCAATATTGTTCTATTATTCTTTTTTCCTTTCATATTCAATTCCATTGCTCAGCACCTCTCTGAACTCAACATATCCAAAATATAATAATTTATATTTTAATGTTTTCTTAATGCCTCTACTTTCCAGACAAATAAAATTTAATAACCTTCTTTTCTTT
This sequence comes from Mustelus asterias, assembly GCF_964213995.1. Lineage (NCBI taxonomy): Eukaryota > Metazoa > Chordata > Chondrichthyes > Carcharhiniformes > Triakidae > Mustelus > Mustelus asterias. The sequence goes on from NC_135818.1 coordinate 26,597,997, forward strand.
ACTCATGCAAATTGTCAAAGTTCCTTACTCCCCACTGAAACTTGGAACAGCTGAAAAACCAAACCCCAATCTATCACCTCATGCATATTTTACACACACACATTTTACAAAATAACACAATATTCTCCAAAGATATTTTTTAAAAATCCATCCTCTATAAACATATATGTGAAAAAGTGACCTGGATTTACATACAGGAAGCAAGAATTTGGAGTTTGCAAATGATGCAAAACTTGACAACATAATAAACAGTCAGCATGAAATAGCGGACTTCAGGAAGACAGATTGGTGAAATGGGCTAACTGAAGGCAGATGCAGTGGCAGTAATTTAACACAATCCATTGGTATTGTGGAGTGGAAGTGGGTGTCGAAGGCCCTCCCATTCAGGCCTCCGCTCCCGCATGTGATCATGTGCAAAGGGACTTGGGAGTCCTAGTCCAGGATTCTCTAAAGGTAAACTTGCAGGTTGAGTCCGTAATTAAGAAAGCAAATGTAATGTTGTCATTTATCTCAAGAGGCTTGGAATACAAAAGCAGGGATGTACTTCTGAGGCTTTATAAAGCACTGGTTAGGCCCCATTTGGAGTACTGTGAGCAATTTTGGGCCCCACACCTCAGGAAGGACATACTGGCACTCGAGCGGGTCCAGCGGAGATTCACACGGATGATCCCAGGAATGGTAGGCCTGACATACGATGAACGTCTGAGGATCGTGGGATTATATTCATTGGAGTTTAGGAGGTTGAGGGGAGATCTGATAGAGACTTACAAGATAATGAACGGCTTAGATAGGATGGACGTAGGGAAGTTGTTTCCATTAGCAGGGGAGACTAGGACGCGGGGGCACAGCCTTAGAATAAAAGGGAGTCACTTTAGAACAGAGATGAGGAGAAATTTCTTCAGCCAGAGTGGTAGGTCTGTGGAATTCATTGCCACAGAGGGCTGTGGAGGCCGAGACATTGAGCGTCTTCAAGACAGAAATTGATAAATTCTTGATTTCTCGAGGAATTAAGGGCTATGGGGAGAGAGCGGGTAAATGGAGTTGAAATCAACCATGATTGAATGGTGGAGCGGACTCGATGGGCCGAATGGCCTTACTTCCGCTCCTATGTCTTATGGTCTTATGTGTCAGCCAATCAGTGGCCTGTTGGTGGAATCACATGTATAGGCACATAGGATGGGAGGGTTGGCAGTCTGGGTCAAACCTTGACCTAGAAAAAGTTGCTTATTTAAAGGGCTTCAGGAACCCAAAACTTTCAAACTTGGATGTCATTATTGTCGCGTTTGCTACAATGCTATTACAGGGCTTTCGCTCTAAACTGCACTACAACCCACCTTCCAGCCTACTCGGACCACCCATTCATTTCAACAACTGCACTCTCTCTTCAGTCTGGGACTACAATGTCTGGAGGCTGATCTTTTGGTTTTCTCCTGGAGTCAAATCCCAACAAAAGCAAGACAATATTGTGACGGTAGTGTGTCTTTAAGAAATGTTTTTTTTAAATCATGTTCTCTGCAGATTGTAGAACATGGAACAGTACAGCACAGAACAGGCCCTTCGGCCCACGATGTTGTGCCGAGCTTTGTCTGAAACCCAGATCAAGCTATTTCCTCCCTATCATCCCGAAGTGCTCCATGTGCCTATCCAATAGCTTCTTAAATGTTCCTAAAGTTTCTGACTCCACTATCCCTGCAGGCAGTCCATTCCACACCCCAACCACTCTCTGAGTAAAAAACCTACCTCGGACATCCTTCCTATATCTCCCACCATGAACCCTATAGTTATGCCCCCTTGTAATAGCTCCATCCACCCGAGGAAATAGTCTTTGAATGTTCACTCTATCTATCCCCCTCATCATCTTATAAACCTCTATCAAGTCTCCTCTCAACTTCCTCCGCTCCAAAGAGAAAAGCCCAAGTTCCCTCAACTTTTCCTCATAAGACCTACCCTCCAAACCAGGCAGCATCCTGGGAAATCTCCTTTGCACTCTTTCCAGTGTCTCCACATCCTTCTTATAGTGAGGTGGCCAGAACTGCATGCAATATTCCAAATGTGGTCTCACCAGGGTCCTATACAGTTGCAGCATAACCGCACGGCTCTTAAACCCAAACCCCTGTTAATGAACGCCAACACAGCTATAGGCCTTCTTCACGGCTCTATCCACTTGAGTGGCAACCTTCAGAGATCTGTGGATATGAACCCCAAGATCTCTCTGTTCCTCCACATTCTTCAGAACCCTACCTTTGACCCTGTAATCCACATTTAAATTTGTCCTACCAAAATGAATCACCTCGCATTTGTCAGGGTTAAACTCCATTTGCCATTTTTCAGCCCAGCTGTGCATCCTATCTATATCTCTTTGCAGCCTACAACAGCCTTCCACCTCATCCACTACTCCTCCAATTTTGGTGTCATCAGCAAATTTACTGATCCACCCTTCAGCCCCCTCCTCCAAGTCATTTACAAAAATTACAAATAGCAGAGGACCAAGCACAGATCCCTGTGGCACTCCGCTGGTAACTGGTTTCCAGTCTGAAAATTTTCCATCCACCACCACCCTCTGTCTTCTGTTAGATACAGTAAGAAGTTTAACAACACCAGGTTAAAGTCCAACAGGTTTATTTGGTAGCAAAAGCCACACAAGCTTTCGGAGCTCCAAGCCCCTTCTTCAGGTGAGTGGGAATTCTGTTCACAAACAGGGCATATAAAGACACAGACTCAATTTACATGAATAATGGTTGGAATGCGAATACTTACAGCTAATCAAGTCTTTAAGATACAAACAACGTGAGTGGAGAGAGCATCAAGACAGGCTAAAAAGATGTGTATTGTCTCCAGACAGGACAGCCAGAGAAACTCTGCAGGTCCAGGCAAGCTGTGGGGGTTACAAATAGTGTGACATGAACCCAATATCCCGGTTGAGGCCGTCCTTGGAGCTCCGGGCTTGGGGCTCCGAAAGCTTGTGTGGATTTTGCAACCAAATAAACCTGTTGGACTTTAACCTGGTGTTGTTAAACTTCTTACTGTGTTTACCCCAGTCCAACGCCGGCATCTCCACATTCTGTTAGATAGCCAGTTACCTATCCAATCGGCCAAACTTCCCTCTATCCCACACATCCTTACTTTCTTCATAAGCCGACCATGGGGGACTTTATCAAACGCCTTACTAAAATCCATGTATATGACATCAACTGCACTACCTTCATCAACACACTTAGTTACCTCCTCAAAAAATTATATCAAATTTGTGAGACAAGACTTGCCCTTCACAAATCCGTGCTGACTACCCCGGATTAAGCTGCATCTTTCTAAATGGTCGTAAATCCTATCCCTGAGGACCTTTTCCATCAACTTACCGATCACCGAAGTAAGACTAACCGGCCTATAATTACCAGGATCATTTCTATTCCCTTTCTTAAACAGAGGAACAACATTTGCCACTCTCCAGTCCTCTGGCACCCCCCCTCCCGCCCCCGCCATGGACAGTGAGGACCCAAAGATCAATGCCAAAGGCTCTGCTATCTCATTCCTTGCCTCCTAAAGAATCCTAGGGTATATTTCATCAGGCCCAGGGGACTTATCAACCTTCAGTTTATTCACAATTGCTAGCACATCTTCCCTCCGAACATCTACTTCCTCCAGCCTATCAGCCTGTGACACCCTCTCTTCCTCAAAAACATGGCCCCTCTCCTTGGTGAACACCGAAGAAAAGTATTCATTCATCACCTCGCCTATCTCTTCTGACTCCATGCACAAATTCCCACTGCCATCCTTGACCGGCCCCAACCTCACCCTGGTCATTCTTTTATTCCTCACATCAGAGTAAAAAGCCTTGGGGTTTTCCTTGATCCGACCCGCCAAAGACTTCTCATGCCCCCTCCTAGCTATCCTAAGCCCCTTTATCAGCTCATTTCTTGCTAACTTGTAACCCTCCATCGAGCCAACTGAACCTTGTTTTCTCATCCTTACATATGCTTCCTTCTTCCTCTTGACAAGACATTCAACCTCTTTTGTGAACCATGGTTCCCTCACTCGGTCATTTTCTCCCTGCCTGACAGGGACATACCTATCAAGGACACGCAGTATTTGTTCCTTGAAAAAGTTCCACTTATCATTAGTGCCTTTCCCTGACAATTTCTGTTCCCATCCTATGCTTCCTAATTCCTGCCTAATCGCATCATAATTACTTCTCCCCCAATTGTAAACTATGCCCTGCCGTATGGCCCTATCCCTCTCCATTGCAATAATGAAAGACACCGAATTGTGGTCACTATCTCCAAAGTGCTCTCCCACAACCAAATCCATCACTTGGCCCGGTTCATTTCCCATTACCAAATCCAATGTGGCCCCACCTCTTGTCGGCTTATCCACATATTGTGTCAGGAAACCCTCCTGCACACACTGCACAAAAACTGCCCCATCCGAACTATTCGACCTATAAAGGTTCCAATCAATATTTGGAAAGTTAAAGTCCCCCATGACAACTACCCTGTGACCTCCACATCTATCTATAATCTGCTTAGCAATTTCTTCCTCCACATCTCTATTACTATTTGGGGGCCTATAGTAAACTCCTAACAACGTGACCGCTCCTTTCCTATTCCTAACCTCAGCCCATATTACCTCTGTAGGCAGATCCCCTTCGAAATGCCTTTCTGCAGCCGTTAAACTCTCCTTGATTAACAATGCCACACCTCCACCTCTTTTACCACCTACCCTACACTTACTGAAACATCTATACCCTGGAACTTCCAGCAACCATTCCTGTCTTTGTTCTACCCATGTCTCCGTAATGGCCACAACACCGTAGTCCCAAAATCCACGCCCCAAGTTCACCTACCTTATTTCGGATGCTCCTTGCATTGAAGTAGACACACTTCAACCCATCTTCCTGTCTGCTGGTACCCACCTTTGACCTTGATACCCTTCCCAGTACCTCACTACACTCACTGACCTCTGGACTACAACTCCTTTTCCCATCCCCCTGACAAATTAGTTTAAGCCCCCCCGAAGAGCCAAAGCAAATTTCCCTCCCAGGATATTGGTACCCCTGTGGTTCAGATGCAACCCGTCCTGTTGGCACAGGTCCCACCTTCCCCAGAAAGTGTTCCAATTATCCACATTGCTGAAACCCTCCCTCCTACACCATCCCTGCATCCACGTGTTTAACTGCACTCTCTCCCTGTTCCTCAACTCGTTATCTCGTGGCACCTGCAACATACTAGAGATGACCACATGGTTTGTCCTGGCTCTCAGCTTCCACCCTAAGCAGTTTTTGTTTCATTGTGGCACCGGCTGTCTGCTTAGAAGTCCATTTATTGCTGCTTCAATGATTCAAATGGGATTTTACAACCTTTTGAATTGTTAGGGGGAAGATTGATCGACAAGTCAAAGTCAGGTGGTTCCTCTACAGAGGAATCCAAGGATTCACTTTCAGTTTTGGTTTAGAGTTAGAAGTCGTCCTGGTTATCAAGTTGCAGGCAGGTTTTCTCCCTCCCTGCTTTATAGATTCTGCTGACTGGCTGGAAGCAGGTCTTCTTGCCTTCCTGGAGTGAGAATTCTATCTCTTGTAAGTGGTTCACTGGCTAAAAGTTAGAGGCCAGCAGTGGCATTAACTCAACTCGAGGGCTGTTGGAAACTGTAAGGCTGGGAAGTCAGAGTTTCAATTCTCCAAAGGACTAAGTTCCAGCATCACATGAGCATTCTTACTTTCTGTGCTAAACCTGTGGCAGGGGTATGTTTTAAGGAGGCTTGTTTGGTTGGAACATTTCATATCGTTGTTAAGGTTTATACAATATCATGGTTGTTTTTTCTCTTGTTTGTAATTGGCAAAAGCTTTTGCTATATATTAACTAAAATTTGTTGATAAAAGCTCCCTAGTGGGTCATTTGAATTGTACCTGAAGTGAAACATCTCACGCTTACCCTAGCCAAATTTAAGTTGCAAAACTTATGGTCCAGTCGGACTTCATAGAACACTTTGGAGTTTCTGACCTGAATTATAACAATATCTCAGGGGAGTTCCCATCCACCTCTGAAGGAGATGAAGTTACCTTTGAGGGTGCAGCATCACATCCTTGCCTTGCACCCTCCATCAAGTTAGATATCGTCACTCAATGGGAAAGCATCTAGATGAAGATTTGGAGTCATAATTTGGTACCAGTACTGCTAGAGTGACGATCAGCTGTCAGAAGCGGTGCTCTCTGATACTTCTCATGCTGAGCCCCTGGTTGATGATCCTCTGAATATGGAGTCATTCAGAAAGTTGGACATCTGCTTGAGGATCTGGCTAAGCTTCCAGAGGGTGTTTGGCTCAGGCAGTGGCTAAGTCCATTTAGGTCATGAGTGCTGTAATTTCTCTCTCGTTTGTGCACATGTACACCTCCATCGAGAGATTCTCATGACAAACCAGGTCCAGCAGACCAGTGGCTGGAGACCCGTGTAGATCTGTACATCACTACATTGTTGCTGAGAATAAGAGATCAGTGATAAAAAAGTCTCTTTCCTTCTCAGTTTGGCAAGGAGATGCAAGTGTGTCTTGCAACTGTGGAGACAGCCAGAAGTTTGCAGCCAAGGTCATCCCAGGCCACTGGGCAGCTTGGTCAGCAGCCTTCCTCCACCAGAGCTGGTAGAAAAGGGTGAGCACCACGTAAGAGCATTCAAAAAAGATTTAAGTACTGTAACTGCACTTGGGCTTCTCAGGCAGGAGTTCAAATTTTGAATGTTGTCGTTACTCTTTATTAAATGTCACTTATGCCTACAACTGTTTCAATACAATGATGATGGCCACAGTGAGATGCATTGCCATAGCTAATCACCAAAGCACTATGCACTAAAGGGTGAGTAGATCTGAGTTTCCAGCAGAGGCGAGTGGCTGCTGTAAGCCTGGAATATGGATCTTTGGTGGACTAAATGGCTGATGTGCTAATATTCAAGAAAAACCGCCAAGTATAAGAGCTTCCCAAGCCTTCCTGAGAGCTAGATCACAAAGCTCTCCAAGTGGTTCTGGAAAACTGTCATGATGCTGCGTCTTCTCCGGATGCCCCATCATGTCTTCAGCAACAGATGTAGGGATATGGGGATAGGGCCTGGGTGGGATTGTGGTCGGTGCAGACTCGATGGGCCGAAGGGCCTCTTTCTGCACTGTAGGGTATCTATCTATCTAACCATAATATAGTGATGTGCAACTGGTTAGAAGATGTTGCACATCTTTAGTGGCATGCTGAAATGAGCGAGAGGTGTAGAAATTCAGGCTGCAGGCTGACTACTTAATGGGGACACCCTTCCAGTGGAATCCCAACAACTCCCCCCTCCCCTCCCACACCTTAGAAAGCTCTTCAAAGACTGCACCACCAGGAGACTGACCACTTGCTTGAGTGGGCTGAAATGAGCTAACAATTTATTTCCTTCTCCTTTCAGTCTCATGTAATTTCAAGCCTCAGTTTCCTTCAGACTGTTGTATCTGCCACCCTTATAAAGCTGCTGGGGGCGGCACGGTAGCACAGTGGTTAGCACTGCTGCTTCATAGCTCCAGGGTCCCGGGTTCGATTCCCGGCTCAGGTCACTGTCTGTGTGGAGTTTGCACATTCTCCTCGTGTCTGCGTGGGTTTTCTCCGGGTGCTCCGGTTTCCTCCCACAGTCCAAAGATGTGCGGGTTAGGTTGATTGGCCAGGTTAAAAATTGCCCCTTAGAGTCCTGAGATGCGTAGGTTAGTGGGTAAATATGTGGGGGTAGGGCCTGGGTGGGATTGTGGTCGGTGCAGACTCGATGGGCCGAATGGCCTCCTTCTGCACTGTAGGGTTTCTATGATTTCTATGATTCTATGACTCTGACCCCACCATATGGCCCATAAAATGCTGCAGGGCTTGTAATGTGCAAGATTTTGAATTGGATTTTGAATCATCTTAACTGCCCTTTATTGGATAGTGAGCAGAGTCCTTATCTTGCTTTATGTCGGTCAGCCTCATGTAAAAAGGCATTCAGACACAACATTATTAGACACTATTTTACATCCCAGTCTACCCCCTGCTTTTGTCTGCTTTTGATGGCTAATTTAATATGAATAAATGTGAAGTAATGCACTTTGGGAGAAACAATATGCAGAGGCAATAAAATCTAAACTGCACTATATTGAGGGGTTGCAAAAGCAGAGGGATTTGGGTGCTACTTATTTACAAATCTTTGAAGATGACAGAGCAGTTTGATAAGAACACCTGCTTTTTAAACAGCAACACTAAATACAGAAAACAAGGAAGTCATGCTAAACATTTTGAAATCTCTGGTTAGGGCTCACTTGGAGTATTATGTGCAATTCATGGCACCACACTTTGGGAAGGATGTTAAGGTCCTATAGTTCAATCAGGATGCTATGAAAATAGGGAACTTCAGATATGTGGAGATATTGTGGAAGCTGGAATTATTCTTGAGCAGAAAGGTTCATGCCTAATGGATGCATTCAAAAGTTAGGAGTTTTTATGTGATCTCTGGTATGGACCCAATCATATAAAAACTTCAGAGGCCATAGATTGAAAATAATTGACCAAAGAAATAGAGGGAAAATGGGGAGAAATTGTTTCGAATTGAGAGTTTTGAGAATCATAGAAACCCTACAGTGCAGAAAGAGGCTATCTGACCCATCGAGTCTGCACCAACCACAATCCCACCCAGGCCCTACCCCCATATCCCTACACATTTACCCGCTAATCCCTCTAACCTACGCATCTCAGAACACGAAGGGGCAATTTTAGCATGGCCAATCAACCTAACCCGCACATCTTTGGACTGTGGGAGGAAACCCTTGCAGACATGAGGAGAATGTGCAAACTCCATACAGACAGTGACCCAAGCCGGGAATCGAACCCAGGTCCCTGGAGCTGTGAAGCAGCAGTGCTAACCACTGTGCTACCGTGCCGCCCTGAATGGAATGGAATGTACTGCCTATAAAATATGTTGAGATCAGATTCCAAGGGAAAATTCAAAAGATATGAATTTGAAGAGAACTATTTTGTAGAGTTTTGAGATGGAAACTGGGACTACATTTGACAGGTCTTTCATGGAGCTCACACAGTCATGATGGAGTAAATGGTCAGAGATGTTAAATTAACTGGTCTGTGATTACCTATTTTGAAAATAGATTTTACATTGACAACTCTCTCCCCGTCCTCTGCCAAACAGCTATTCTTAAATAGAACCCTAAACAATACAGCCAATTTCAATTCTGAGTACATGTAAAATATGCTCCAGAAGGGAAATCCCCGGAATCATTTAGTGTTGCAGCATTGCCTCCTACCCAAAGCCAGTTTTTTCTGTACATTGTTATCTCCTACCAGATCTTGCTGTCAGCTTTTGCACTATGCTGGCTTCCCAGGTTTAGTTCAAAAGGTGTACAGGGTGTGACTTTTAGATGCAAACTAGACCTTCAGCTGCCTGGGGAAGGTGGCTGTGTCTGATTTCACAAGTTAAGATAGTGAGGGGCAGCGGTGGGGAGATTGGGATTGTATCAAAACTCTCTAAAGTCACTTCAAGTGGGTAGATGGACGGTATTAAGATTGAAACTAAAACTATTAGGCCCTCTGCTCAGGATCCTCCAATATATAAAGACAGGTTGAGCACTTTATCCTCCTTTAGTTTAGCCAACTTCTTAATATTTTATTTTTATTTATCTCAGTCTACAGTTAATTCTGGATTTACCTCTTCCAAATACACTTTGCTTTTGTGATTACTCATCTCGTACTGAATGCTTTTACTGTCCTTTCATTGTAACATTTTTTAAAAATTCTCACCATGGATTCCCTCCTATCCCTTGCTTTTGTATGTATGCATGTGCATGTAAGATATTATTTTAGGACTGTATTTTTGATCCATTGTAGTAATTAATATTTGTAATTAATATTTATCAATTTTATTTTCAAGAGTGACTGGTTTAATTGCAGTTGCTTTCTTTTTAATATAAAATATATATCTCCTCTATCAAAAGCAATTAAAAAGCCTTCTGCAGTTAAGTAGTGCCATTTGGAACTTTTAAAGGCAAATTATTTTCACAATTACAGTACCATAATAAGTTTCATTATACTTTTATCAAAGTGGGAAATGTTAGGATAGGTCTGGTAAAGAATTAATTGTCGAAATATTGATCAATTATCATTTTAGGGGTTTAAAGTTGCTGTCTTCCTTTCAGAAGGCCACACTTAGCTGCGTTTTTTAAAATTCATTTGTGGGACATGGGTGTCACTGGCTGGCCAGAATTTATTGCCCATCCCTAGTTGCCCTTGAGAAGGTGGTGGTGGGCTGCCTTCTTGAACCGCTGCAGTCCATGTTCTGTGAGTTGACCCACATGCCATTAGGGAGGGAATTCCAGGATTTTGACCCAGTGACTGCGAAGGAACGGCGATGTATTTCCAAGTCAGGATGGTGAATGGCTTGGAGGGGAACTTGCAGGTCGTCCCATTTATCTGCTTCCCTTGTCCTTCTAGATGGAAACGGTCGTGGGTTTGGAAGGTGTTGCCTAAGGGTCTTTGGTAAATTGCTGCAGTGCAAATTGTAGATAGTACACACTGCTGATACTGAGTGTCGATGGTGGAGGGATTGAATATTTGTAGATGTAGTGTCAATCAAGTGGGCTGCTTTGTCCTGGATGGTGTCAAGCTTCTTGTGTTGTTGGAGCTGCACCCATCCACGCACGTGAGGAGTATTCCATCACACTCCTGACTTGTGCCTTGTAGGTGGTGGATAGGCTCTGGGGAGTCAGGAGGTGAGTTACTCGCCACAGTATTCCTAGCCTCTGACCTGTTCTTGTAGTCAGTGTGTTTATATGGTGAGTCCAGTTGAGTTTCTGGTCAATGGTAATCCCAAGGATGTTGACAGTGGGGGATTCAGTGGTGATTACACCATTGAATGTTAAAGGGCGATGGTTAGAGTGTCTCTTATTGGTGACGGTCATTGCCTGGCATTAGTGTGGCACGAATGTTACTTGCCACTTGTCAGCCCAAGCCTGGATATTGTCCAGATCTTGCTGCATTTGCACATGGACAGCTTCAGTATCTGAGGAGTTGCGAATGGTGCAGAACATTGTGCAATCATTGGTGAACAGCTTCTGACCTTATGACGGAGGGAAGGTCATTGTTGAAGCAGCTGAAGATTGTTGGGGTTAGGACACTACCCTGAGGGACTCTTGCAGAGATGTCCTGCAGCTGAAATGACTGACCTTCCACAACCACAACCATCTTCCTATGTGCCAGGTATGACTCCAACCAGCGGAGAGTTTGCCCCCTGACACCCATTGATTCCAGTTTCACTAGGGGTCCTTGATGCCACACTCGGTTGAATGCGGCCTTGATGTCAAGGGCTGTCACTCTCACCTCACCTCTGGAATTCAGCTCTTTTGTCCATGCTTGAACCAAGGCTGTAACGAGGTCAGGAGCTGAGTGACCCTGGCAAAATCCAAACTGGGTGTCACTGAGCAGGTTATTGCTGAACAGGTGCTGCTTGATAGCAATGTTGATGACCCCTTCCATCACTTTACTGATGATCGGGAGTAGACTGATTGGACGGTAATTGGCCGGGTTGGATTTATTCTGCTTTTTTGTACAGGATATACCTGGGCAATTTTCCACATTGTTGGGTAGATGCCAGTGTTGTAACTGTACTGGAAGAGCTTGGCTAGGAGAGCGGCAAGTTCTGGAGCACAAGTCTTCAGTACCACTGCCGGAGCGTTATCGGGATCCATTGCCTTTGCAATATCCATGCCTCCACCTGCTTCCTGATACCACGTGGAGTGAATCGAATTGGCTGGAGACTGGCATCTGAGATGCTGGGGACCACTGGAGGAGGCCGAAACAGATTATCCACTCGGCACTTCTGGCTGAAGATTGCTGTGAATACTTCAGCCTTATCTTTTAGGATGGGGATATTTGTGGAGTCTCCTCCTCCAGTGAGTTGTTTAATTGTCCACCACCATTCTCGACTGGATGTGGAAGGACCGCATAGCTTAGATCTGATCCGTTGATTGTGGGATCACTTAGCTCTGCTGTTTTTGCCATTTGGCATGCAAATAGTCCTGTTTGGTAGCTTTGCCAGGTTGACCTCATTTTTAGGTATGTCTGGTGCAGCTCCTTGCATGCCCTCCTGCACTCTCCATGGAACCAGGTTGACCCCCTGGCTTAATGGTAATGGTTGAGTGGGGGATATGCCGGGCCATGAGGTTGCAGATTGTGCTGGAGTACAATTCCACTGCTGTTGATGGCCCACAGCATCTCATGGATGCCCAGTCTTGGGTTGCTAAGAACAAAGAAACAAAGAACAATACAGCACAGGAACAGGCCTTCGGCCCTCCAAGCCTGCACCACTCATGTGCCCACTAGACCATTCTTTTGTATCCTTCTATTCCCAGTCTGTTCATGTGGTTATCTAGATAAGTCTTAAACAATCCCAGCGTGTCTGCCTCAATCACCTTGCTTGGCAATGCATTCCAGGCCCCCACCACCCTCTGTGTAAAATACGTCCCCCAGACATCTGTGTTGAACCTTGCCCCCCCTCACCTTGAACCCGTGACCCCTTGTGTTCGTCACCTCCAACCTGGGAAAAAGCTTCCCACTGTTCACTCTATCTATGCCCTTCATAATTTTATACACCTCTATTAGGTCACCCGTCCTCCGTCTTTCCAGGGAGAACAACCCCAGTTTACCCAATCTCTCCGCATAGCTAAGACCCTCCATACCAGGCAACATCCTGGTAAACCTTCTCTGCACTCTCTCCAAAGCCTCCACATCCTTCTGGTAGTGTGGCGACCAGAACTGGATGCTGTATTCCAAATGTGGCCTAACCATCGTTCTATACAGCTGCAACATCATATGCCAACTTTTATATTCTATGCCCCGTCCAATAAAGGCAAGCATGCCATATGCTTTCTTCACCACCCTCTCCACCTGTGCTGCCACCTTTAAGGATCTGTGGACTTGTACGCCCAGGTCCCTCTGTGTGTCTATACTCCTGATGGTTCTGCCATTTATTGTATAGCTCCCCCTTACATTAGATCTACCGAAATGCATCACTTCGCATTTATCTGGATTAAATTCCATCTGCCATTTCTCCGCCCAATGTTCCAGCCTATCTATATCCTGCTGTATTCTCTGACAATGTTCATCACTATCCGCAACTCCTAGATTGGTTTGAAGTCTGTCCCATTTAGCACAGTGATAGTGCCACACAACATGACGGAGGTTATTCTCAATGTGAGGGCAGGACTTCGTCTCCACAAGGACTGTGCGGTGGTCACTCTTACCGATACTATCATGGACAGATGCATCTGCAGCCGGCAGATTGGTAAGGATGAGGTCAAGTATGTTATTTCCTCTTGTTGGTTCCTTCATCACTGCTGCAGACCCAGTCTAGAAGTTATATCCTTTAGGGCCTGACCAGCTCGATCAATAGTGCTGCTACCGAGCCACTCTTGGTGGTGAACCTTGAAACCCCCCACCCAGAGTACATTTTGCACCCTTGCCACCCTCAGTACTTCCTCCAAGTGATGTTCAACGTGGAAGAATACTGATTCATCAGCCAAAGGAGGATGGTACATAGTAACCAGCAAGAAGTTTCCTTGCCCATGTTTAACCTGAAGCCATGAGATTTCATGGGTCCAGAGTCGATGTTAAGGATTCCCAGGGCAACTCCCTCCTGACTGTATACCACTGTGTTGCTACCTCTGCTGGGTCTGTCCTGCCGGTGGGACAGGACATATCCAGGGTGGTAATGGTGGTGTCTGGGGCGTTATCTGTAAGGTATGATTCTGTGAGAATGACTATGTCAGGCTGTTGCTTGACTAGTCTGTGAGACAGATCTCCCAATTTTGGCACTAGCCCCCATATGTTAGTAAGGAGGACTTTGCAGGGTCGACAGGGCTGTTTGTTTTGCTGTTGTCTTTTCCGGTGCCTAGGTAGTTGCCAGGTGGTCCATCCGGTTTCATTTCTTTGTTGAGACTTTGCAGTGATTGTTACAACTGAATGGCTTGCTATGCCATTTCAGAGGGCAGTTGAAAGTCAACCACATTGTTGTGGCTCTGGAGTCACATGTCGGCCAGACCAGGTAAAGACGACAGATTTCCTTCCCTAAAGCACATTAGTTAACCAGATGGGTTTTTCCGACAATTGACAATGTTTTTTTATTGTATTTTATCCTCTACTGATTTGAAATTCTTAGCTTTCTACCTCCTCCATGGTTTCTTACAGAATCTACCATTTCCTAGTCAAACAGCTTAAGAAGGAAATCTCTCCAGGGCTGAATGCCTTTACAAAATGTTATGCTCTAATATTATTTCTCCCCCCTTCCTCATACTATCTTGTCATAACACAACTGATTAACTCAAGCACATCTGGCACCAGCAACTTAGTACAAAAGATACCAAAATGTGTAATCCACCCAATTGTGAGATGGCGTACTAATCTGCAGGATGTGACACTCGCATTGATTGCTAGGATAAAAGAACTTGCATTCCAATGTCCACTTCCTTTAACCTCTACTCGGTCAGGCAGCATTGCTAACATTGGTTATGTCATGCTCTGTTGCAATCATGGATGTAAAGTTGTATTTACTTCGTAGCTAGAGTTATAGAATCCACATACTGTGCTTCTAACCAAAAAAAAAGGTGACTTTAAAGAAAAAGATTGTGTTGATTGTACAGAAAGAAAACAATCTTATTTGGTGGGCGCAACATCGAGGGCCGAAGGGCCTGTACTGCGCTGTTATGTTCTATGTTATTTTTACTTAGCCAAAAATGTCTTCAAAATAACAAAAGGCATTATTACTTTATTCTCAGTGTTCTAATATGAGGGAGTTTGACATGACTCCTGTCTGCTCACACAGACCAGCAGTTCACCTTTGACATTGTTGACTTGCATGGCTCTTCTTCTGACATGGACAAGATGTGCAGCTAAGTGCTAACTGCCTCTGCATGAAATTCACAAACTTCAGTTTGTTCAAAGAAGAAAGTAGTTGTTGCCAAATCTAGTCCTTGGTACAGATGGATAGATTTAGCATCATCAGAAACTGTTACAATTATTAAACCACAACACAGAGCACAAGTGATTTCATTCTATTTGCACATTGAGCACAAGAAAGAAGTTTGCAACAGGTTTAGTAAGCAAAGGTTTCTCAGTTGCTATGGATACACAATAGATCCTAATGGGTCTCAAGGCAGTGTTTTCTCTCTCCCAGTTATACTATTTGACATTATAAGAAAGAGGAATTGGAAATAGTAAAGCTACTCCATTTACCAGGTATATTGTTGACTCCCTATTATTTGGTTTGAAAGTATAGTAAGTGATTAGGAAGGCAAATGGAATACTGGCATTTGCTGCAAGGGAAATAACCATTTTTCTTTAAATCCATTAATGAGATACGGGCGTCGTTGGCTGGGCCAGCATTTATTGCCCTTCCCTAATTGTCCTAGAGCTAAGTGGCATTCCAGAGGTCTGTTAAAGTCAACCATATTGCTGTGAATCTGCAGTCACACATAGGCCAGAGTATGCAAGTAGGGAGGTGCTGCTATATCTGTACAGGGCCTCATCTGCAGTAGAATCACAGATGTTTACAACAGTGTCCATTTGGCCCATTGTGTCCATGCAGGTCAACAATGATCTTACTACACTAATCCCATTTTCCAGTGCCTGGCCATAGCCAGTATCTGAATACTTCTTAAATGTTATGAGAGTTTCTGATCAACCACCCTTTCGGGCACGGAGTTCCAGACTCTCACCACCCTCTGGGTGAAAAAGATTTTCCTTAACTCCCCTCTAGGCCTTCAGCCTCTTACTTCTAACTGTGTATAGTTTTGGTCTACTTATTTAAAGAAAGGATATAATTACATTAATAGTTCAGAGAAGATTCACTCGATTGATTCTTGGGATTAAGTGATTGTTTTATGAAGAAAGGCTGAGCAGGTTGGGCCTGTACCATAAAACCCTACAGCGCAGAAGGAGGCTATTTGGCCCATCAAGTTTGCACCGGCTCTGACAGAGCATCCCCTCCACCCCCGGCCCTATCCCCAAAACCCACATATTTACCCCGCTAACCTCCCTAACCTACACATCTTATCTAGTGGAGTTTAGAAGAATGAGAGGTGATCTTATTGAAATATATAAGATCCTGAATGGACTTGACAGGCTGGATGCTGAGAAGATGTTTCTCTTTGCAGGGGAGTCTAGAACTATGTGATACAGTTTAAAATTAGGAGGTCTTCCATTTAAGGCTCGACTAAGGAGAATGTTCTTTCTCTGAGGGCCTTTAGTCTCTTTCCCAGAAAGCAAGAGAGGCTGGATTGTTTAATCCATTGAAGGCAGTGTTAAATTTTTGACCAACAAGGAAGTCAAAGTTTATAAGGGGGGGGGGTAGCCTCAATCAGATCAGCAAAATCTTTTCAATTGATAGAGCACACTTGAAGGGCTGAGTGGCCTACTCCTCCTCCAATTATTGTATTCTCCCCACAGATGCTGCTTGCCCTTGAGTATTTCCAGCATTTTCTGTTTTTATTTCAAATATTCAGCATCCGCAAGTATTCTGCTTTTTGATTAGTTTTTCACTAATTGCTTCTTTTAAATACATTTGCTGAACACCATTTTACTCTCGGCATGAGTGATGGAATGCTTTATAAATAGCGATAATTTGAAAAACCAAATGGAACACCCCTGCAATAACATTGCTCCACTTCTCCATAAGCTGATAATTATATACACAATCAGAGCATTCTGCTGCTGTGCAGTGCATCAGCAGAGCCCCAAAGCCACCACGAGGGATGTTACCTCTGATCATTTAGGCTTTAATATAACCAGCATTACTGAAAGTATAGGAAACACATAGGACCTTTATTTATTTGTAATCTTAAAAACAATCTTTGTTAGTTTTCAAAAAAAGGTAATTGCAACTGACGTTAAAATTATACATTTGATAAGCTGTATTAATTCCTGTCATATGTCAGTAATTGTCAAGCAACTTTCAACCAATGATTGCGGATCATTCTTTTGAATAACCTTCCACTACTGTGACATAGCTGTATTATACAAATATTATACTGTCTGGTGAATAGCAAGAACAAAAGACAACTCTTACTTACGACTTAGAGTCATCGTGGTTTACAGCATGGAAACAGGCCCTTCGGCCCAACTTGTCCATGTCGCCCAGTTTTTACCACTAAGTTAGTCTCAATTTCCCGCATTGGCCTATATCCCTCTATACCCACCTTACCCATGTAAATGTCTAAATGCTTTTTGAAAGACAAAATTGTACCCACCTCTACTACTGCCTCTGGAAGCTCGTAGCGTGGCATGGTGGCACAGTGGTTAGCACTGCTTTCTAGCAGCGCCAGGGACCTGGGTTTGATTCCCGGCTTGGGTCACTGTCTGCATGGAGTTTGCACATTCTCCCCGGGTCTGTATGAGTTTCCTCCGGGTGCTCCGGCTCCCTCCCACAGTCCAAAGTTGTGCGGGTTAGGTTGATTGGCAAATGCTAAATTGCCCCTCAGTGTCCCGGGATGTGTAGGTTAGAGGGATTAGCGGGGTAAATATATGGGGTTATGGGGATACGGCCTGGGTGGGATTGTTGTCGGTGCAAACTCGATGGGCCAAATGGCCTCCTTCTGCATTGTAGGGATTCTATGATTCTAAACCTACCATGCGATAACTTGTCAAAGGCCTTGCTAAAGTCTCCGTAGACAACGTCGACTGCACTGCCCTTATCTACCTTCTATGCTACCCCTTCAAAAAACTCAAATTCGTGAGACATGATTTTCCACTCACAAAGCCATGCTGATGGTCTCTAATCAGTCCTTGCCTCTCTAAATGTCCATAGGTCCTATCTCTCAGAATACCTTCTAACAACTTACCACTACAGACATTAGGCTCGCCAGTCTGTTGTTCCCAGGCTTTTCCCTGCAGCCTTTCTTAAACAAAGGCACACCATTTGCTACCCTCCAATCTTCAGGCACCTCACTTGTGGCTGTCGATGACGTAAAGCAAAATATCATGGAAATAAAGGAATATACAGGACTATTGCTGCCTGCAGTTGCCTTATGTCCCTTGACATTTCTGGACGGGATTTTACCAGCCCTGGGTGGCAGCCTAGTAGATTGATCTACCGGAGGCAGGCAATCAATGTAGCCAATTACATTCCCCAATTGAACCCCATATTTGTGGCTTACTGACAGCTGCAAAGACATGGCCACCCTGCAGCCCTTTGAGGAGAGAGGGATGGTGGGATGGCATCAGAGTTTAGAGGTTCCCTGGCCCAAGGAAGGTGTTTCTGGGGGTAAATGCCACCACCACGGCCCCAATGCCACCACTAGGGATGTTACCTCTCTGATCGTTTAGGCCAGACTGCCTTGCCCCAGCTGAGAAAGTAATTTTCAATACATAGGACTACCACCTGTGTGCTAGTGATGGGGGATGTGACTGGTTAAATAGTAGATGGTACGCCAATCAAGCAGGCTGCTTTACTTAGAAGGTGTTGAGCTTTGGAAGTGCTGCTGGAGCTACACTCATTCAGGCAAATGCAGAGTATTCGATTACACTCTTGGCTTCTTTGGGGAGCCAGGAGGAGTTACACACAACACAGAATTCACAGCTCTGACTTGCTGTTATAGCTCTTGCATTTGTATGGCTGGTCCCTTCAATTTCTGGTCAATGATAAACCCCATGATGTTAATAGTGGGAAGTTCAGTGATGGCAATGCTGTTTGACATCAAGGGGAGATGGTGAGTTTCATCTTGTTGGAGATGGACATTGATTGACACTTCTGTGGCATGAATATTATTTGTCCAAGTCTGAATTATGGAATTTGGAATTATGAACACTGTAATCAGTGAACATCCCCACTTCTGACCTTATTATGAGTGAAGATCATTGATGAGGTAGGAAAGATGATTAGGCTTAGAACATTATCCTGAGGAACTCCTGCAACATTGTCCTGGAGCTGAGATTGTTGGCCATAACCATCTCCCTTCCAACCACTGGGGTTTTCTCTTAACTTCCTACTGACTGCAGTTTTGCTAGGGGTCCTTAATGTCACAATTGGACAAAGGCAGTCACTCTTACCTCACTTCTGGAATTCAGCTATTTTATCTATGGTTGGGCCAAGATTGTAATGAGGTCAGGAGCTGAGTGGTCCTGGCAAATACCAAACTAAGCATGTGCACAACTTGTTGCATAGTAAGTGCTGCTTGACAGAACGATCGCTGACATCTTCCATCACTTTGTTAATGATTGAGAGCAGACAGATGGCACAGTAAATGGCCAGATTGGATTTTTTATGGACAAGCAATATTTTGTGCAACTTTCCACATTGTTAGGTAGATGCCATTGTTGCAGTTGTACTGGAACAACTTGGTTAAGGGCACAGCTAGGTCTGGAGCAAGTCTTCAATATTCCAGCTGGGATGTTATGAGGGTCTACTGCCTTTGCCACACCAGATATCTTCAGCCACTTTTTGAAATGATGTGGAGTGATTCCAATTGCCTGAAGGCTGGCACTATAACTCTGGGGACCTCAGGATGGATTAGCTACTCAGTACATCGGGCTAAAAATGGTTGTAAATGCTCCAGTCCTGTCTTTTGCACTGACATGCTGGGAAGCATGGAGAGCCAGCTCACTATCCTTAATTGGACCCAATGGGGTCCAGGCTAAATGCTGATTTTATTTGTTTCACAATTGTTTGCACAGTTCTGGCAACTACCATGAGGTAGTGTGTGCAATTTGTCTGTCAGTAGCTGAACCTTGAAATTTTTAGGGAAATAAAACTGAAATTTTGTAATTGCAGGGTCAATGCATTAACTCATGCTGCACCAGTTAATCCCCAGGAATAATTTTAGGGGTAACATTTAGGTTTAATGTTAATACACCAAAGTTTTATATGGATGATCCCCAACTCCCCACCTTAATCAGGTTACTGCTAGTTCCAGCTATTAGTTTGATTGCACTAGCATAATTTTAAATCACTGCTTCTCAGTAGCAGGGAGGTTGTGACTGAGCTCATGTTTCCATTTTCGGAATACATTTTCTATTTCACCCTGTCTTGTTAGATATCTTCATATTTCATTAGACATTGAGAGAAAAATGAAAATAAACAGTAGAGATTTTCAATATTATTACAGAAGATTTAGATTAGCATAATCTCATACATACTTGTTCTCCAGCCTCTCTTTGTATTTCAATCTTCTCTTTTATATTCAATCTGCTGTGTGAAAATAAGTGACATTTATTTTAATTAGTTGCACAATAAACCTTCTATATAAACTTTATTGATGATAGTAGATCTAGGTTTGCTATGCACTCTCTTTAACCATTTTTAGTTCACTTCATCACTTTAAAGAAGCTTCAATTCATAGAATCCCTACAGTGCAGAAAGAGACAATCCAGCCCATCGAGTCTGCACTGACCACAATCCCCCCCAGGCCCTATTCCAATAACCCCACATTTACCCTGCTAATCCCTTGACACTATGGTCAATTTAACACGGCCAATCCGCCTAACCCGCACATTGGAATGTGATTTAATTTGATTTATTATTGTCACATTAACATACAGCGAAAAGTATTGTTTCTTGCACACTATACAGACAAAGCATACCGTTCATAGAGAAAAAACGAGAATGTGCAGAATGTAGTATTACAGTCATAGCTAGGGTGTAGAGAAAGATCAATTTAATGCAAGGTAAGTCCATTCAAAAGTCTGACAGCAACAGAAAGAAGCTGTTCTTGAGTCGAATATGGAAGGAAACCGGAGCACCCAGAGAAAACCCATGCAGACACAGGGAGAATGTGCAAATTCCCCAAACAAACAATGAGGCCAGAATTGGACCTGGGTCCCTGGTGCTGTGAGGCAGCAGTGTTAATCACTGTGCCACCCCACAATTTACCAACAAAAATTTCTAATGAAATTAATAATTTCAAGAAACATTCTGAATCATACTGTACAATAAAAACTTTCAACAGAAATTGGCAATTTTGGAAAGACAAACTGTTGCTGCAATAAACTCAGTTTTAAATCTTAGATGTTATTCAGGTTTGGCTGAAGTCTGAAGGTACAAATTTTCTTACTTTGCAAGTTCTTTTTACATTGCTTTCACCCTTGCATGTTTTCCCGTTGATTAATTTAGGAAGAAACTTGTTTGTTTGCCCAGGTGCAAGGTCACCATCCCAGCAGGCAGCACCATTTATGAATCACAAGGGGTGCCACTCCCTCAATGTGCAACTCACCTGCGACCACACAATGCACATCATGCAGGTGTGTGCCTTTTCTAGGGGAGCACCCATGACATTTATATCTTGAGTCACTCGCAAATGCCAGGCATCTTTGAGGGAGAGCAGCAGCAGCAGGAATGGCTCCTCGGGAACAAGGGGTAACTACTCAAAGTGGCTGATGAGCCAGCGCGGAGGCCACAAATATCTGCTGAGACCCGTTATAACAAGGCTCACGTTTCAAGTTGCGTACTGGTGGAGTAGGCCATTGGACTCCTGTAGATGTGGTGCCTGGACCAGTCAGGGGATGCCCTACAACATAGGCCCTCCAGAGAGTCTCCTGCATTATTGTCCACAAATTAATGCTGCAGAGGGGAGACCACCTGGAACAGGAGGAGATGGGTGAGCACCACATCTTCTCGAATGAGGATGTTGAGGAAGATGGGCATGACAAAGCCGAGGAGGAGGAGGAAGGCGAGGCTATGGACAGGGCCAGAATCTGCCACTGAGCAAGGGAGGCCCTTATAAAATCTTGTTTTGGGGATGAAAGGGAGTAGCCCATGTCAAGCCTTCTTCCCACCCATTAGTGTCAGGTGAAACCAAAAACCATCGTTGCACATCTTCATGAACAGGGAGCTGAAAGCCAATGGCCAAACTCTGCAGGAGAGTGATTATGACTTGCAGTGAAGACAGACAGATGTTCCTCTCATCTTCAATGATATGTCTGACCCCTGCCGAACAGAGAGTTGAATGTCCCAAGCCAATGAACGGGTACATGGTGGGCTTCATAAATGGTTTAAGACGAGCATCTGATATTGCATACCCATTTGGGGTAAGTGCTCAGCTTTTCAGTTTCAGCTTTCACCAGAGTTGAGTCCCTAGAACCTCCCCCCCACAGTGCAGAAGGAGGCCATTCGGCCCGGGTCTGCACCGACTCTCGGAAAGAGCATCTTACCCAGGCCTACCCTACCTCCCTTCAACTTACCCCATTCATTTACCATGACCAATCCACCTAACCTGCAGATCTTTGGACTTTGGGAGGAAAGCAGAGCATCCGGAGGAAACCCACGCAGAAATGGGAAGAACGTGCAAACTCCACACAGGCAGTCACCCAAGTTGGATTCGAACCTCAGTCGCTGGCGCTATGAGGCAGCAGGCTAACCAATGCCATATGGGCAGCCTCTCAGCATTTTGACAGCCTCTTGGCCTCTGGCGTATAGGTGCAATGTTGCATTCTTGAAATGCTCTAATCTTGATGGTGGGGAGAGGGGTGGCTGGGGAGTTGACTGCAGCAGGGCGCCTATAGTTTCATCAATGCGGGTGAGACATTGCACAGCCATTCTTTCACTCATTAGAAATGAAGCTTTGGGGTGTGCAGGGATTCATATAGCTTTCGGCACCAAATGATATTCCATCTTATCTATTCCCTTCATAATCTTATATGTTTCTATAAGATCTCCCCTCATTCTTCTGAATTCCAATACACTATACACAATGGTGACCTTTCTACACTTGTGCCTACTTTCACCCATGCCAACTAGCTGCCTATAACTTCCTACCTTCCTTACCCTTGCACTACATCTAGGTGCTTCTCCAGGATCCACAGCTGAGGTTAGAGAAGCCTGCTAACTTCTATGCCTTGTTGGTCGAGATGACCTTGGTGGGCATCCCCTGTTAGGCCTGGATCTTATGGGTCCTGGCCTGCTTTCAGGCAGCATGGGTGTTGCAGTGCTGTCCTCCTCAGTGTGTGGGCCTGGAGGTGTGTCACTCACTGGGAGGGGGTGTCAGATAAGCTGGAAACACCACTGGTCCCCTGAGTGGAAGGCCACGGGCTGTGTTCCAGACAATCCTCAACCTTCAGGTGCCTGATGGCCCCAGTGCTCCTCCACAGGATAGAAGGGCAGCTGGAAGGCTTTCTTCTGGAGTAATGGTAGAGTGCATCCAGCTTCTGCTGCTCACCATCCAGCAATCTGGTCAGGTCTCCCTCCGAAAAGTAAGGCGCAGACGTCTTGCCTGCCATCCCTTTGGAATAGATGTGGAACAAATGCTGGGGAGCCGTGTATATGGAGCTTCCCAGTGATTGCAGCAGACTTGTGGCAGAGTGGGCAAGTCAGAGGGAACATGCCATGAGCATGGCATGATTCTCGTGTGCATAAAATTTTTTATGAATTAGGCCCAAGATTCTGTCAGAGATCCCACTTGCGGCGACAGCAGGAATTACTCGCTGGAACCGACACAGTGCTAAATGTTCATAAATTCCACCCTCTGTTTTTATAGGGAGAATATTGGTTTTCCATTTTATATGATGATGGCATACGTTCCTAAGACAATGAAAATGTTTTGCTGTGTGACAACTTTATTTATTATTTTAAATCCTCAATTTCCACAGAGGAAGCTTTAATTCCCTTGACAGACAGGGTGGGGATAGGAGAATTAAACTTGAAAAAAATCTGAAACTAGCATTCCCAGCTCACTGTGCTGTGCACTTGCCCATTTCTGGTCTAACCACATGTTTGGGGACACCTGAGTAACCCACTCTGAAGAGATAGATCAGTCATGTCAATGCATTGATGAAGCTATTGTTTCTCAGGTTTGGGCAGCCTTTTAAATTCAAGGGCTGTGGGTTAGGTTTCCCAAGGCCTGAAAACTCAGCAGTTGAATGGTGGTGAGAGTTGCCAGATCCAGCAACCAAGTGTATTTCCAGCATTTTTGTCATCTAGGAGGTGCAGGGTTGCTTTCTCCAGCCACTCAAGAAAATCTTCTACAATGTCCCACTCTATCCTTATGCAGAGATCTCTTGCCAATTCACAGCAGACAACCAATTCAAAATCAGCAAGAGAACAAAACTGATGCACCTTACATCCTTATTTTGCAATATCGGATAGAGTTGAAAACTGAAAAGCTCAGACCAAACATGAGTACACTTGACAAATAGAGGTAGGTTTGCATTAAACATGACAGTCAGGCATGTTGGGATTAGTAGAAGAGGAAGTTAAGTGCTACTTTCTGAAAGCACAGAATGTGCATGATATACCCAGGTTAATTGCCCATCGTGTTGCTGTTATGAAGTCACAGGAATGGAGCCAAATGCTAAAATTTAAACTTTAAAGCAGGAGCTTTTTGTATAATGGAGTGCCCCCTTAATTAATACAATTAACTAAGTTGATTGTAATGAGCCAACCATTTAATCCAACATGCTTGCATAAATTCACTTTAAAAAGGTTGTCTAACAGCAATTATCAAATAGAAAACACAAATGGTTCCTTGAAAATACATTCTATTAAATAAAAGCAGCATACATTATTAAACTAATTACAGACCAGACCAGGAGTCAACCCAAGGAGTAATTTACGCAGCAGCAGAGATTTTTAAGTTTACTATATGCAGCAGTGGTGTTGAGATGATTTCTTAAAATTTTGCATGTGCAGCCAGGAGTGAGACCTTGGGGAGTAAAGTCAGGAATATTTTCAAATTAATGTATAATTCAGATGGGGTGGGACCAAGAAATGTATGAATTAATTTGTATTACCACTGGAAGAAAGGCAGTGATCACTAAAATTATTTTTTGTTTCAGCCGTACTTGGGTTCTGAAGAGGATGACCAGGTAAACAACTTTATCAAACAATTGTTTTATATATTCCTTTTCCTGGGAACAGAACAGCAGCACTATGGTTTTTAAATCCTTTTAAATACTGCCCTCAAGTGGTATGCAACTGGGAGCAAAGCCCGAGCACAGAAGCCATTGTATGGAAATGCAGCGAAAATTTTGTAGCCAAAGACCTGGACATTAGACATAGCATTTTCATTAAAAAGTCAGGGAAGAAGAAAGGTGCCTGTTCTCACTGTTCCTATCAGCATAGCAAAAAGAAACGTAAAATCATAACAGAAAGTAAGGCTTAAGGACACAAGCTGTGCACCACATAAAAGATTTAATATATCAATTACCTTCAATTTTGCATGTTAAAAATGGTTTAATTGAGACCTTTTTTATTTTAGAACTTTTAAAAACTCCAAATGATTACTAAGAAATGTCCTGTATGCCCGATGGGACACAAAGGAATCATCTGGAAGGGGAAAAGAAGCACTGAGCTAAAGACAACTATTTTTATAGAAAAATATGCAGTTAACATAATCCTTCATTCAAAGGTAACCATTATAATCTTGCTGCATTAGAAATTCACAAATCAGACTACAAGATTTTCTATGCACCAGAGAAATAACTATAAAATGATTAGACTACCAAATATAATTAAATTCAGTGGGAGTGAAGTTTGAGTGATGTCAAAAGTATAAACCTAGTCCATGTTCACTATATTTTATTTAAGTAATTTATCAACTAGCTATAATCCATGTCACAGTAACCTAGAAAGAACTGCACTTTGTCTGGTTAAAACACAGGAGGGGATTTAATTTGCATTACAGTCCATATATACAGTTAGCAAGAACAAGCCATATTAACCAAGAGGAAGTCATTTTAGTTTGAAGGAAACCAGTCCTTTATCTTTTTTTTAGATCAAGTGAGCTGTAGGTAATGCCATTATGTTAGTTAAACCATAAGAATGTTTTTTAGATTTAGTACTGCCCAGCAGACATTACCTCTATTCAACACAAAACCTATCCCTCAGCAGAGCAGACATACTGTGTACAAGAACACAACAGATTGGAACAGGAGTGCCGGTCAACCACTGCACTCTACATTTTATAATAAAGCACTGATCATCTGCGTTCATTAAATTCTCAATAATTTACATACTATTTGAATTTTATAAAAGAAGAGATTGGACTGTCGGATATCTATCGATGCTATATCTTATTTGCAGAATGTATTTTCTCCGTAATTCCATTGCACACTTACTTTTGTATGGTTGCAGCAGGAGATCATGGTAACGGAGGTGGAATTCAATACTTTTCTAGCAAAGTCCAGACAGAACTTTTTCCACTTTTCAGCAAAGAACACATTTAGAATCATAGAATCCCTACAGTGCAGAAGGAGGCCATTCGGCCCTTCAAGCCGGCACCGACAACAATCCCACCCAAGGTCTATCCCTGTCCCTGGCGGCACGGTAGCACAGTGGTTAGCACTGCTGCTTCACAGCTCCAGGGTCCCGGGTTCGATTCCCGGCTCGGGTCACTGTCTGTGTGGAGTTTGCACATTCTCCTCGTGTCTGCGTGGGTTTCCTCCGGGTGCTCCGGTTTCCTCCCACAGTCCAAAGATGTGCGGGTTAGGTTGATTGGCCAGGTTAAAAATTGCCCCTTAGAGTCCTGAGATGAGTAGGTTAGAGGGATTAGTGGGTAAATATGTGGGGGTTGGGCCTGGGTGGGATTGTGGTCGGTGCAGACTCGATGGGCCGAATGGCCTCCTTCTGCACTGTAGGGTTTCTATGATTACCCCTTGTATTTACCCTGCTAATCCCATGGTAGCACAGTGGTTAGCACTGCTGCTTCACAGCACCAGGGACCCAGGTTCAATTCCCGGCTGTCTGTGTGGAGTTTGCACGTTTTCCTCGTGTCTGCGTGGGTTTGCTCCGGTTTCCTCCCACATTCTGAAAGACATGCTGGTTAGGTGCATTGACCCGAACAGGCGTCGGACTGTGGCGACTGGGGGAATTTCACAGTAACTTCATTGCAGTGTTGATGTAAGCCTTACTTCTGACTAATAAACAAACTTTATTGACACTAAAGGGCAATTTAACATGGCCAATCAACCTAATCTGCACATCTTTGGACTGTGGGAGGAAACCAGAGAAAACCCACGCAGACACGGGGAGAATGTGCAAACTCCACACAGACAGTCACCCAAGGCTGGAATCGAACCCGGGTCCCTGGAGCTGTGAGGCAGCAGTGCTAACCACTGTGCCACCCATGTTGCTTGTGTCAGAACAGCTTTGGTAAACGTTACCTAGGATTAGTTTCAGTGCGTCTTTCTGAATGTTTTCATGCTTGTTTGCATGCTTTTTGCCAAGTCCAGCAATCCAAACAGACGGTGTATTCAACATTGGGTCTTATATAACTATTAAACACAGTGAGTAGGTTAGTTTGAAGAATGCTGTGATGCTTAAGATGTAGTATGTGAAGTCTTCCATTTGCTTGCTTAGACATTTCTTTCACACACGAGGGGT
Organism: Mustelus asterias; assembly: GCF_964213995.1. Lineage (NCBI taxonomy): Eukaryota > Metazoa > Chordata > Chondrichthyes > Carcharhiniformes > Triakidae > Mustelus > Mustelus asterias. The sequence goes on from NC_135818.1 coordinate 26,625,332, forward strand.
GAGATTTTATTGCAAATCGGCACAGGCTGATGGCGGGTGGGAAAAGCAATGTTGAGGCTGACAATTGCAATGATGGCTTTTCCCGCCAATGCATTGCTGCACCTGGTGCCAAAAAATTTCATGCACAGGTTCCACGCCATGCCACTGGCTGAGTCCAGAGTCCTCTGATTTGCCCATCCTGCCATCAGCTCAATGCTGCAATCAGAGTACCACATTTAAAGGCCATCCCAGCGCACAGCAGCCACATTTTGCAGATCGTCAGGAAGTGATGGCTGCCAAGAAACCTGCCCCAAGTTTTCAGACACCTCTCTAGAGAGACTGCTCGATGCTATGGTTGTGCTATACTCGAGCTCTGGAAAAAAACCATCCTGCAAGATGGTGAACCCAGCATGGGAGGTGGTGAAAGCAGTGGTTAGCACTAACGCCCTGCAGAAGAGAACACCATACAGTAACAATAAACCAGGTGAGGATTCAGCACTGCGTCATCAGACAACAGTGCTGTTAGTCATGTCTCCTGCTTCTCAGGCACCTGTCATGCACTAATTCATTCGTTCAATGGCACATCTGGGAAGCAGCCAAGGGAGAGTCCTCCAGCCAGGTCCTCGACTCCAGCCCTGACTGCAACACTGAAGAGGGATTCACAGACCCAGAAAAAGAAGAACTGCCACTGCATACTCTCCACCTGTACAGAAACAAATGCCTCAGTGGAACCTAGTTCTAGAGTAGCTTCAGGGGTCACAATCTGGTGAGCACATCATTTTCAGATCCAAGTAGGTGGAGGCAGGGATGACCCAGGGTGCGGGCATCAGAGGATTGCTGGAGGCTAGGAATCAGTTGAGTCTCAGTCAGATGACAAGCCTCTGGACTTGGGCATGTGTCAGTTGTGAGAGCTCCAGAGGCAAACTCAAGAAAATCAGGAGGTGGTATCTGGTATGCTCCTCGGATTGCAAGGCTGCATGGGGGCGTCCGTCCGTCTAATGCCCGAGGTGATTGCGTAGACACTCCAATGCAACGAGGTCAAGACAGCTATGGTGGCAGCCATCATGGAGACTTTGGTGCATGACTTTTGTCCTGCATTGCTGCATCATGTATTCCATGGTGCAGGCACTTGCGAGCATCCATCAGAATTTCAAGACCTCACTCCAGTTGCCCCTCTATCCCAAGGAGGAAGACGAGGGCTGTTGGACACCCATAGGGAAGAGGATCAGCTGGTGCACACCCCAGGCCACGCACCCAGGGGACGCTGGGAGTGTCGCACCCATCCGAATCCCATCTTCCTGTGACCACTTCAGCTCCACACGATGAGGATAGTGGCCTGCTACACAGAAGGACCCCAAAAGCAGGGTTGGGGCCCCTCAGGTCTTGGGCCTCCAGAGGACACATGCAAGCTTATCACAGACAGCAGAGCATGGCAGATAGCAGGTTGCATCCACCTCTGCTGCGGATGTTAGGGATCACCAAAACATAGCTGCAGGGTTAGAAAGATTAAGAACCTCCAGTTGCATAGTGTGTTGCAGCACCACGTTGTGCGCAGCACAACAGATGACCATGATGCGCATTCTTCTACAGATTGTATTGCAGGACTGGTCCAGGCATCAAATCCTCATCTTTAACATCCCTATGGTTTGTTTCACCAAAGTGTGAGTTGCAGCATGAGCCTCACTATCTGATCTCAGCTGCACTCTGTGGCCTCTGCACGGGTGTCATCAGCCTCTTCAGTTGGTTGCCCTTGTCCCCAAGGAATCAATTGGCAACCAGTGTGGACCTCGAAACATGCCTCGGAACTGGGAGTGGCTCAGAATGTAGGAGTCATGCATACTCCCTGGGAATCGAGCACACACCTGCAGGATGAGACCAGCTGAATATTCAGCGATGGAAGCCCCTGCAGTTCACAGAGTTCATAGTTTGAAGTGCTGGAGATTTGAGTGCCACCCGAGTACAGTCAATAGTATCCTGCACCTGTGGAAAACCCGAGGTCTGTACAAAGCCCATCACTCTTACATCTTGGCTCATCTGATCCTAATCGAAATGGACAAAATTCTGTGCCTCTGTGACAGATGCAAAAATTGCATCTGTCACCTCCTGGACGCACTTGTGTGCAGAGGCTTGCAAAATCCCGCAGAAGTCACCTGCAAAGCACTGGAAGGAGCCACTTGTGTAAAAATTGAGCACCGCAGTTACTTTCAGTGACACTGGCATTGGATGCCCTCCAAGTCCCCATGGTGCCAAATCCTGCAGAAGGTGGCAGATGTGACCAACCAGTTCCCTGGACATGTGCAGTCTTCAATGACATTGGTTCGCGGAGATCTGCAGGTATGTTTAGAAACTCTCTATAGACCCTGGGTCTAGTGAGGATCCTCCGAGCGATGTCCCTCTAGCGTTTTCATCCTCTGCGTACGAAGATGGCCCTGCACCCCTTCCCCTTTATGTTTCTGCTTCTGTCTTTGGAGATCCAGGTGCCTCCATTAATGTCGTCGTCTTCCCTCCTGCCTATAAGAAAGAATGATGTGGAGATGCCACATACTCTTGCAACTCGGCCAATGTTGTCTACCTGATACGCTGCAGGAAAGGATGTCCCGAGGCATGGTACATGGTACGCTATGACAACGGATGAATGAACACTGCTCGACAATCACCAGGCAAGAGTGTTCTCTTCCTGTTGGGGAACACTACAGCAGTCACGGGCATTCGGCCTCTGATCTTCGGGTAAGCGTTCTCCAAGGCGGCCTTCACGACACATGACAACGCAGAGTCGCTGAGCAGAGACTGATATGATGTGGAGATGCCAGCGTTGGACTGGGGTAAACACAGTAAGAGTTTTAACAACACCAGGTTAAAGTCCAACAGGTTTATTTGGTAGCAAATGCCATTAGCTTTCGGAGTGCTGCTCCTTCGTCAGATGGAGTGGATATCTGCTCTCAAACAGGGCATACAGAGACACAAAATCAAGTTACAGAATACTGATTAGAATGTGAATTTTAACAGCTAATCAAGTCTTAAAGATACAGACATCTTCAAGACTGTATCTTTAAGACTTGATTAGCTGTAAAGATTCGCATTCTAATCAGTATTCTGTAACTTGAGTTTGTGTCTCTGTGTGCTTTATTTGTGAGCAGATTTCCACTCCATCTGACGAAGGAGCAGCGCTCCGAAAGCTAATGGCATTTGCTACCAAATAAACCTGTTGGACTTTAACCTGGTGTTGTTAAAACTCTTACAAAGACTGATAGCCAAGTTCCGCACACGAGGATGGCCTCAACCGGGATCTTGGGTTCATGTCACACTTTCTGTAACCCCCATGACTTGTCTGGGCTTGCAAAATCTCACTAACTGTCCTGTCTGGAGACAATACACATCTCTTTAACCTGTGCTTAACGCTCTCTCCACTCACATTGTCTGTACCTTTAAGACTTGATTACCTGTAAAGACTCGCATTCCAACCATTATTTTGTAAATTGAGTTTGTGTCTTTATATGCCGTTTGTGAACAGAACTCCCACTCACCTGACGAAGGAGCAGTGCTCCGAAAGCTAGTGGCTTTTGCTACCAAATAAATCTGTTGGACTTTAACCTGGTGTTGAGAGACTTCTTACTGTATAAGTAAGAATGACAGTGAGATCACCAGACTCCATATTCTGTGTGTTCTTTTCACAGCAATATTAAAGAGAGACTTGAGGATTATCATTTGTATCCTAAGGACCACTCATTGTCTATTCCATGCCTCTTAAAGCCCACTGACTCATGTCCTGGCCACTGAACTTCACATTTTACTTTGGCAACACCCCACACTACATGACCGAATGGCCACAGCTTTGGCCACTTGACTGCATCCTGAGCTCTCTCATCTCAGGCCAAGCATTGTCCAAAGCTCGTTTCAAAGGTCTTGCACTCAACCTGGTCTATTGGGTGTACTTGTCAATACACACATCGGAATACAGCCATCACAACACAGCCAAGGATTTGGAGCACTCTCCGCAGTAAATGTGGCATTGCTAACTCTAATGGGAGGGATATAGTTGCTTGCCAATTTGACTAATGGCACATGCTCACTATGGCAGCATCGATTTTGGAGGTCAGTGTGCCAGGGGTAAATGCTGAACAGCAATCAGTGACACTCACACACATACATGGTGCTCGAGTTGTCATAATTGTGTGACTTGTTTGACTCCAGGCGTGACAGAACAGTCTCAGATGTAACAGGGTACTGATGACGAATATGTTTTTCAATTATTCTTGCCCTTGACAACATGCCACCTGCAGAAGCCTGTCTCCCCCCCCCCCCCCCCCCCCCCCCCACCCCCCTGTCCCTATCTTCCCTTTCCTGTGTGAGGCTCCGCAGAAGCCCATGCACCAGGCCTCTCCTCTTTCTGTGAGGTCATTTCAAGAAGTCCTATGCCCTGGCAGCATAAGGCATCCTCAAGAATGGTGCTTTTCACATTTGACAGTCAAACCCTTGGGAGCCCAACCACTGGTGTCCCCAGACAAGGCTCCTGGAACCTTGTAGTCAACCCATCGGTAACCATCCAATGTTATCCCAGTACTCCCTCAGAATCAGACCCTGATGTCCCCCAACTCTATCCCCCGATACGTGGAGCTGCTCTGCAAGTGCTACGCTCACCTCTAAGCTCCCTTTGGAGGTGCGTTTGCCAGGTGCACGCCTTCTGAAGCCTTTCCTGATTTGCATAATTCTGATATCATGCCGCCATGGATAGATTTTTTGACGGGAGGAATGGGAGTTTGGGGGGGGTGGGGGGGGGGGGGGGGGGTATGATTACAGCGTAAAGGCCCAATAATGTGATGTAGATGTATTATTATAATGATTCTCCCAATGTGGAATGGTAGGAAATAGGATCCACCACTGACAGGGGAGGGGACAAGCACAGCAAACTTCCATGCTGACGTAAAACTTAACTTTGGATTTTTTGCAATATTTTCTGCTCCCATCACCGAAACCGTTCGACGAGAGCAATGGATAAAAGCAATGAATAGATAAAGTAGGGCCTAATTTGATTCCTTGTGGGACCCGTGGAGATAGCGTTATCCAAATGGAAGTACACAATTCATATCAAACTCATTGTGTCATACACATGACTGGGCTCACATCTAATCAAAGGAGATCGTTGATTGTGACATTATGATCTATATGGTCAAATGCTTTGCTAAAATCACTTAGCGCTACAATTGAAAATGTTTGCTGTGTCATAAAACGATGGAATGCCTACAGTGCAGAAGAGGGCATTCAGCCCATCGTGTCTGCACCAAAACTCCAAAAGAGTACCTACCTAGGCCCAATCCCCACCCATTGATCATGGCCAATCAACCTTTTTGGGTATCCTTGGACTCTGGGAGGAAACCCACACAACCACAGGGAGAATGTGCAAACTCCACATAGTCACCCAAGACTGGAATCGAATTGAACCGGGTCCCTGGCACTGTGAGGCAGGAGTGCTAACGACTATGCCACCATGCTGCTCATTTAAAAAAAATATATTGTTGACTGTCATAGAATCCCTGCTGAGCAGGAGGCGGCCATTTGGGCTGCACAGACTCTCTAGCAGGGCATCTTACCTAGGCCTTCTCCCTCTCCACACATTTACCATGGCTAATTCATCCAACTAACACATCTTTGGACACTAAGGGGTAATTTAACATGGCCAATCCACCTAACCTGCACATCTTTGGACTGTGGGAGGAAACCGGAGCACTCGGACAAAACCCACACAGACACGGGGAGAATGTGTAAACTCCACACAATCACCCAAGGCTGGATTTGAACCCGGGGTCCCTGGTGCTGTGAGACAACAGTGCTAACCACTATGCCACCGTGCCATCCCGTGTCAGTATTAATAAAGCAGTTACTGAGAATGAAAAGACCTGAATGTTGCCTTGCCGACTGGCAAATTTGTGTCCCACAATCTGCCACCCAGTAAAATAAACAAGGATTGAAAAAAATTATATTCCCAGGTTTTCTAGTTTATGTTTATATAGTAGCCAGTGCAGTTTACAGATATGCATGCCTGTTGTGGAGCCTCTTAATGCCATGGCAGATACATCCATAACTTCCCAACATGCACTCCAGAGCAAAGCCCCAAACATGAATTTTGATCTATTTCTCAGAGTGAATATCACATGCAGTTACTATAACTGGCTATTCTTTCTTAATCTTTTCCACAGCAACCAAGGATACTATTTTTATACTTTGTTCTTTTACAAGATGGGAAAGAAAGTACACTTGGCTTTGATACAATTAGAAAACTTGGATTTAATTCATTTTGACCTTGTGTTCAGCAAAATAATGTGATTCCAAGATGAATCATCAACATGGTACAGATTGGATACAGAAACCTTGAGGGAATTTCTGTGGACTAATTATTTGAATCTGGGTCTTAAGTTTTGGGTTGCATACACAATGATAATTCAACATGGGGTCAAGCCAGTGTTTACAATTGGGGACTTCTTTCAAATCAAATTGCACTGCATAGTACAGACATGATTATTTTAAAAATCCAACTTGTTTTTGATGGTAATGGGGGTATCAAACACAAGTTCCTCCACTTTCTCTGCAGATCCCCTAATTGGCATGGGTCATACATCTACTATAGCTAAGCTAGCTAATGATTAGCTTCTTCAATTCCATCAATTAACAAGGTAAGTGAGAACAGAATGTTCCAACTTCTGTTAATTTTCTCTGCTGCCAGCAGAAAATAATTTAGCTGGTGCAGTGCCCCTCAGTGCGACGGGAGATCCAGCCAGTAACTATCCCACCTTCAGAAGGTGGGGGAGTTTTGAGGATTCTGGAAGTGAGCCATGCACTTCAGAATGCCAATCTCTAGTAGATATGACATTTACAAACAGGTCTGGTCAATGTGACCTCAAGAATGTCGACGACAAGGGATTCCATGATAGGAATACTATTATCATGGGGAGATGATTAGATTTTTCTTGCTATAGATGCTCACTGTCACATACTTGTATGGCACAAATGTTACTTAGCACTTGCCAGCGCAAACTTGGATGTTGTCCAGATCTTGCTGCATGCTGGCATGGGTGGCTCCATTATCTGAGCATGTGCAGAAAACACAACAGCCCCACTTCTGACCACATGATGGTAAGATATTTGCACCTAAGATGCTGCCTTGCGGAACCTCTGCAGCAATGTCCTGTAACATGAAATGAGTGGCCTTCAATAACCACAGCCATAAATGTGTCAGATGTGATTTTAGTCACAGGAGAGTTTTTTGCTTGATCTCTAGTAACTTCAGGTTTACTTAGAACATTACAGCGCAGTACAGGCCCTTCGGTCCTCGATGTTGCGCCGACCAGTGAAACCAATTTAAGACCCCTCTAATCTACACTATTCCAATATCATCCATATGTTTATCCAATAACCATTTAAATGCCCTTAATGTTGACGAGTCCACTACTGTTGCAGGCAGGGCATTCGACGCCCTTACTACTCTGAGTAAAGAACCTACCTCTAACATCTGTCCTATATCTCTCACCCCTCAATTTAAAGCTATGTCCCCTCATGTTAGCCATCACCATCCGAGGAAAAAGGCTCTCACTATCCACCCTATCTAATCCTCTGATCATCTTGTATGCCTCTATTAAGTCACCTCTTAACCTTCTTCTCTCTAACGAAAACAACCTCAAGTCCCTCAGCTTTTCCTCATACGATTCTTCCCACCATACCAGGCAACATCCTGGTAAATCTCCTCTGCACCCTTTCCAACACTTCCACATCTTTCCTATAATGCGGCGACCAGAACTGCAGAGCTGGGCTGAGAGAGGTGGCAAATGGAGTTTAATGCAGAAAAGTGAGAGGTGATTCACTTTGGAAGGAGTAACAGGAATGCAGAGTACTGGGCTAATGGTAAGATACTGGGCAGTGTGGATGAACAGAGGGATCTGGGTGTCCATGTGCATAGATCCCTGAAAGTTGGCACCCAGGCTGATAGGGTTGTTAAGAAGGCATACGGTGTGTTAGCTTTTATTGGTAGAGGGATTGAGTTTCGGAGCCAGGAGGTCATGCTGCAACTGTACAAAACTCTGGTGCGGCCGCACTTGGAGAACTGTACGCAATACTCCAAGTGCGGCCGCACCAGAATTTTGTACAGTTGCAGCATGACCTCCTGGCTCCGAAACTCAATCCCTCTACCAATAAAAGCTAACAGACCGTATGCCTTCTTAACAACCCTATCTGCCTGGGTGCCAACTTTCAGGGATCTATGCACATGGACACCCAGATCCCTCTGTTCATCCACACTAGCCAGTATCTTACCATTAGCCCAGTACTCTGCATTCCTGTTACTCCTTCCAAAGTGAATCACCTCACACTTTTCTGCATTAAACTCCATTTGCCACCTCTCAGCCCAGCTCTGCAGCTTATCTATGTCCCTCTGTAACCTGCCACTTCCCTCTGCACTGTCTACAACTCCACCGACTTTAGTGTCATCCGCAAATTTACTAATCCATCCTTCCACGCCCTCATCCAGGTCATTTATAAAAATGACAAACAGCAGTGGCCCCAAAACAGATCTTTGTGGTACCCCACTAGTAACTGAACTCCAGGATGAATATTTCCCATCAACCACCACCCTCTGTTTTCTTACAGCAAGCCAATTCCTGATCCAAACCACTAAATCACCCTCAATCCCATGAGTCCGTACTTTCTGCAATAGCTTACCATGGGGAACCTTATCAAACACTTTGCTGAAATCCATATACACCACATCAACCGCTTTACCCTCGTCCACCTCTTTGGTCACCTTCTCCAATAACTCAAGGTTTGTGAGGCACGACCTACCTTCACAAAACCGTGCTGACTATCCCTAATCAAATTATTCCTTTCTAGATGATTATAAATCCTATCTCTTATAATCCTTTCCAAAACTTTGCCCACAACAGAAGTAAGGCTCACTGGTCTATAATTACCAGGGTTGTCCCTACTCCCCTTCTTGAACAAGGGGACAACATTTGCTATCCTCCAGTCTTCTGGCACTGTTCCTGTAGACAATGATGACACAAAGATCAAAGGCTCTGCAATCTCCTCTCGAGCCTCCCAGAGAATGCTAGGATAAATCCCATCCGGCCCAGGGGACTTATCTATTTTTACCCTTTCCAGAATTGCTAACACCTCCACCTTATGAACCTCAATCCCGTCCAATCCAACAGCCTGCATCTCAGTACTCCCCTCGACAACACTGTCCCTCTCCAGTGTGAATACCGACGAAAAATATTCATTTAGTGCCTCTCCTATCGCTTCAGACTCCACGCACAACTTCCCACTACTGTCTTTGACTGGCCCTAATCTTACCCTAGTCATTCTTCTACTCCTGACATACCTATAGAAAGCTTTAGGGTTTTCCTTGATCCTACCTGCCAAAGACTTCTGATGTCCCCGCCTGGCTCTTCTTAACTCTTTCTTTAGGTCCTTCCTGGCTAACTTGTAACTCTCAAGTGCCCTAACTGAGCCTTCACGTCTCATCTTAACATAAGTCTCCTTCTTCCTCTTCACAAGAGATTCAACCTCTTTAGTAAACCACGGTTCCCTCACACGACTGCTTCCTCCCTGCCTGACAGGTACATATTTATCGAGGACGCATAGTAGCTGTTCCTTGAACAAGCTCCACATTACAATTGTGTCCATCCCCTGCAGTTTCCTTCCCCAACCTATGCCACCTAAATCTCGCCTAATCGCATCATAATCTCCTTTCCCCCAGCTATAACTCTTGCCCTTCGGTATATACCTATCCCTTTCCATCGCTAAGGTAAATGTAATCGAATTGTGGTCACTATCACCAAAGTGCTCCCCTACCTCCAAATCTAACACCTGGCCTGGTCCATTACCCAGTACCAAATCCAATGTGGCCTCGCCTCTTGTTGGTCTATCTACATACTGTGTCAGGAAGCCTTCCTGCACACATTGGACAAAAACTGACCCCTCTAAAGAACTCGAACTATAGTTTTCCAGTCAATATTTGTAAAGTTAAAGTCCCCCATAACAACTACCCTGTTACTTTCGCTCCTATCCAGAATCAAGTAACTTGGGTTACTTGGTGCCACATTTGGCTGAATTATGCCATGATATCAAAACTTCAATCTATAAAAGATAAAACCCTTCTGAAATATTACATATGAGGTTCTCCAGTCACAGAACTGACCAAGTTTGGTAAATTAAAAATAAATGTTGAAATGTCAATCACCCTTATGTTGTTTGAACATGTGTTTCCCCAATGGATTCTTGACCAGTGTTAGAAAATGTCCCAGACCAATCTATCCCTTTAAAAAAACAGGGATATATGATGTTTACTTCTAAAGCAACTCGCAAGATGTTCCAAAAGCTGTGTGTTATATACTAAGAAACAATGGTGAATCTCCCAACAGAATACAAAGTCAACACCCTTTCGCTGTTGCACTTACTTAAAGCTTCTGGCTCTTCCAGTCAGTCTGTCTTTGCCCTTTGATTTACTGCTATCTGTAGCTTCGGACCAGGATAACAATTCTTTGGTCTTGTCGGAATGATTTCCATCACCTGAAACATAGAAACAGTGTATATTTATAGAATAGCATCAGATGGAAAATACTATTTTAAAGTGCTTTTGAACAGTTTAAATTCCTTTTGGAAATGTGATGATAGCCACCATTTTTCACATGCATGCTCAATAGAATATTCTCCAATTATGTTAAAAGGCTTTGCAAACAACTTTAAAATAGCATATGCCATTACTTAATTTAAGAAAATGTGCTTTTTTCTCCAAAAAAGATGTTTACTTGTGGCATGAAACAGAGAAGAATCACATTGCATAGGATATCACTGTGAGGAAGCAAAACATGCACATGTCTGTGGACTGATTGTACTGCTCACTGAGAAATACAACAATGCCAAATTCAGGAATAACTCTTTTTGACTTTTTCCACTTTGCATGCCAAATAGCTGATAATGCTCACCAAAGTCTATTTTGACAATCTTTCAGCATGGCAATATCTCACAGAAGAGCGGCACGGTGGCACAGTGCTTAGCACTGCTGCCTCACAGTGCTAGGGACCCGTGTTCGATTCCTGCCTTGGGTCACTGTCTGTGTGGACTTTGCATATTCTTCCCATGTCTGCTTGGGTTTCCTCTGGGTGCTCCGGTTTCATAGAATCCCTACGGTGCAGAAGGAGGCCATTCAGCCCATTGAGTCCGCCTCAACCACAATCCCACCCAGGCCCTATTCCTGTAACCCCACACATTTACCCTGCTAATCCCCTGACATTAGGGTCAATTTGGCATGGCCAATCCACCTAACCTGCACATCTTTGGACTGTGGGAGAAAATCAGAGCACCCGGAGGAAACCCCACCCAGACACGGAGAGAACATGCAAACTCCACACAGACAGTGGCCTAAGCCGGGAATTGAACCCAGGTCCCTGGAGTTGTGAAGCAGCAGTGCTAACCACTGTGTCATCGTGCCGCCCACAGTCCAAAGATGTGCGGGTTAGGTGGATTGGCTATTATGCCAAATTGCCCCTTAGTGTCAGGGGGACTAGCTAAGGTAAATGCTAGTGGGGAGAGGGCGTGGATGGTATTGTGGTCGGTGCAGGCTCAATGGGCAGAATGGCTTCCTTCTGCACTGTATGATTTTATGATTCTAAGATTATGATTTCAGAACAACGTATGAGAAATAGTTATTCTGGAATCAGCAGAAGATTCCATTGCTAATTTATTCTGAAGGGAAGAAAGTTCCTGCCAAAGTCTAAAGATATCGTACAGTTCTAAAGATGTTAACTAGTCCCATGAACTTTTCTAATCTACAGAGCTGTTACTTACTGACTAAACATTTGAGGAACTCAAACCCTAACCATTGCAAATTTATTCTTTCACAAAAATCTCAAAGTGGCAAATTCAATTTAGATACTTAACATCAACAAGATTAAGTTGTTCAGCACTCTCAGACATTTAAATAAGGCATGAAATAATGGTATAAAACAGAATATTTTGCCTTTTCCAGTGAAACTTTAGTGTGTCTCCTGTTGATGTGATATATCAAGTGCATTAGTATAGTGGGTGGTCAGTCTACTCATCACCGCTTGTTTTCAGCTCTCACCGCTGGCTAGAAGTACAATTATCGTGAAGAGAGGGTCAAGTGCCTAAGCCTGTCCCACCAATACATGGTTTAGTCATCACAAGTCCTATATAGTGGCTCCCTGTAGCAATGTAAGCAAACTGGGTACCTTGCGGTCCCAGGTTAAATTATAGGGGGTTTGGAGGAGACCTGGCTCCAGGTGTGTAACATACAAATCCAGCGGCATAGAGTCATGGTCTGGTACCCAAAAACCAGACCACAAGCTATGGTAAATAGACCAACCAAGGCAGCTAAGGGAGTAAACCCTGACAGGAAATCCAGAATAGAGTTCTAAAGGCATCTATCAAACAGCTCTCTGAGGGCTGATATCAAAAACAGTACTGGTTTCCTTTCCTTTGGACAATACTAGCAATACTGAGAAGGTATTTATTTATTAATGTCACAAGTAGGCTTACATTAACACTGTAATGAAGTTACTATGAAAATCCCCTAGCCCTAATGCTTGGGCAACCAAGGGTCTCCTCACTATTAGCACAAGCTTGCACCCTGGAGAGGGCACACCAACTTCACGGTTTTTTTGTTGGCACAACACGGGAAGAAACAATTATTGGTTATAAGCTTTTGCTCAAGTGGTATAGAGCACGAGTGTCAGGGGTTACTTCAGATGGTGGGAGAAATCTTCACATCTCATTATAAATCTACTAGCTGCCTCAAGCAGCCCCAGTCAGTTAGGTGTTGCCCACCATGGCCTACTTGCTTCAATTGGGTGCTTGGAGCTTAGAGAATAATTTTTCAACAGGCAGCTTTGCTAATCTATGCACCAGACAAGAGAAACTCAACAAAGAACATTTGCATTGCAAGTTAGAACATAAGGCTGTGTTTAAGTTTATTTATTGGTGTCACATTATTAACACTGCAATGAAATTACTGTGAAAATCCCCTAGTCGCCACACTCCGGCACCTGTTCAGGTACACTGAGGGAGAATTTAGTATGGTCAATCCACCTAACAAGCATGTCTTTTGAACTGTGGGAGAAAACCAGAGCACCCAGAGAAAACCCACGCAGACATGGAGAGAACATGCAGACTCCACACAGACAATGAACCAAGCCAGGAATTGAACGCAGGTCCCTGGCGCTATGAGTTAGCAATGCTAACCACTGTGCCACCATATGCCCTGGCCTTACCAAGTGAGGATCACTCAAAATTAAACAAGAGAAATCACCACCCGTTCTACTGACAGGTGAAAATTCAAGAGGCAACATGTGAGCATAGAGTGAATTTGCAATAAAAAGTACTCTATTTTCAAAGACTGACACCCCCCCCCCTTCCTCCCCGCCACCACCAAACATAAGGCTCAGAGAGCTTTCTTACACACATCAACAAGCTTGTTAATCTTGTGCATCTATGCCAAGCTCACCTCCACCCAGATGTCAAGGATCAATTCTGAGGCACTTACGCTGCCTTTAGCAGAATTGTCGTCTCTCAGCGTAGTCTTGTGTGGCTTTTGCTACCAAATAAACCTGTTGGACTTTAACCTGGTGTTGTTAAACTTCTTACTGTGTTTAGCAGAATTCCCAGGACCGAGAGACTGTACCTTCCAGGAGACTTCAATATAATGGTGGGTACTGACTACACAACTTGCATAACGTGCATAGGGCTCCAGGGAATCGGTGAGGTGAACAGAAATGGACAGAGGTTGCTGGAGCTACGAATGGACTCTGCGAGAAACAGCAATTTCCAAACTAAGCAGTGCCACAAGGTGCCCCAAAGACATCACAGATCATACCACTGGCACCAACTAGATCTCATCATCACTAGATGTACCCCCCTCAACAGAGTCTTCATCACTTGTAGCTATCACAGTGCTAACTGTGATACTTATCACTCTGAGGTGTGTAGTAAGACTTCAGCCAAGGAAATAATAGCAATCCAAAAAGAAATGTCATCCTCGGATGAACAGTTGCCTTACCATTGACTCATAGGACCTAAACATCCTCTATCTGGTTCTTTTGGACAACAATGCCCAAGCCACATTATGGGGTCAAAGTGGGATCATCTGCATAACCTTGCCTATAATTCTGTACTCTCAGTATTTAGGAGTGAGATCAGAGGGGTACTGCTGGTTTTGAGGCTTATTGGACTGAAATGGAGCCAGTTACTATAACTAAGAGGAGAGTTCTCATGAACTATAAACAGTCCCCCAGCATACAAACTCTGGTTGTAACTCTGCAACAGTATTCAAGCTGCTAGCATCCAGGGATGCCAGATGGATGTATGAAGGAACCCAAGAAAACAAAGGCCTATCAGCAGCCAAATCAGCGTCCTTGAAGACATCACTGAATCAAGTACGCAGACAGGTGCAGCGCTACCTCAAACTTTATGCAATGGAGAATGTTATCAGCGAAGAGGCTTTCAGCACCATTCCAGACTTTCCGATCAGGAAAGCCTGGAAGCAAGTTCACCAGAGCAGAGTTCAACAAGGCCCTTGTCCATTTTGCCCGTGGTAAGGTCCCAGGATTTTGGATGGAAATCCATCCAAAATCATCAAAAGTGGAAAACTAGCACTGCTGCAGCATTTGTACTAACTGCTATCTCTGCTGGAAGGACAAATTTGTGCATCAAGACATGCACAAAGTAAAAATAGTCACCTTGTACAAAAACAAAAGGGATCGCAGTGGCTGCAATAATATCAAGGCATCTCTCCTTGTTACGTATTGTGGGGAATGTCTTTGCTCACATTGCTGTGACCTGGTTGCGGACTTTGGCATAACCCATCTACTCAGAGTGTCAGTGTGGCTTCAGAGCTGAAGATTGGCATTGACATGATTTCCTCATTTCTGCAGTTAGAGGGAAAATGCCACAAACACACACTACATTGCTTCCATGGACCTCACCAAGGCCTTTGACCTTGTCAGCAGAGATGGAAACTGTAAACACCTTTGGAAAATAGGCTGTCTGATTTAATTTCTTCTTTCCACAAAACATGCAGTTACATCAGTTACAATGGAGCATCATTGGATACTTTCAAGATCAGCAACAGGGTAAAATAGAGCTGTATCTGGTGTCAACTCTTTTGTACACTTTTTCTGACTCAAATGAGAACCAACGACAATTTGTTCGACCTGGCAAGACTCTGCGCCAAGGCCAAATGCAGAATATGCCCCAGTTTGCGATTGCTGTTGGCTGATGATGCCACACTGGCATCCCGGGCTGAAGTTCACTTGAAACAGCTTGTAGGTTGATTCTCCCACTCTTCTGAAAAGAGCTCTCACTCTTTTGAAGGAGTTTGAACTGACAATTAGCACTAGGAAAACCAAAGTTATGGGCCAGGACATAGAGACTCCACCTTCCATCGACATTAACAACCTCACTCTGGAGGTCGTCAATGCTTCAAATATCTTGGAGCAACAATCATCAGAAACCTGTTCCTTGCTGCCAGAGTCAGCACCAGGATTGCCAAGGCCACAACTGTCATGTCAAAGTTAAGAGGTTGAGTGTGGACCAACAGCAAACTAATTGAAAATACAAAGCTCTGGGTGTACCAGGTTTGTGTTCTCAGCACCATCCATTATGCAAGCCAAGAAAAGCAGCTGCCACCGCCGCTGCCTCAGATGAACCTTGGACATTGCCTGGCAAGGCAGAGTGCTGCAAAGTACACCAGCATGCAGGAATCCTCAGAATGCTTGCCCTCAAGTTACCGGTGACTTCTTTGGCTGGGTCATGGGAGCCAAATGGATGATCGCTGAAACCCCAAAGACTTATGAGACCAGCAGGTCACCCATATTTGTGATACAAGAATGTCCGCAAGCAAGACTTTAGGTTGACAGGAGTCAATCCATAGGAGGTCTTGGCTGCTGACCCAAGTGCCTAGAGTCAAGCAGACAGGACCAGTGTGGAAAAAGCAGAGGACAAAATAAATGATCAGAGGGTGAAAAGAGAGAGCCTGCTGGAAAAAAAAAAGTCAACTTCAGGCCAATGCTGTTGATCTGTGCCAGCTACAGAAGAGAATGCCAATCATGAATCAGTCTCTACAGTCACAAAAATGTTCATTACAGAAGTGACTTACACCCTAGGTGCAATCGATCATCTCCTGAGAAGGATGGATGCCAAAAACAACAAAACAGAGTAAAGGATTCTTCCCAGTGCGTTCTGTTTATACTAAATCAACTTAAAATTACAAAATTTTATTTCTAGAGTAAACAAGGCCATAGCTATACATTAAAAGCCTTGCATATGCCAGATGCCTACACACTCCAAGAACAGAAACTCCCTAACTTTGTAAATGTTGATGAAGCGTCACTTCAATGCTAAAGTACCCCGTGCCCTGGACTCTGGTCCCAGCCATATTCGGGTAAGGTTCTCAAGTCTCGGCCTCTGGTGTATTCTTCATTTATTAATACTCATTTCTTGCCCTCCACAACTGTCCCTGCTCTTCCATCCATCTCCACCATCTCCATTCCTTTTATTTCTTTAGAATCACTACAGTGCAGAAGGAGGCCATTCGGCCCATCGAGTCTGCACTGACCACAATCCCACCCACGCCCTATCCCACATATTTATCCTACTGGTCCCCCTGACAGTAAGTGGCAATTTAACATAGCCAATCCACCTAACCCGCACTTCTTTGGACTGTGGGAGGAAACTGGAGCACCCGGAGGAAGCCCATGCAGACACGGAGAGAATGTGTGAACTCCACACAGACAATGACCCAAGCCGGGAATCAAACCCGGGTCCTTGGAACTGTAAGGCAGCAGTGCTAACCACTGCGCCACCATGCCACCCCTATTTGCAGTGCTCCCCTCCTGTTCTTTAATTTGAATGTCTGCTGTTCTTATCTCACCACCCAATTTTTCATTCTTGAAACATGCACTTTCCTCCCTTTACCAATCCCACTGAAAATCCAGTCATATATAGAATAGAACTTAAATTTCTTTGATCATTCTTCTCTTTGGCTACTCTTCTCTTATAAAAACTGCATCTCCTTACTGGGGCCTGCTCTCTTCTCGTTCACTTCCACTTATTACTTCACGACCACTCACAAGACAGGTGGGGGCGGGGTGGGGGAGAGAGAATTTTAACCTGCCAGAGTGAGTGCATATCTCTGCAGGTGGTTGGTCAAGAGAGCAAGTTGATGAGTCAGGAATCCACTGACTTCTGCATTTAACTTGAGCATGTTTATTAACACACAGAAAACTCCCATGGGACAGGCAGGTCAAACATTTGAGCATATTAGAGGCAATTGGGAGGGGATTTATTGGGAGGGGATTTATTGGAAGGGAATTTAACCCTGGATTCTATTTTTAACTTTCAGTGCACAGGTTTCCTTGGCTTCCTGGCCAGCTAAAACAAGTTGGCAGGACAGCGGAGATTAATGGGGCTGAGTAATTGTCAGGTAAGAAAATCTTTAAATACTGATGTCCAACTTGAGGTTAATTCTACTATCTTGAAGTTCTTTGACTTGCACTTCTTAACAGCAAGGGAGCCGCATAAATCATAGAATAGAAACCCTACAGTACAGAAAGAGGCCATTCGGCCCATCGAGTCTGCACCGACCACAATCCCACCCAGGCCCTACCCCCATATCCCTACATATTTTACCCACTAATCCCTCTAATCTACGCATCCCAGGACACTAAGGGGCAATTTTAGCATGGCCAATCAACCTAACCAGCATATGCAGCTCTCCCTTGGATGTCTGCACAAGGTATTGAGGATGCTGTCACGATGCCTTCATTTGACATCAAATTTGCCACAGAACTTTTAAACTCCAAACCGAGTCAATGGATGAATTATTGAACAAATAATTGAGATGCGAAAAATGAAATTTCAGCTGGCTGGACAACTCTAGGGCACCTTTCAATGTGCACAGCAAGGATTTCCAAAATGCCAGGGATGTGCTGCAGTCCAGCCAATAATCCATCTCTCCCGCAGATACCCATTGCTCTCCTTTAGCTTGTCATACCATTTTACAGAGGTAATAGGTCACTTGATGGGCAACAATGGGGAGGATGAGAGCCAATGAGAGCTCCGTTACACCTCCATTGGGAAAGGCCTGCTATATTAAGTGTCCTCTAAGGTCCCTAGGACAGAAATCCTGCTCCTTGAGAGCTGCTGGTTAGAGGCCAGCAACGCCACCTGGCACAGTGGCAGTTGCTGGCAAACACACATCAGAGGTCCAGGATCAGCAAAGAATACCAGGCCAAGGGTGATTAAGGATAGGATAGAAGGTAGCAGAGTTCCCAGCCAGCACCCTCTCACCCAATTAAATGCCACGTTCCACTCCAAGTTCATCACCAGAGGTGAGGGGCATTAAATTCCATCCATTGTCTACTGATGCTTCAGAATCGTCCTTTTTGTCGATGACCTCTGAGGTTTAACAGCTGCATCCAGTTGGAGAGAGCTTGGAGGCTCAAAAGATTACTTTGCACTGCTGCTATTTGTCTCTACCAATTGTTTTTGCTCACTTGTGATGTGTGCTTCACCATGTGACAACACAAACCATCTGCCCAGGTAGCCTCAAGGGTGCGTGTATCTGATCTGGCAAGTGCATCATGAGTCATGTGATGGTGCATCCTCAGGATGAGTAACCTCAGTCTTTAGCCTCCTCCAGCAGCAGCTATTCAGAGATAATCGTGGGAGACAAAAGACAAATTAGGACTGAAAATGAGTGTGTTCTAAATAATCATTGTGTAGATCAGCATATTTCTGTGGCTGACAGGTTGGCATCTAATAATTTGATCACCATGTAGCTGGGAGACCCCATTCCTCCACTGTCAATGGCCAGGCATGTGGAGACTTGTCTTATCTACACCACCTCGCTTTTTGCAGCTGTCAGGTTGGCTATAATGGGGGGAGCATCCTAGTTCTGCCTCTCGCTGGTGTCCTGTGCCGTCATTTCCTGTAAGGAGAGAAAAAGACCTATGAGTGTGAGCTGTGGATTCTTTTGAGATAATGGATCGACAACATTTTGGAGAGTCACTGTAAAGGGGGGTTGTACTTGAATATGGCATGTTACTTACTTCCCCTGGCTCATCAGGTCATTCAATCACTTCCAGCACTGTATTCAGGAGCAAGGCACCACATTGATACTGCTGACTTCATTTCCCAATTCGAGCCATGCCTGCCTGTTTTCTGCAGTTCCCGTCTTCCTCCCATTTGTTGGGAACAGAACCTTGACTTGCAGGAGTGTGTTACTGTTTTTTGCGCGATAATAAATACAATCATTATATCAATTTCTTACATTTCAACTTTCACAAGCTGTAAAGCTCTTTGATAAGTTCAGTGGTCGTGAAAAACACTGTATAATCTAAGACTTTTTTTTTCACTTGCGAAAGTTGCAATTACATTTTATTGATGCAATTTTATTTGTTTTCTTTTACATACAAATGGTAATTTTTTACATTACCATGGTAATTTTGGAACTGCAATGTCTAACTAAATATCCATTTTTAAAACTATTTATTCCCTCCCACAGTGTCAACTGTGGGTGTTTCTTTTATTCTTTCAAGGGATATGGGGCTAGGATAGCATTGTTGCCCATCCCTAATTGTCCTCTTGAAAGTCGTGGTGAGGAAGGGTCTGGCAGGATATTGACCCAGTGACAGTGAAAGAACTGTCCTATAGCTACAAGTCAGGATGGTATGTGGCTTGGAGGAAAATTTGCAGGTGGTGGTGTTCCCATGTATCTGTTGCCCTTGTCCTTTGGTCACGAGTTTGGAAGGTGCTATTGGAGGCAAGTTTCTGAAATGTATCTTACATATGGTACACAGCGATCACTATATTTGTGGTTGTAGAAGGAATTGTTTAAGGTAGTGGATGGGGTGTCAATTAAGTGGTTTGATTTGTCTGGATGATGCTGAGCTTCTTGAGTGTTGTTAGAGCTGCAGTCATCCAGACAAATAAAGAGTATTCCATCACTGACTTGTGCCTTGTAGGTGGTGGACAGGCTTGGGGAGTCAGGAGGTAAGGCACTTGCCGCAGAATTCCAAGCCTCTGACCTGCTCTTTTATCCACAGTATTTCTGTGACTGGTCCAGTGAAGTTTTTATTGAATGATAATATCTAGGATGTTGATAATGGGGAATTCAGTGATAATAATGCGATTGAATGTCACAGGGAGATTATTTAGAAATAGTTGGAAATGGTTATGGATTGTCACTTGTGTGGCACAATGTTACTTGTCACTTATCAATCCAAGTCTGAATGTTGCCCAGGTCTTGCAGCTTATGGACACATTGGTAGCACTCTCATCTCTTCCGGGTTGAAGTCCACACGTTTACGTGATCACAAAAATCGGTCTGACAATCCAACGCAGTGCTTGGATTGCAGACTCTTGGATAAGATAGTACTGGGTAAGACATTAAACCAAGGCCCCATCTGCCTGCTCTGGTGGATGTAAAAGATCACATGACACTACTTTGAAAAGAGTAAGGGAGTTGTCCCAATATTTATTCTTCCTCAACATAATCTGGTCATTATCACATTGTGGTTTGTGGGAGTTTGCTGTGCACAAAATTGGCTGCTGTACTTTTAACAGTCACTAGCTTTCAAAATTACTTCATTGTTGTAATGTGCTTTGAGATGTCCAATAATCGTGAAAAATGCTAAATGTAATGAATAATATAAATCCAAATCTCTTTTGTCCTTCCTTTTAGTTCCCTCCCTAAGGAATGGAAAATCTGAGTTTGAATCACTTTCTTGCACCATCTCCTAGTTGATAACACCAAGTTATTCCCGCAGCCTATTATCAGGCTGCAAAACCCAGAAGTGCAAATGTTCTCCAGAATTTAATTGCAGGGCTCCTTTAAAATTTTCCTGTGGGGTTGCATTCAAAAGCAGTTTGATTGTGGGATTACACCCACAGGAAGCTCGCGATCTATCAGTCAGCAGTCTGCTAGATAGGGCTGCTGAAGCCTAGAAGAACAACTAGGCCTGGGAAATTGGAATAGTGATGGGGGAAAGAGGGCATAAGGGGAAGGGGAATCCAACAGTGAGAGAGATGGGATCCAATATTGGCCTGGAAGTTTGGGGGGTGGGGAAGAGAACATAAGGTTAGGAAGGTCCCAATTGCCTGCATGATGGACTTGGGGGGTGGTGAGGAAGGTTCCTGATTGTTGGGAAGGGGGAGGTCTGATGGTGGTCAGGGTTTATTAGGTAGTTTGTTGGGCCTTGAGGAAACACTCCTGCTCCTCATGACTCACAAGCTGTTCTGTAATGAAATAAGCTCTTCTTGCCCTCTTTCAGCTGCCCAGTTTCCCAAAGCTTGGCAAAGTGGTGGCCTGTGCTTAAAAATAGAACAGTTGTTAAAATGAAGGCAGGCAGCCTCCTTATAACATTTGAATGACCATTCTAGATCCCGCAAGGAGATCCTTCATCCACCCTTCTTCCCAACTTCATTAAAACTGAAAGTGGGTGTGTATAAATCAAGTTTGATTGATGTTCCTTTCTTGGATTTTGACCCCTGACACAATCCCAAGTCACCCATTTTTGGGAGTTAAGGCTCAGCCCATAGAAATAAGTAGGCTATTCAGCCCTCAATCCTGCTTCCCCATTCGATTAGATCATAGAACCATAGAAAATTACAGCTCAGAAACAGGCCTTTTGGCCCTTCTTGTCTGTGCCGAACCATTTTATGCCTAGTCCCACTGACATGACATATCAATACTTCAACCCAACTTAACTGCCATTGTTCCAAAACACTTCATACACATACCTAACAAAAAATGTCAATCTTAGCTTTGATCATTTTAATTGATCCTCAGATTTGACAGGAGACAGTTCCAGATAAAACTCCTTTTTGTGATTTTTCTGATTTCACTTGATTGCTCTCAGTTCTGAATTCACCTACCAGATTAAACACATTCTCCATATCACTCCTGTTGAACCTCTTTATCATTCTAAATACCTTAATTTGATCACCTCTCGATCTTCTATACTTAAGGGAACGAAAGCCAAGTTTATGCAACTGGACCTCATAATTAACATTTCTGGCCCAAATTATTCCTTGAATCTGTGCTCCGTCCCCTAATATATTTATATAGAAAAAAAAATCATAAAATCCATGCAATAACATGATACAAATTCGCTTTACTTTTTAACCAATGTGATTAGCCTGTATTAGATGATGAGAAATCGCAGAAGTTTTTATATTGTGATAACAAGCTAATTCAATATCTGAGCTATTGTAAATTAAATGTTAACTCGGTAAAAAATAAACAAGTTGATCAAAGGTTTCTCCAGGGAGATTACTATAATGCAAAGCACACAGATGGAGCTGTTGTTTTGATAAAAATCTGACAGTAATTACTATATCTCTTGCAAATGCATTTAGAAAACACAACTTAATTTCAAAATTGTGCCTTTGAAGTATTTTGCATTCACACTCCGGGGATTACAAGAGTAATTTTAACAGTGTATTATATTTTACAATCAAGTGTGATGACATATGTGAATTCACAAAATACCTGTACATTTTTTCCTATTTTTAATGCCAATTGTAATTTCAGGAAAGAAAATCTAGCTTTTCCCCAACAGCTGCAGGAAAATTTTCCATTTGAGATTGTGTTGAGTCAAATAAATGAAGGTAGTTGCACATCTGAAGTGTTGGGTTAGTAAACATTAGCAATGGACACTACAAACCAGCCTCAGTGTCCAGCGCCATACACTGTGGAAAATGAAATAAGATCAGCTTCAGGTTCCTGCTTCATATCACTATCCAGCAAATCTTTCTCAAAAGTATATGGATCAGGATTTTGGCGAAGTACACATTAGGTTCAGTTGAGATGTCTCTTCAGTTCAGCTGCATCCAATACCATCTCAAATCATGTATCAAACAACAACTTACATTGAAATAGCACACTTCACATTACAAAATGCCCCAAGGCAATTAGAGCACTGTCAATAAAAATATTTATCAAGCCACAGAAGGAGATGTCAGGAAATCTCATCTAAAGTTTCAAAAAGGTTGGTTTTTGGGGGCATCTTAAAAGGGAGATGGGAGGTAAGGTGAAGAGGTTTACAGAGAGAATTCTCAAGCTTGTGTCAAAGCAGCTGAAGGCATGGCCACCAAGGATGGACTGATTAAAAGCAGGAATGTGCAAGTTGTCAGAATTGGAAGGGCACAAATATCTGAGGGTTTGAAGGCTGGAGAATGTTACAGAGCTAGCGAGGGGCAAGGCAATGGCAGGATTTCAAAACAAGAATGTGGATTTAAAATCTGAGGCATTGTTGGATCTGGAGTCAGAGAAAGTCAGCAGCACAGGGATGATGATGGATGGATGAGAATTGAAGAAAATTAAGGTATGGACATCAGAGTTTTGGATCAGCAGAAACTTTGGTGGAAGATGGGACTACAGTCAAAAGAGCATTAGAATAGTCAAGTAATCCACTCAACACTTGGAAAACAGTGGCGTGATTGGACAGTCAGCATGGATTTATGAAAGGATCTACTTGACAAGCCTATTGGAATTCTTCAAAGGATGTAACTAGTAGAGTTGAAGAGGGGAGCTGGGGATATGGTTTATTTGGACTTTTAGAAGGCTTTCGACAAGTCCCACATAAGAGATTAGCATGTAAAATTAAAGTGCATGGGATTGGGGTTAGTGCGTTGAGATGGATAGAAAACTGGTTAGCACACAGGAATGGCAGGCAGTGACTAGTGGGGTACTGGTGGGATCACTGCTGGGACCCCAGCTATTCATTGTAGATATTAATGATTTAGGGAACTAAATGTAATTTCTTCAAATTTGCAGACAAAGTTGGATGAGAGAGTGAGCTGTGAGGAGAATGCAGGGAGATACTTCAGTGTGATTTGGACAAGTTGAGTGAGTGGACAAATGAATGGCAAGATGCAGTATAATTTGGATAAATGAGAGGTTATCCACTTCAGTAACAAAAACGGGAAGACAGATTATCTGAATGGCCAAAAATTAGGAGAAGGGAATGTGTAATGAGACCTGTGTGGCCTTGTACAACAGTAACTGAAGGTAAGCATTCAAGTGTAGCAAGCAGTAAAAAAGGCAAACTGTATGTTGGTCTTCAGTGTGAGGATTCAAGTGCAGGAGCAGGCATGTCTTAATGTTATTATACAGGGTCTTGGTGAGGCCACACTTGGGATGATGTGCGCTGTTTTGGTCTCCTTATCTGAGGAAGGATATTCTTGGGAGTGCAGAGAGGGTTTACCAGACTGATTCCTAGCATGGCAGGACTGACAGGAATGAGGAAAAATTGTGTTAGTTGGGATTGAATACACTGGAGTTCAGAAGAATGAGGGGGGAAATCGCATAGAAATCTATAAAATTCAAACAACACTAGACAGGATAGATGCATGAAGGATGTTTCCGATGGTGGTGGTGCCCAGAACAATGGGTCACAGTCTGAGAATACAGGGTAGACATTTAGGACAGAGATGAGGAGAAATTTCTTCACCTAGAGAGTGGTTAGCCTGTGGAATTCGCAACCATAGAAAGTAGTCGAGGCCAAAACATTGTAGTTTTCAAGAAGCAGTTAGATATAGCACTTGGGGCGAAGAGGATCAAAGGATATAATGGGGGGTGGGGGGTGGAGGCAGGATTAGGCGACTGAGTTGGATGATCAGCCATAATCGTATGAATGGTGGAGCAGGCTCGAAGGACCAAAAGGCCTCCTCCTGCTCTTATTTTCTATAATTCTATGCTTTGTTTACCTCTGGACTTGGCTAATCCAACACAATGTTAGTCAGCCTTCCTTGGCAAACTTGAACTCATCCAAAGCTTTGATTCCATGTCCGTACTCATGTCAAGTCCTGCTCAACCATCACCTGTGTGTTTGCTGACCTATACTGGCTCCTGGACAAGCAACGTCTCAATTTTACAATTCCTTTTCAAGTCCTTTATGACCTCACCTCTCATTATCTCTGTGAACACCTTAACATACGAACATACAAATTCAGAGCAGGAGAAAGCCATTTCGCCTCTTGAACTTGCTCCATCATTCAATAAGACCATGGGTGGTCTATCTGTGGCCTCAACTCCACATTCTGCCCATCTGATAACTTTTGGCTCCCTTGTTAGTCATGTATCTATCTTAAAAATATTCATTAATCCTGCCTCCATCACTTTCTGGGGAAGGGCGTTCCAAAGATTCATGAAGTTTGAGGACAACACAGAAATTAAAGAGAGCACATTAATTAGTAAAGGCAGTGTCAGTAATCCTAGTACCAGACAGATCAGGCAAAAGCAAGACAGAGAGCAAGGGAAGTCCAGATTAAACTGCATTTATTTCAATGCAAGAGGCCTGACGGGCAAGGCAGATAAACTCAGGGCATTGATGGGTACATAGGACTGGGATATTATAGCAATTACTGAAACATGGCTAAGGGAGGGACAGGACTGGCAGCTTAATGTTCCAGGGTACAGATGCTATAGGAAAGATAGAACAGGAGGTAAGAGAGGAGGGGAGTTGCACTTTTGATTAGGGAAAGCATCATGGCCGTACTGAGAGGGGATATATCCGAGGGTTCGGCCACTGAATCAGGTAGAAATGAGTAGAACTGAGAAATAAGAAAGAGAATCACTGTGATAGGGTTGTACTATAGGCCCCCAAATAGTCAGCGGGAAATTGGGGAGCATATATGTAAGGAGATTACAGAAAGCTCCAAGAAAAATAGGGTGGTAATAGTCGGAGATGTTAATTTTCCAAACATTGACTGGGACAGTCATAGTATTAGAGGGTTGGATGGAGAGAAATTTGTTGAGTGTATTTAGCAGGAATTTCTCATTCAGTATGTGGATGGCCCGACTAGAGAGGGGGCAAAACCCCTCTCTAAGGAAGGGCAGGTGACAGAAGTGTTAGTGAGGTATCACTTTGGGACCAGTGACCATAATTCTATTAGTTTTAAGATAGCTATGGAGAATGATAGGTCTGTCCCAAAAGTTAAAATTCTAAATTGGGGCAAGGCCAATTTTGATGGGATCAGGCAGGAACTATCAAAAGTTAATTGGGGGAGTCTGTGGGAAGGCAAAGGGATGTCTGGTAAGTGGCATGCTTTCAAAAGTGTGTTAACCAGAGTTCAGGGTAAACACATTCCTCTTAGAGTGAAGGGCAAGGCTGGCAGAAGTCGGGAACCCTGGATGACTCGGGATATTGAGGCCCTGGTCAAGAAGAAGAAAGAGGCACATGATGTGCATAGGCAGCTGGGATCAAGTGAATCTGTTGAAGAGTATAGGTGGTGTAGGAGTAGAGTTAAGAGAGAAATCAGGAGGGCAAAAAGGGGTCACAAAATTGTTTTGGCAGATAAGGCAAAGGAGAATCCAAAGAGCTCTACAAATACATAAAGGGCAAAAGAGTTTCAAGGGAGAGAGTAGGGACTCTCAAGGATCAACAAGGTCATCTATATGCGCATCCACAAGAGATGGGTGAGGTCCTAAATGAATATTTCTCATCAGTATTTACTGTTGAGAAAAACATGGATGTTAGGGAACTTAGGGAAATAAATAGTGAAGTCTTGAGGAGTGTACATAGAACAAAGAACAGTACAGCACAGGAAACAGGCCCTTCGGCCCTCCAAGCCCGTGCCGCTCCTTGGTCCAACTAGACCAATCGTTTGTATCCCTCCATTCCCAGGCTGCTCATGTGACTATCCAGGTAAGTCTTAAACGATGTCAGCGTGCCTGCCTCCACCACCCTACTTGGCAGCGCATTCCAGGCCCCCACCACCCTCTGTGTAAAAAACGTCCCTCTGATGTCCGAGTTATACTTCGCCCCTCTCAGCTTGAGCCCGTGACCCCTTGTGATCGTCACCTCCGACCTGGGAAAAAGCTTCCCACTGTTCACCCTATCTATACCCTTCATAATCTTGTATACCTCTATTAGATCTCCCCTCATTCTCCATCTTTCCAAGGAGAACAACCCCAGTCTACCCAATCTCTCCTCATAGCTAAGACCCTCCATACCAGGCAACATCCTGGTAAACCTTCTCTGCCCTCTCTCCAATGCCTCCACGTCCTTCTGGTAGTGCGGCGACCAGAACTGGACGCAGTACTCCAAATGTGGCCTAACCAGCGTTCTATACAGCTGCATCATCAGACTCCAGCTTTTATACTCTATACCCCGTCCTATAAAGGCAAGCATACCATATGCCTTCTTCACCACCTTCTCCACCTGTGTTGCCACCTTCAAGGATTTGTGGGCTTGCACACCTAGGTCCCTCTGTGTTTCTATACTCCTGATGACTCTGCCATATATTGCACATATTACAGAGGTGGTGGTGCTGGAAGTCTTAAAGCGCATCAAGGTAGATAAATCCCCGGGACCTGATGAAGTACATCCCAGGACGGTGTGGGACTCTAGGGAGGAAATTGCAGGTCCCCTAGCCAAGATACTTGAATCATCGATAGTCACGGGTGAGGTGCCTGAAGATTGGAGAGTGGCAAATGTTGTGCCTTTGTTTAAAAAGGGCTGCAGGGAAAAGCCTGGGAACTACAGGCCAGTGAGCCTCACATCGGTGGTGAGTAAATTGTTGGAAGGTATTTTGAGAGACAGGATCTACAGGCATCGAGAGATGCAAGGACTGATTAGGGACAGTTAGCATGGCTTTTTGAGTGGAAAATCATGTCTCACAAATTTAATTGAGTTTTTTGAAGGGATAACTAAGAAGGTAGATGAAGGCAGTGCAGTTGATGTTGTCGACATGGATTTTAGCAAGGCCTTTGACAAGGTACCACATGGTAGGTTGTTGCATAAAGTTAAATCTCACGGGATCCAGGGTGAGGTATCTAAATGGATACAAAATTGGTTTCTTGACAGAAGCCAGAGGGTGGTTGTAGAGGATTGTTTTTCAAACTGGAGGCCTGTGACCAGTGGTGTGCCTCAGGGATCAGTGCTGGGCCCATTGTTATTTGTCATTTATATTAATGATTTGGATGAGAATATAGGGGGCATGATTAGTAAGTTTGTAGATGACACCAAGATTGTTGGCATAGTGGACAGTGAAGAAAGTTATCTCCAATTCCAACGCAATCTTGATCAATTGGGCCAGTGGGCTGACGAATGGCAGGTGGAGTTTAATTTAGACAAATGTGAGGTGATGCATTTTGGTAGATTGAAGCAGGGCAGGACTTACTCAGTTAATGGTAGGGCGTTGGGGAGAGTTACAGAACAAAGAGATCATAGCTCCTTGAAAGTGGAGTCACAGGTGGACAGAGTGGTGAAGAAGGCATTCGGCATGCTTGGTTTCATCGGTCAGAACATTGAATACAGGAGTTGGGATGTCTTGTTGAAG
The DNA here is from genome assembly GCF_964213995.1 of Mustelus asterias. Lineage (NCBI taxonomy): Eukaryota > Metazoa > Chordata > Chondrichthyes > Carcharhiniformes > Triakidae > Mustelus > Mustelus asterias. Next base: position 26,653,658 of record NC_135818.1, read on the forward strand.
TTGTACAAGACATTGGTAAGGCCAGACTTGGAATACTATGTTCAATTCTGGTCACCCTATTATAGAAAGGATATTATTAAACTAGAAAGAGTGCAGAAAAGATTTACTAGGATGCTACCGGGACTTGATGGATTGAGTTATAAGGAGAGGCTGAATAGACTGTGACTTTTTTCCTCTGGAGCGTAGGAGGCTGAGGGGTGACCTTATAGAGGTCCATAAAATAATGAGGGGCATAGACAAGGTAGATAGTCAATATCTTTTCCCAAAGGTAGGGGAGTCTAAAACTAGAGGGCATAGGTTTAAGGTGAGAGGGGAGAGATACAAATGTGTCCAGAGGGGCAAATCTTTCACACAGAGGGTGGTGAGTGTCTGGAACAAGCTGCCAGAGGTAGTAGTAGAGGCGGGTACAATTTTATCTTTTAAAAAGCATTTAGATAGTTACATGGATACGATTGGCATAGAGGGATATGGACCAAATGCGGGCAATTGGGATTAGTTTAGGAGTTTAAAAAAAAAGGGTGGCATGGACAAGTTGGGCCAAAGGGCCTGTTTCCATGCTGTAAACCTCTATGACCCTCAGAAAAAACTTCTTCTCATCTCCTCGTAAATGAGACACCCCTTATTTTTAAACTATATCCCCTCGTTCTAGTCTCTCTCAGAATGGAGGAAACAACCTTTCAGCATCCACCCTGTCAAGTTTCCTCAAGATCTTATAATAAGGTAATTCCTCAATCTTCTAAACTCCAATGGATATAGGCACAGCACGTCCAACCTTTCTTCGTTTAAGATACTTACCCCTGCACCACTCCCATCCTAGGTATTAGTTGAGTGAATCTTCTCCAAAGTGCTTCTAATGCATTTATATCTGTTCTTAAATGAGACCATAACTGTATATACTCTGGATGTGGTCTCACCAATGCCCTGTACAATTGCAACAAAACATTTCTACTTTTATATTCCCAGATCCCTCTGTACCTTAGAGACCTACAATCTCTCTCCATTTAAATAATATGCTGTTTTTCTATTACTCCTGTCAAAGTGGACAAGTTCCTATTTTCCCACATTGTACTGCATCTGTAAAATTTTTGCCCACTCAATTTATCTTTATCCCTTTTCAGACTCTTGCTCATCTTCCTACCTATTTTTGTGTCATCAGCAAATTTAGTAACCATACATTCTGTCCCTTCAGCTAAGCCATTGATATAAATTTCAAACAGTTGAGGCCGCAGTGGTACACCATTGGTCACATCTTGCCAACCCAAAAAAGATCCATTTATCCCCATTCTTTGCTTTCTGTTAGCAAAGAAATCTTCTATCCAGGCTAATATGTCACCCCCCACACCATGAAATCTTATCTTGGGTAGCAGCATTTTATGTCGCACCTTGTCAAATGCATTCTTGAAATTTAAGTACAGCACAACCACAGGTTCCCCTTTATCTGTGTTGCTTGTTGCTCATAAAACTCCAATAAATTAGACAAACGTGATTTCCCTTTCACAAAACCATGCTCACTGCTTGATTGCATTAAGATTTTTAAGATGCCCGCTAAAACCTCCTTTTAAAAATTCCAGCAATTTCCCTACAACAAATGTTAAGCTAACTGGCTTATAGATTTTTATTTTTTGTCTCCTTCCTTTCTTGAATAGACGTGTCACATTCAACATTTTTGTTGGGACCTTTCCACAATCTAGGGAATTTTGGAAAATTAGAAATAATGCATCCATCATCTCTGTAGCCACTTCTTTAAAGATCCTAGGGTGACGTCTGTCAGGACCTGAATCTGGGCACTTGCCTGCTTTTAGTTCTAATGATTTTCTCATTAGCCTTTTCTTGGTGATTATAATTGTTATAAGTTCTTCCCTCCCTTACACCTCTTGATTCACAATTATTTCTGCGATGTTATTAGTATTCTCTACGATGAAGACAGCCATGACATATCTGTTCCATTCATCTGCCAATTCCTTATTCTCCATTATTAATTCCCCATTCTAACTCCCTAGGGGACCAACGCTCCCTTTACCTACTCTTTTCCTATTTAAATATTTGTACATTAATATTTCTAGCTATCTTTCTCTTGTACTCTAATTTCTTCCTCCTTATTAAGCTTTCGGTCATTCTTCGTTCTTCTTTATATTCTGCCCAATCTTCTGACCTGCCACTAATCTTGGCGGAACTATACATTTCCTCTTTCAATCTGATATTGCCTTTGACTTTAGTTTGTCACAGATGGTTTGTCTTTCCCTTAGAATCTTTCTTGCTCAAACAAAAATATCTTTAATGAGTCTTCTGAAATATCTCCTTAAAATGTCTGCCACTGCATCACCACTGACATATCCTCTAACAGTTTACCTCAGCCAGCTCTGTCTTCATTTCCTCATTACTGTCCCTTTTAAGTTTAAAACACTAATCTTAGATCCACTCCTCTCTCCCTCAAACTAATCTCTTCTGCCTGCCCTTGGTCCATATCCCTCTATTAGTTGCATATTCATGTGCTCATCTAAAAGCCCCTTAAACGCTCATATCCTATCTGCCCAGGCCACCACCCCTGGCAGCGTGTTCCAGACACCTCCCACTCTCTGTATAAAAAACTTGCCCCTTACATCGCCGCTGAACTTTCCCCCTCTCACTTTAAGTGCATGCCCCCTAGTATTTGACATTTCAACTCTGGAAAAAAGGTTCTGACAGTCAATCCTATCTATGCCTCACATAATTTTATAGACTTCTATCAGGCCTCCCCTCAGCCTCCACCGCTCCAGAAAAAACAACCCTAGTCTGTCCAACTTCTCCTTATAGTTCATACCCTCTAATCTAGGCAGCATCCTGGTAAACCTCTTCTGCACCCTTTCTAAAGTCTCCACATACTTAATAGTGTAGTTCCCACTTTCTGTGGGAACTACACTATTAATGGATGTGGTCTATATGTCTACACTATTAATGGATGTGGTCTATATGGACTTCAGCAAGGCGTTCGATAAGGTCCCCCATGCAAGACTTCTTGAGAAAGTGAGAGGGCATGGGATCCAAGGGGCTGTTGCCTTGTGGATCCAGAACTGGCTTGCCTGCAGAAGGCAGAGAGTGGCTGTGGAGGGGTCTTTCTCTGCATGGAGGTCAGTGACCAGTGGAGTGCCCCAGGGATCTGTTCTGGGACCCTTGCTGTTTGTCATTTTCATAAATGACCTGGATGAGGAAGTGGAGGGATGGGTTGGTAAGTTTGCTGACGACACCAAGGTAGGTGGTGTTGTGGATAGTTTGGAGGGATGTCAGAAGTTGCAGCGAGACATAGATAGAATGCAAGACTGGGCGGAGAAGTGGCAGATGGACTTCAACCCGGATAAGTGTGTGGTGATCCATTTTGGCAGATCCAATGGGATGAAGCAGCAGTATAATATGAAGGGTACCATTCTTAGCAGTGTAGAGGATCAGAAGGACCTTGGGGTCCGGGTCCATAGGACTCTTAAATCGGCCTCGCAAGTGGAGGATGCGGTCAAGAAGGCGTACGGCGTACTGGCCTTCATTAATCGAGGGATTGAGTTTAGGAGTCGGGAGATAATGCTGCAGCTTTATAGGACCCTGGTTAGACCCCACTTGGAGTACTGCGCGCAGCTCTGGTCACCTCATTACAGGAAAGATGTTGAAGCCATTGAAAGGGTGCAGAGGAGATTTACAAGGATGTTGCCTGGATTGGGGGGCATGCCTTATGAGGATAGGTTGAGGGAGCTTGGTCTCTTCTCCCTGGAGAGACGAAGGATGAGAGGTGACCTGATAGAGGTTTACAAGATGTTGAGAGGTCTGGATAGGGTAGACTCCCAGAGGCTATTTCCAAGGGCTGAAATGGTTGCTACGAGAGGACACAGGTTTAAGGTGCTGGGGGGTAGGTACAGAGGAGATGTCAGGGGTAAGTTTTTCACTCAGAGGGTGGTGGGTGAGTGGAATCGGCTGACGTCGGTGGTGGTGGAGGCAAACTCGTTGGGGTCTTTTAAGAGACTTCTGGATGAGTACATGGGATTTAATGGGATTGAGGGCTATAGATAGGCCTAGAGGTGGGGATGTGATCGGCGCAACTTGTGGGCCGAAGGGCCTGTTTGTGCTGTGGCTTTCTATGTTCTATGTTTCTCCAGTACTGGAACATTGAAAAAACAAGCACATAACAAACATGAATAGCAGTAGACCACACAACCCCTTGAGCCTAATCTGCCATTCAATAAGATCATAGCTGATCTCTTTCCTGCACAACTCGCAATATTCCTTGATTTCCTGAGAGCTCAAAAACCTATCAATCTCATCTTTAAATATCCTCAACGATGGAGCATGTACAACCCACTGGGGTAGAGAATTCCAAAGATTCATAGCTGCTTTGTGAAGAAATTTCTCCCCATCTTAGTCCAAAAGAATTAACCACTTATCATGAGGAAACAAACTCTGTCTACTCTGTCAAGCCCCTTTAAATGAGATTTTTTCTTATTCTACCGAACTCATGAATATAGGACAAATTTACTTAGCCTCTCATCCAAGGGCACTCTCATTTCAGGAACTAATTTAGTGAACCTTTGCTGTTCCACCTTCAAGGCAAGTACATTGTTCTTTGCTTATGGAGACAAAAATTGTGTACAATACTCCAGGTGTGTCACAACCTCTGTCCAATTGCAGTAAACCTTCCTTGTTCTTGTGCTCTAGTCCCCTTATAATAAAAACCAAGTGTCAAAGAATCAGTGATCAGTTTATCTGCTGTTGAAACCCCCAGTCATATTTTAGTTACCACCAGACATCATGACTATTTCAATACTTTCCTGGCTGAATTCCCATTCTCCTCCCTCCAAAAACACAAGTTCAGAAAAAAAATTGTTATTGATATTCTTATATGTTTAAAATTTTAAATTACACTAGGTCCCATTTACTCATTACCTGTGTGCTCACTGACTTTCATTGACCCCTGCTTTATTTTAACATTTTAAAATCCTAATCTTTATTTTTAGATTCTTCCACAATCTCTTCCCCTTCACACTCTCTAAACTCATTCAAATACAATTCTCCATGAACTCATGTCCCTCCTACTCTAACCTCTCATGGATCCCCCACTTGAAATTAAAGCAATCTCATGTCAAGTGGTAACAGGTAGAAGTAAATTCAATAATTCATCTCAGTCCTCTGAACAGATTGAACACATTCATATTGAACATTATAGATCTCATTATTATTAACATAATCATTCAAAAGTGATGAACAAATTAAACTGAATGGCCTTATTAGGTTCCTATGTCCACGCAATGAAAAGAACATTCTAATTCACACTTGGGGTGCAAGATAAAAATGTGGAAGACGGATATATTTATGTAGATTGAACTGAGAAACCCTGCTGAGACAAAAACTTTGATGAGACCAAAGTAAAGTATGATCAGCATTAAATATCAAATATAACAGATCAAATAGTAGCTGGATTTCATTACCTTGGCTAGCTGAAGCCAGGGCTAGCAGGAAAACAGCATTCTAGATCATAATTTAAGCAGGCATAAATTCAATGATTTAAAGGATGACAAACATATTTATGAAAAATACATTTTAATCCCAAAGAGAGTGCAAGGGTGACAATGGGAATTTACTTACACCGTCCTTTCATAAATTGAAACACTGCCAAAGAGAATGAGGAGGAAACAAATTCGTAAAAAGTCAAAATAGTTGCCATATATACATAGGTAAAATTAAGTTTCTGACTGAGAAATAGAACACATTAGAGATAGTCCATGATTAGAACAAGAGTATCCTGCGAAAGCATGCTACAAAATGTAATTTAATGCTACAGGAATGATTAGTTTCCAATTTTATTGATATATCCACCACAGTTTCTTAAAAAGTCTAATTGCAATAGTTGGATGTAGATTCACCAGTTAGGAGAAATAAATGTTTCTAAAGCTTAGGCCAATATAACACAGAATTACATAGAATGCACAACACATAAACTGTCTGTTCGTCCTAACTGGTCCATCCAGTGTTTGTGCTGAACATGAATCCTCTGCCAGCCCTCTTCATCTTACCCTGTTAGCATAACCTTATATCCCTTTTTTCTACCCATTTATCTAGCTTTCCTTTCAATTTATCCCTGCTATTTGCCTTAAGTATTGCACATATTAACAAGTTTTACATTCTAACCACACTAAGTATAAAGACATTTTTCTTGAATTCCTTATTGGATTTGTTTAAGACTTGCATTTAAACAACACCTTTCATGATCACCAGATGTCTCAAAGTGCTTTGCAACCAATTAAGTACTTATGAGGCATAGACACTGCTGTGCAGCAGCCAATTTGTGCACAGCCAGCTCCCACAAACAGCAATGTGATAATGACTGGACAATCTGTTTTTTTAACCTGTAACTTTGATCAAAGAATAAATATTGGTCAGGTCACTGGGGATGACTCACCTGCTCTTCTTTTAAATAGTGTGATGGGATATTTTACAAACACCTGAGGAGACAGACAGGGCCTCATCCTTAAGTCTCATCTGAAAATTGGCACCTCCAGCAGTTCAGCACTCCCTCAGTACTACACTGAAGTATCAACTTTGATTTTTGTGCTCATGTCCTGAACCTGCAACTTTGAATCAGAGGCGAGAGTGTGATCAACTGAGCCACAGCTGACATATTTACTGCTCCTAGTTTTGTATTTCCTACAAATGGAAAAAGCTTCTTTATGTTTACCCTATGAAATCCCTTCATAATAATAATTAAAGACCATATCAGAATCGTGCTTATGCCAATCTTGCTTACATTTTCTGAAGATGCATCTTTCCCCTCTGTTCTGTTACTAGATCACAGTTGTATCATCTTTCCAGAAATGCACTAATTTGTTGGAGCCTGAAAATGAACCATAGCCATTCCAAACTACCAAGGATTTGAGGGTTTTGAAATTAGTTCCTCCACATGCCACTGGTTTCTGCTATGTGCAAGTTCTACAGCAATACTGTCACTAGCACTGCAGAATGCCTATCACCAGCAACACGAAAATAGTAAAGTTTTTGATAATTTCTTTAAGGATTGGCAATTTCTGGAAATGCTACTTCAAGAATCTGGGCTACAGTCAAAGCAACTTTAATCAGCTATGCTGACGATGCCCTGGTTGGGCAACTGTTGAAATTTCATGAATAATCTTGTATAATGGAACATTAGGACTATTGTGATTATGAACGCAGACAGTTTACTGCTGTAAAGCAAAGAGGACATTTTGCTGACAAAATGCAGACTGATGCAAAATAAGAATACGTTGGATGTTGATTATAACAAACATAATTTCTTGCAGAGACTGAATGTGGGACTTCATGTAGCTGACAAGAAATATTGATTTGTGGAAAGTGATTCTATTCAAAATTGTCTGAAGAAGCCTTCTGACTAAAGTACAAAGTAATGAAGTAAAAGTCCTATCCTGCCAGTTCAAAGACCACAGAAGAGAATGAGAATTTATAACTCAAGCAAAAAAAAACAGCTAAACAATATTAGGGCAGTCTCTAGCACGATAAACAAAAAGACAATAGGTTGCCAACAACGGGATAAGAAGAAATGTAAACATGTTCTGGGTCAAGGCTAGCAAAAAGGGGAATACAATCTTGCTAAGTAGCTGATTTTCTTAAAAGGGTGGTGCCCAAAATATACTTCCTCTAAGGAGACAGAATGTAAGAAAAGGACAAAGGACATAGCGTTTTTGATGGATATATATGAATAGATCTCCAATGTGATCATGGTTAGTAGACAAAGGTGGTATTTCTGGCCCAAGTCCATATCCTCTCCTTCAACAGATTAATCTCTTTCCCTTCTTGCACTCTTCCTTGACCAACTGAATGTGTGCCCCACTTGTTCTCTTCCCTTCCACTTTGCTTTCTCCTCACCCATCAACATTCTTCCCTGTTAAAGTGCAGGTTCTCTTGCTGCACTCCCTGAACACTATCCGTCCCTCTTTCTTCTCCCCAGGTCTCTGCACAGGGGCTCTGTATCTCTCTCCCTCCCACTTCAATATAAAGGGCCCCATTCTAACTCTGTGCAACTGTATCGGTTTAAAGTGAGTTAAAATTTCACCCAGAGTGTCTCCTCGTGTCTGACTTGTCCCTGCTTCCCTCAAGAGGGTTTCTACTCCTGAACTCCCAAATCAACATCTGTTTCTATTACTCTCTACTGTGGGCTGGGAGACTGCTGAAATAAAGTGAACTTTGTTGGCCAGATATTCTGCACCCATATTGTTTTGATTTTTCTCATTTATTTCTAATTTCATCACCCGCTCCTCCTTCATATCTTCTCTTTGGCATTTCCTTAACTTTTAAAAACAATTTTTTAGTTTTCTCTTTCCTACTTACTTTCCTCTCCTGCTTATTTCCACAGTACTCCCTAGCCCCACCCAATTCCTGCAGTATTATCACTGGAGGTGGTGTGGAGGAAGCAGGCCAATGGATTTACTTCAGGGGCTGCATTGGACTTGACAGACTAGAAGCAAATGAAGAAACTGGAAGGAGATGGACTTCTGCGTGTGCTTGGTGGGGTGTGTGGAATAGGCCCAAAGGTTGGCTTGGAGAAGTTACTTCAAAAAAGAGAGATGCACTAGTTCTTGAGAATGTTTTTTCTGGGGCCAACAGAGGAACTTAATTCAATGTTTACCCTCTTTCCCCTAATGGAAGAGTATGTTCCCAGCATGGGAGTCAAAGGTAAAAGAACAGGTGATTCAGTTGTGCATGATGTTCACAGCCTTGTCAGGATGTACTAGAAGCTAGTTTAGACCCAAGGGGCTGGATGGCAGAGCTGCTAGAACTTTTAATTTTGTATTTTCATTAAAGCAATAACTTACTTTTCAGGGCTTTGGAGTGGAAATGGTGACAACTTCTCACAGTGACCTATCTATAGAATCCACAGAATTGATACAGTGCAGAAGGAGGCCATTTGGCCCATCGAGTCTGCACTGACTACAATCCCATCCTGGCCCTATTCCCGCAACCCCACATATATACCCTGCTAATCCCCCTGACACGAGGGTCAAATTAACATGGCCAATCATCTAACCCGCACATCTTTGGACTGTGGGAGGAAACAGGAGCACCCGGAGGAAATCCAAGCAGACACGGGGTGAACGTGCAAACTCCACACAGACAGTCACCTGTGGCCAGAATTGAACCCGGGACCCTGGCGCTGAGAGGCAGCAGTGCTAACCACTGTGCCACTTTGCTGCCCCTGACAGTACATTTTGCCAAAATTTAATTACAGTTTTTCCTGGATTGAATCTTACTGTTTACATTTTTTCAGTGGAAAGTGACTGCGAAGATAACAAACTGAGATGGCAACGGAGATTTGTTTGCATAATATAAGCAATTATTAAAAAGTAGAAAAATAGGGCTATGAGAAAAAGAAATTCCACTGGTCAGGCATAATGGCAGGGACAGACCATACAGATGATAATTTTTATTTATATATATATATAAATTAATTATATATAATATTTATGCATAAATATGTGTACTTAAAAAAAGTAGTTTACCTCTTGTATCATATTGCTGAAATCGTACACTGCATTTTCTTGTGTTTCTTCCCCCTGCAGAAAAAAACATTAAACTAACTAGCTTAAACTAAACTCCTTCTAAACTCCTGCGTTGGGAGGAGAGGGATTGAACCAGAAAATATTATATGTCCAAAATAAACAGTTTATCACAAAATGTCCTTACCAGCTGCTTTCAATTATGCATAGCTTGTAGTTCCTCTAATTTTATCCCCTTACCTGCCTGAAGAAAGCATTTCACTGGTGATCCTGGTTCCTCTGCACTTCACCCAGATGTCTAATATTTGCAGATGAGCCTGAACACAGAGACCTGGATTTTCAGCCTTGAGGTAGTGGGAGTTGGTAAAATTCCCAGCACCCACCTTGGGAGAAAGGGCCTGCAAAGGTAGGATCTTCATTGCCAGAAGGGGAGGCTGGAATCAGCCGCCCCAGGAAAACGTGTGGAGGTTATAAATTTCATAATGATCATTTACAAAACATTAAGTGGTTTCAAGGGAAGTGCTTTCTGTTATTGATACTTTAAAGGGTCTGGATGATTGACACTTTTATTAGCTTGTAGTGAATTGACTTTTCTCCAACATAGGAGAAAGTTATGAATGAATGACTTTTGTGAAAGGTTTTTTTGTACACATATCACAGGGAATAATGTTTCTGGAGAGTGTATAGTTTTCAATGGGCATGGAAGTGCCATAGGTTGGTATTGGGGAACATGAGGGACTACGAGGGGTGGGTGGAAGGGCATACCCTGGTTTAGAGGGCATGAAGGGCCATGAGGGTTTGAAGTACATCTTTTGAATGGTACTCTCATGCACAACGTCCCTGGGGGGGGTGGGGGGGTGCTGTCAACTACATCTCAAAATCTGGCCTGACTCCATGGAGCCGGCCAGATCATTGCTGGATATGGGTTTTTCACAGGAACCAGCCTGCACCCTTTAAAGACAATCCGTCTACCCACCACAAACTCAGCAGCCCCCTATTTCCCTGTCCTCACTCACTCAGCAGCTCCTCTTCCCAAAACCCTTTTCCTTCATTTACTCATGCCCTTCCTCCCCACTCAGGCCGTGACTCACGCAATCCCTCCCTACTTGCCTCTCCACTTGGCTCTCTAATCATGCTCTCCTTCTCCACTCAGCCATCCCAATTCATTCAGCCCATGCCTCCCTCCCCACACCCACACCAACTCCCTCATTCTTCTCCAGCCCCACCTGGATTTGTCCACCATGCCATGACTCAATCTTTTGTCGATGACACTGTCCTGTAAGTGAACAGCTGCTGCTTCTTCTCAATTGGCATCGATGTCAGGAATCTGCACCGCTAGGGGAGGCAAGTCACCCCTAGCAGTGCAGGGGTGACTTGCCTCCCCTATTAATGACTTAGAGGAGGGGGCTGAAGGGTGGATCAGTAAATTTGCTGATGACACCAAGATTGGTGGAGTAGTGGATGAGGTGGAGGGGTGTTGTAGGCTGCAAAGAGACATAGATAGGATGCAAAGCTGGGCTGAAAAATGGCAAATGGAGTTTAACCCTGATAAATGTGAGGTGATTCATTTTGGTAGGACAAATTTAAATGTGGATTACAGGGTCAAAGGTAGGGTTCTGAAGACTGTGGAGGAACAGAGAGATCTTGGGGTCCATATCCACAGATCTCTAAAGGTTGCCACTCAAGTGGATAGAGCTGTGAAGAAGGCATATAGTGTGTTAGCTTTTATTAACAGGGGGTTGGAGTTTAAGAGCCGTGGGGTTATGCTGCAACTGTACAGGACCTTGGTGAGACCGCATTTGGAATATTGCGTGCAGTTCTGGTCACCTCACTATAAGAAGGATGTGGAAGCGCTGGAAAGAGTGCAGAGGAGATTTACCAGGATGCTGCCTGGTTTGGAGTGTCGGTCTTATGAGGAAAGGTTGAGGGAGCTGGGGCTGTTCTCTCTGGAGCGGAGGAGATTGAGGGGAGACTTAATAGAGGTTTATAAAATGATGAAGGGGATAGATCGAGTGAACATTCAAAGACTATTTCCTCGGGTGGATGGAGCTATTACAAGGGGGCATAACTATAGGGTTCATGGTGGGAGATATAGGAAGGATATCAGAGGTAGGTTCTTCACGCAGAGAGTGGTTGGGGTGTGGAATGGACTGCCTGCAGTGATAGTGGAGTCAGACACTTTAGGAACATTTAAGCGGTTATTGGATAGGCACATGGAGCACACCAGGATGGTAGGGAGTGGGATAGCTTGATCTTGGTTTCAGATGAAGGTCGGCACAACATTGTGGGCCGAAGGGCCTGTTCTGTGCTGTACTGTTCTATGTTCTATGTTCTATGGTGACAATTGAAATCCTACTCGCATGTTACGGGGTTCAGTCCAACCATCAATGCAAGACCGAGACCATGAGGCCCTATTTTTAATTTGGCAGTAACAACCTTGTCATCAGCTTCGGTCTTCTGATGAGCGCGGCCATCTTTCAGACTGCTCCCATTACATGGCTCAGGCTGGCCGCTGTTTTTCAGGCTGGAGAACTTCCATCACCAGGCTCTGGGTGCAGCTGAGGTCCCTAAGAGGCCAAGTCAATGCTGTATCCAGGCAGGTTTAGGATTTTGAGTATATTAACAGAACAAGAATGGAGAACAAATAAGAACATAAGAAATAGAAGCAGGAGTAGGCCATCTAGCCCTGATCTGATAGTGGTTTAGTTCCACTTACCCGCCCACTCCCCATAACCCTTAATTCCCTTATTGATCAGAAATCTATCTACCTGGGACTTAAACATATTTAACGAGGTAGCCTCCACTGCTTCAATGGGCAGAGAATTCCAGAGATTCACTATCCTCTGAGAGAAGAAGTTCCTCCTCAACTCTGTCCTAAACTGACTCCCCCTTATTTTGAGGCTGTGTCCTCTAGTTCTTGTTTCCTTTCTAAGTGGAAAGAATCTCTCTGCCTCTACCCTGTCGAGCCCCTTCATTATCTTGTATGTCTCTATAAGATCTCCCCTCAGCCTTCTAAACTCCAACGAGTACAGGCCCAATCTACTCAATCTCTCCTCATAAACTAATCCCCTCATCTCCGGTATCAACCTGGTGAACCTTCTCTGTACTCCCTCCAAGGCCAATACATCCTTCCGCAAATAAGGGGACCAAAATTGCACACAGTACTCCAGTTGCGGCCTCACCAGTACCTTGTACAATTGCAGCAAGACCTCCCTGCTTTTATACTCCATCCCCTTCGCGATAAAGGTCAACATTCCATTTGCCTTCTTGATCACCTGCTGCACCTGCAAACTGAGTTTTTGTGATTCATGCACAAGGACCCCCAGGTCCCTCTGCACAGCAGCATGTTGTAATTTTTCACATTTAAATAATAGTCCATTTTACTATTATTCCTTCCAAAGTGGATAACCTCACACTTGTCAACGTTATACTCCATCTGCCAGATCCTCGCCCACTCACTTAGCCTATCCAAATCTCTCTGCAGACTTTCCGCATCCTCCACGCAATTCGCTTTCCCACTCATCTTTGTATCATATAAACAAATAGCCTCCCCCTCTCTCATATCATCAAATACCATGCCACCCCCACAACCAGTCTGAATGGCCAATTCCATATCAAGCCGTGAATGCTCTACACACTGACACAACACACAGCACTCACGATAACTCATAGGAGTGCATAACACAGTTTCACTAAAGCAAAGAGGGACCAAATTAGTCTTCTCCAGTTCCCTGGGTGTGGCTCAAACGCAGAAGTGGACTGCAGCCACAGTAACTGTAATTGCATCCCTGCAAAGCACCTCAAAGCATGCATCATTCTCTTTTACCCCAATAAGGTACATTCCACCTCAGTTTACCTGCTATTTACTTGTTGGTAGATTTTTGGGCCCCCTTTTCATACTGATTGTCATTTTACTCTCATATTCTCTCTTGCTATTCTTATTTTTCTCTTCATTTCCCCTTTCAATCTACTGTATTTCACCCGATTCTTATTTGAAGAATTCATCCGACATGCATCATGCACTCTTCTTTTAATGGGGTCCTTACAGTGCAGAAGGAGGCCATTCGGCCCATCAAGCCTGCACCGACAACAACCCCACCCAGACATTATCTCTGTAACCCCACATACTTACCCTACTAATGTCCCTGATAGAGAGGAGAGTGCAAAATTCAAAGGAGGAGGAGAGAATTGCAGGTGGTTCCCCATAGATCTCTCAGCTGACAACTGAAAAGGAGGAAGTTCAGAGATCAGGGGTGTTTAGACTTCCCTGGCTATTAGAGGTGGTGAGCATCCAGTTATTGATTCATTAACTGGACGAGAGTGTACTGACAAGGTCAGCATTTATTTCCCATTCCTAATTGCCTTCAAGAAGGTGAGACACCACCTTGAACTGCTGCAGTTACATAGTGATATAATTAAATATAAACTACCCACTTCATATAACACTCACATTGATTTGACTTCAGCAGCAAGTGAAATATGATCTTCAGAATGCTAAATTGCAACATTCTTACCTTGCTAATCCTAATTCATGTAGTTTCCCTCTGCTCGGGCCTTCACATGTGAAGCAGTCATCAGTAGACCTCATGGACAACTAACCCTGAGGCAACTTCATCTCTTCTATCAGCACACCATCATAGGGCTTGTACTTAGCCTGCATCAGTGCAAATACTTTGTTGGTGCAGTTAGACAGGCAGTTGAGCCTTCGCCTGATGATTTAAATTTCAAAAATGAGCTAGAACAAACAGTGGTAACAGGAATAGCTATGGAGAGTCCTTTTAGAGATCAAAGCTACTTTAAGTTTTCTCAGATGGACACAGGAGACTATCGATGGAAAGAATAATTATTGAGGGACACAGGAAAATCTGCAGCATACTAGCAGGCTTTCCATGCACACTTCACAACTGTACAGAGAATGACGGAATCCACTCAAGCATCAATTGGGTGATGTCGCAGGGCAAAATGTGGCTACTGTGGGACATCCAGTGAACCAATAAAATTAGTCCAAACAGGCCCTGACTATGCAGACTCTGGATGTCAACATGTCTGCCAGCTTAAATAGGATGAGACACCTTAGCCTTAACAGTGCATCAATGATCTGTATGAAGCTGCTCTACAACTACCTGACATGTTTCACACTTACCATATCACACATTACAACCATTGTCCCAGTTTTTTCCATCACCTTCCTGTCCCACCAACAGAACTGATCCATCGGCATGCAGTCAGGAACAGCCTACGGGTCCTCAATATTGACTCTGGACCCAATGAAGTCTCTTAGCATCAGGTCAGACATGGAAGTGAAAACTCCTTGATTACAATCTGCATCCTCCTTCAGTGCTCCTCCATGGTGAACACCACTAGGAAGAAGCACTGAAGACAGCAAGGTTGTAGAATGTACTCCTAGGGAGGGACTTCAACGTCCATTACCAAGAGTGGTACAGCAACATTACTACTGACCAAGTTGGCCAAGTCCTGCAGGGCATAGGTGCCAGACCTGGCCTGTGGCAGGTAGTCAGGGAATCAATGGGAAGGATAAGCCTACTTGACCCTGTCCTCACCAGTCTATCTACTGCAGATGCATCTGCGGCATTGGTAGGAGCGACCATTGGACTAACCTTGTGGAGGCAAAATTGTGTCTTCACATTGAGAACATTCCATTCTATTGTATTACATTACCAATGGGGTAAACTGGATAAGTTCAGAAAGATCTAGAAGCTCAAAACTCATCAAGCATCGTCAGCTGAGGAGAACATTAAAGAGGAGGAAGAGAAGGAAGAGGAAGTTGGAGCATCCATCTCTATAATCTCTGGGTTTTAGAGCTCACGATGGCTACTCTAAAGACTGCTCCACCACTTGCAACTGCACAAAGGAAGACTTGACCATCAAGATGCAAGGCAGCAGGTCATTCAGTGGCTGTTGGGAGGGGACAATGGGTGGGGAGTGAGAACACCGAGTGGAATCTCCACTTTCATGTCCCATTTCATTGTCATCCTTTGCCTGGGCCAGTGTCACATCACCACAATCACACTGAAGCATACCAGCTTGGTGAAGATCAGTGATGAACTGCAAGTTAATGGACAAAGTATCTGCCATCCATTTAAATCAAGAGACATTTTGGCATCCAAATTCTGCATGGCCTTGGTCATGGCCTGCATCAACATATTGTGAGCCATGCCAGGAGCTCCGTGGAGATAACCACTCTCTCATTCCGTCCCAGTGCAGAAGAATTCAAGCTGGACTCTTCCAACTTCTCCACTATTGAGGACACATGACATGTTAATCAGTACCTCAAAGTTGCTGATGCACATCTATAATTCTCCTTCTCAACGATGGCTCCTGGGGTGCCCAGCTGGACTACATCCCCCTCCAATGTGGACTCTCTACTGTTCCTGCCACCAGTATCTGCTTGTGATGGCTTGTGAAGTCCTGTCTCTCACTGTAACCTTCTTCAACCCCAGAACTTCCCAAGTTATCGGCACATCTCTAATTCTGGCCTCTTGGCTAGAATTCTAAGGAAGAGGTTGCTGGCAAAATATTTGTAGATGCGGGTAAGTAGAGACAATAGATGGGGTGAAAATGTATGGACAGAATACACTGCAGACTATGTTTAGAGTGGATAAGCCACCTAGTCCAGATGGCTTGCATCACAGATTGCTAAAGGCAGTGGCAGTGAAGATAGCAGAGGGGCTTGCTACTGTCTTGCAATTTTTCTTAGATATGGGGAGGGAGGTGTCAGAGAATTGCAAAGAAAGAAACACGACATCCTTATTCAAGAAAGGATGCAAAGACACCCCTCACTCAAGAAAGATGCAAAGACATCCCTCATAACTACAGTTTATCAGTAGTGAATAATGTGTAAGAAATAAAAACAAACAAGCACTTGGGAGAAGTTGGCGTGAATTAAGGAAAGCCAGCATGCATTTATCTCCATAGGTCTTCTGGATGATTGCCAGGGTGCCCACCTCTGCAGCTGGACTACGATGTAGGTGGCCTTCAATTTTCTTCCTTAACACCTCCCACTACTCTTTGTACTTCTCTTTTCTTAAACAGGGTGAAAGAAATAGACCTGCAAACAAGTGAAGGTCAGGTAGGTATTCATCCGATACTTTCAACACATTTAATGAGTGTGGCTATGAGAGACGTGCATCACACTGAATAAGTATTGGAATGAGTGTTGGTTGTAAGTACATAAATGAAGTGGTGTGGTAATGCAGAGAAATTGAAAGATGGGTGCTGCTGAAACTTAAATTGATTTGAAGAATGATATGCAGTAGATGTGTGGCAACATAAGGGGGACAGTTTACACCACAAAATGCAGTTGAATCAGTAAATGTACTCACTTTTCCTGACATGATTAGGTCAATAAACCACTTCTGGACTGCATCCAAAACCAGGACACAATACACGTACTGTTTACCTCCTCAGTCACATCCAACCACGTCTTCTTGGGGACAGCTGCAGCTTTCTACCTTCCATTTCTGGGGTAAAAACGTATGTCCCTCCTCTTCGTGATTGCACCCAGCAGTAATTCCAGGGAAGAACCAGTGGGTTGTGACTTTCTCGTAGTGGCAATCAGTTGTTATGCTGTGTCCAATTACTTTCATGATTTTCTTCCATGCCTGTCCCGCCCAATCATCTTCAGACTCAGACCGGGTGAGATCCAGGCAGCACAGCTGTCCTCGAGGCCCAGTGTCGAAGTCTAGCTCTGTCAGATTGATGGACGACATGGCCTCTTTTTTTACAGCATTGTCATAAACCAGGTAAGTTAAAGGTCTCATTGAAATTGACAGACCAGGGAGAAAGCAAGTGTCCATGGTACATGGATAGGAGCGTGAGTGTGCATGTGTGTGTATAAAAATGGGAGAACTTGACCTACTGACCTTACTTCCAGAGTTTGTCTATGTAACCCTGCTTCTATCATTCAAATGTTCATCATGTGTGTGTGTGTATTATTTAATATGAGGGAGTGTATAAGTTGTGTTTCTCTGCATCATGTCTCCATATATTCGTTAGCATGTAAAATAAATCACCCATGTTTAACAGCTCCAGAGACTTACTTAAGATTGGGAAATCACAATAGGAAACCTAAGCTTTAAATATATCCAATCATTCTTTACCACAGGATATTGATTCCACAGAGGTACTCTAGATACTAATACGCTCATCAAAACCATTTCACTAGAAAGCTCCAGAGTTCATTAGTTTATTGATTGAAGAATTCAGCAGCATATAAACTTCAACACATCTGAAATTTCATCATCCTTGATGTATATATTACGAATTTTATTACTGGTTAATTCAGGCAATTTTCCTACAATCTTTAACCAGCATATACTACACAATTTTAGATGCTGACCTTTTCTTTTATGAAAGCCAAGTTCATTTTCCACAGCAAAGTCTTCTCGAAACCTGTTGAAAAGAGAAAAGCACTTAATAAAAGGAAATGCAATACTTGAAAACTTCATTCCACACAAACACTGATGTCATCTAATTTTACAACACACCTGGAAAAATGTCTCATTGTTCAGATTGTTCTGGTGTATCGGTGAGATCATATAGCAATAATTTCACAGGCTTCAAGTCAATGTCATTTCAACATGACTTTTAATAGTCATAGTACTTACTTCATTTTATGAAGATTATAATATATTCAAGCTACAATGACTGCTAGAAGATGATAAAGACTGCAATTTAATATCAACGTTTAAGTGACCTTGAAGGAGGCACTGAAGGACATGAACGAATGTAAATTTACAGGGGATAAAGCTGGCCTCAGGAGAATCCATTTTTGGGCATTATCAGGCTCTTGAAGATTCCAGAGGGTGTTTGTATCTTGCGCAAGCAACCTCATCAGCAACCTTGTAAATAGGGCCTGATCCATTAGTTCATAGTGTACTCAATGCTGAAATAGGGCACATCAAGGCCACCATGTAGGACAATGGCTACCCTGATCAAATCATCACTCATTGTACATCACGCAAACTCCCGAGTGGGCCTATGGCCACCACTTTTGGTCCTAAAAAGTGCCCAGTCTACTTCTGATTACCCTGCAATGGTAAGATGTCTCAAACATTTGGGCAAAAGGCGAAGCTATTCATTGCACACTGTTACAATGTAGTAGCAACAAGTAGTATTCTCCACAACAGGATGCTGCCATCAAGCCAAAAAGATGCCCATCACACAAATGGGCACGTCCTTCTACCTGTCTATAACAGGCAAAGTATTGACCGTACCCATAAATTGTTGTTCCTGTTAGTGTTGGAAATTTCTTGCGAGCTATACTGGTGAGTGCAAGAGAAAAAGCATGCCTTTTTTCAGCAATACTCAAGTTTTGTCATCTACTCGAGTCAAAATGGATTCATAGAATCATAGACTCTCTCCTTCAACATACAGGTAGTATGTGACCATACACAGCACATTAAAGCAGGCTCAACAAGTATCCTGGCTATAGTCATGATACATTCATTCTGCAGCAGTCCTCTGTGCAAGCTAAATTCCATCCAGCACAACAAAACAAAGGGTGGACAATGGGCAAGAAGGCTATGTACTGATGAAAAGGTTTATGATGGCAGTCAACAATTCACGTATACAACAGAAATACAGCAAGAGCCATTAAAAGTATAACAGAGCAAACTGAAACATTAACCATCAGATACTGCAACATGAGTGGTCCCACAAGTATGTTAATCGAGGTAACCACCCATTCCAAGTTGAAGATGATGACCTCCAAGCGCTGCGCAAATTCCTACACTAAGATGATGGCGAACTCTTCCATGTTCAATAGTGAACATAGGTTTCCTGGCAGGCTTCCTTGCAGCAAGCATTTGGATATTCATCAGACTTCTCATCTATCCTGGCCCATCAAAGTCATTATCGGAGTTTGCTATAGCAGGACTAGTGTGCAACCTTGGCCTTCCGATGAACAGGAAACTGCGTTATCATTTCCCGCCACCCTGGCTGCAGTGCCCCTGTGCCCAGTGGCCACCATGTGCATAGCCGACCTGTATCCTATCTTTTAAAATACACAGTGTCTGTATCTGAGTTTATAGCTGCAACAGTGAGAAAATGACGACTGTCTTCACTATCTCATTGCTCTTCTTTTACTGCCTATGCACATTGAAGTTCATGGGTGTCAAATGAAAAACAGACAAGGGTTGGGCTGTGGGAAGGGGAGAGGAGAAATCAAGCAGTGCTGATTATACCATCAGCAATTCTTAAGGCAGTGGGATAATGAAGAAATGGATGTGAAAAGAAGGATTAGGTGTTAGACATCATGGTGCAGAGGCTGATTTTTCATTCAAGACGAACCAATTTTTCAGTGGCAAAGATCATGTTTAGGCCTATATTCAGCATATAATTCAACTCCCCCTTTTCTGTGTAAAAAAATGCTATACTTTAATTAGGAGTCAGTCTCAATTTTTCACTTCAGAAATGTATTTTCTACTCATTCAGTCATTGCATGGGATCAAGCAGGCAATATGATCTGTGTTGTCATGCAAACATGCAGAAATTTAAGATTTGCTTACTTGTGAGGGAATTCAATGTTCGTGAAAAATTTGAGAGAGAGTGATGTAAGGAGGAATACCCCCTGAAGATGCCCAAAGACCAAATCCACCATGAGAACAGGAACCAGCCAGTGGCCTGATCTTTAGCATAATTTGGAATGGGTCCTCAAAAATCATTCGAGTGGTTACGTTGTAACCAGAAATACAATGTGCATTTAAGTGGGCCAAATCAAGCCAAGTCCAGCAAAGATTGCAGGCCGAAAGCTGATCGGTGTAGCTGCTTTATGGAACAAAAATGCCTGGTGTTCGGGAAGAAAATCAAGACTACCAAAAGATCTGGATGTCAAAATTATCAGTTTCCAGCAATTCATCATCAAAGGCAAAAACACAAGGACCCATTATGCTACATTGACAACGTGGATAAAACACTTATGAATTTTGAAATGCCCAGCAGCTGAACCGTGGAGTGGAAAGATTAAAAATGGTTCAAGTGAAAACCACAATGAGAAGACAAAATTCATGATACAACTAGCATGGCCAATGGAACAAATGAAAGCTTATGATAATTTTTAAATGTAAAACCATGCCAAAGATCGTTCCCTGTGAAAATCTTTCAGCATGTCCTTGACAACAGTTGGATGGAGCAGTTGCAAATCAATTATGTGGAATAGGTGGCCTAAGCAAAGAACATAGCATATTAATGTGGGACATGTTCAGATCCCATAAAACCAATGAGATCACAAGGCACCTGAGAAGAAATAACACACAAATTGCATTATATTAGGGAGTCCAAAGTCTGTAATTCAACCTTTGGATATGCGCCTCAACAAACCATTCAAGGATCACGTTTGCACTAAGTGGAATTAGGGATGGTTGATCCCAAAAAGGGAAAATATGCCTGCTGTCCGTGCTTGATGTTTTGTGTGGTTTCATCATCAAATCATGGGTTACTAAATACTGCGCTTACTGTCATTAGATCATCATAATCTAAAAAATGCAGAACAGCCAATTCAATGAATGGAGATCCAGATTTGTTCTGGAGAGATTATTCTGAAACCAAAAGTGCCAAATCTGATTCAGATTGGGATCTTTATGGTGATACCATAGCCAAGTGTTAATGATTCATAAATGTGCCATGTATTCCCATCTCTGCTACCCTTTCAGGAAGAATGTTCCAGATTCCCACCACCCTCAGGGTGAAAAAGCTTTTCTTCAAATCCCCTCAGAATCTCCTGCCGCCTCTTAAGGGGAAAAATTTCTTCCCATCTATGTCCTTCACAGTTTTGTACCTCAATCAGGTCCCCCACTTAGCCTTCTCTACTCAAAGGAGAACAACCCCAGCCAAACCAGCCTCTCTTCATAGCTGAAATCCTCCAGCCGAGGCAACATCCTGATGAATCTCCTCTGTACCCTTTCTAGTGCAATCACATCCGTCCTATATTGTGACAAACAGAACTGACAGTACTCTAGCTGTGCTGCAACAAGCGTTTTGTACAGCTCCACCCTAACTTCCCTCACTGTGCCTCAGCTAATAAAGGCAAGTATCCCATTTGCCTTCTTAACCACTTTATCTACCTGTCCTGCTGCCATCAGGGCCCAACAGACATGGACCACAAGGTCTCTCTGGTTCTCTGTACTTCCTAGCATCCTACCATTCATTGTGTATTCCCTTACCTTGTTAGTCCTACCAAAATACATCACCCCTCACTTTTCAGGGTTAAATGCCATTTGCCACTGATTTGCACATCTGACCAGCCCATCTATATTGCCCAGCATTCTAAGGCTTTCCACCTCACTATTTACCAGATCACCAATTTTCATGTTATCTGCAAATTTACTGATCTCAATGAATTTGAGGCACTCTTTGCATTAGAGGCCAAGGACAACTAATTTCAGAACTTCTTTCAAAACATTTTGATTGTGATTAAAAATATCCTTGTAGAATTGTTTATTCAACAAAATGCGTCACGTTGATTTAATTTGAATTATTGATACTATAGGCCCGATTTCGCCATCGCATTGCGCCCGTTTTCGGGTGCGAAAACTTGGTAAAGTCAGGCGTGAGGCAAGTAGCGCGATCCGCGCCGGTTCCCCCTTTACCAAGACCTGAAAATGGCCACGATGGGGACCGTGCTTGAAATGGGTGCAATGGCCATTTAAATGCATTTGCATGCATTTAAATTGACTTAAAGGGCTGCATGCCCTACTTTACAGGCACTTCCACCTTTACCACTGCGTTCACCCATCCAGAATCGGGGGGGGGGGGGTCCAGTCTGGGTGGTGGTGCGGGATAAGGGGGTCAGTAATGTTGGGGGATTGGGGGGGGGGGGGGCAATGACCGAGGGCGCAAGGGAGAGACATCATCCAGCCCGGGAGGGATGTGGCTTGGGAGTAGTAGTCTATCATTTTTTTTTGCTCATGCACAGTTGGAGGCACCGACATGAGTTGCAGGGGTTTGGGCACGTTAAGCCCCACCCACAGGCTTCTGCTGCGCGATTTGGAATCACTGATATTTTTGCAGACAGTGTGTGTATGGGGGCGCCTGAGAACGGGTCTAAAAGTCGGATCTGAATCACTCCCAGTTTCAAGTCTGCCCAGCACTTGGAATCAAAATGGTAAAATAGGGCTCCATGTTTTCTTTTCTCAGATTTCAAAATGGCTACCACCTACACTGACAGTTCATATTTTATATTCAGCATATAAGCTGGCCCCGTTTTTGGGAGTTTCACTAAAGGTTCCAAGTTAATTTATAACACCGTAATCTATGGCATTGAATACCCTACTCTTCAATGACTTCAGCCATACAATACCCTTTCCCATTTATGGTTAATGCTGTCTCTTCCATGGAGGTCAGAACATGCAAGCGTACCTCTCCCACTCTGGACATTTCCTGCTGCCTCCGGTCCTGCACCACTTTCTCCTGCAGGAGAGAGGGAAGTACATCAGATAATGTCACGCAAACTGGGTGATGCGCTTGTTATGGTTGAACAGTTAGTTGCCAGGTTGTTAGGTGTGGAATATTTGAGATGTGGGTTTGAGGCTAGCAACACAAACTGTGATGGCAAGTAAAGCATATGAATGTCAGGATTGTGTTCAGACTGATGGAGGTTGTTGGTAGGTGAGTAATTGATATGTGATGGATTGAGGAGTGACTGAAGTTAGTGCTACAGTTGGTAGGATATGGCATTGAAGATGCATTTTAAAAAATCTTAACCATTCACTTGTAGTTGAGATCACTGAACTTATTCTGGCACTGTATCCAATTCCTGGGGTAGCCTCTCCTGGCATTGGCCTCTGCAGTTATGTTTCCACCTCTTTCTCGTCACGCATCTGGACAAACTCCTGCAAACCCTTGCCCCCAAAGATACAGTCCATCTCTCCTCCATTCCATTTCTTCCACCATAACCTCAAATATCTGACAACCCCTGTACTCTGGCATGGCCAAAAATTCTTCACACTTCCCAAAGTCAGATTCACTTTTAGGTATACTGTCAGCACCTGCTCCAGCTACAGTACATTCCCTTAAATAGTGCAAGCTAGTTTTAAGCACTGCTCGGCACTTAGAATAATGGGCCCTGTGCTGAAGCACACAACAAAGCAGGGAACAATGGCTAGATGCAGCAATCATGATATGAGCAGGCAACACAAAAGTGGCATTTTGCCTGCATCCAACACAGCAGATGCAGGTCAATCTCGATTCCACACCCATTTTCAGGGCTAATAAATAGATCCCCACAGCCTTTTCATTCAAGACCAATCATCCACAATTCTGTTCATTGAGTTTGGGGTTGATAGTGTAAAATTTATTGCTTAATATTAGCAGTGATACGTTAGGGCAAAAAAAAAAATCAGGCTGTTTTACTCTCAAAATCATAGTTGCTGGAGAAGTGCAAAATGCCAAACATCTTGAACATTTTACCTAATAAGGAATAAACCTACATGTCCTCAGATTTGTTGGCATCCCATGCTCTTTTCCACTCTCCTTTGGAGTTCTTGTGACGTGCTAGCCTCTCCTGATCTATCTGCTCACGTTCTTTCTTCCAGCGGACGTACTCTGCTCTCTCCCGCCCTGTCATCAATAAAGTCATGTCCACAGTGCCTTTCTGAGCTGGCAGCCCACCCTCCTGAAGCAAATAAAATTACAGTATTAACATTTAAAACGTTAACATTTTTATACCAAAAATGCCATCGTCGCCAGCATTTACATCATCAACACTTATCACGGCCATAAGCCTATATCAGGCAAATGACACTGACCATCTGCCATTACCACGTAAGTCAATTATAAAAGTGATGCTTATAACCCATTTAATGCATTGTCTATTTTGGGCAGTGTCAGTTTAAAAGAGGTGTACTGCAAGTCCAGGTTCATTCTTTGTCTGTTCAAAAACAGGAAGATGCTGGACTGAGTTCTAGTGTGTTGGTTAAACAACTACAAAGACGCAATTTGAATCCAATCAGCTGTAAAAGACAGTGGATTGGGATTCAAGTTGGTTCAGCCTGTGATGAATAACCTAGAGGATATCTTTAAATTACAGAGACACAGCAAGTGACATCAGTGTCTTGTGCATGAGTAGTTAGGAGAACTCATAATGCTGGGGAATATCTTGACAATGCAGTACCAATCCATCACAATCATCTAACAATTCTAATGAACTAATTGGATTGACATCAATACACTGACTATACATGGTACAAACTGTGTAGCCACATTACAAAAGTAGTTAAAATATTTTAGGATTTTGTACATTTCTTCAGCTATTGTATGATGAAAAATAAATTAATGTTTGAAAGTTTAAAAAATAGTCGAGTGAAGGATTTAAATTTGGTAATGATAACTCCTTTTCAACGGCTCAGTCAACTAATTGGTAAAGACAGTGTGCAACTGAATCACAAACAACAGAAAAATCCTGATTCAACCCTTAGTTTGTACGTAGCCAATTGATCTCCACTACAGTAATAGAGGCTCCATATTTTGCCTTTATAATTATGACACTGAGGGTAGACGGCTCACTGCCCCAGAAGCTAAGTTGACATGGAGTCCACCTGTTCCACACTATAAACCGCTGCCAGTGGTCTAGATGGGCAGCCATTGGGATTTCATCACCCAGTGGGATGGGTGTTGTGCCCTTGGGATCTGTCAGCCAATCTGACTAGCTGGCAGCGCCATCAGTCCCAGCAGCGCGAAAAGCACATTAATGGACGCTGCCTCATGGATGCAGAAGGTGGCTCAACTATCTCCAGAAACAGACCGGTCCAGGGTCTTGGGCAGGAAGGGTGGGGATATCGGTTTAAGGCAGGCAGATAGGAAGAAAAGGGGTGCTTCTATCTTAAAGGGAGCCATCCTTCCTACCCTTTGAAGAATTTGTTTTAAAAAAAATCAGGCAGTTCTCTCCAAATGTTTTATGGCATCAGCAGCATATAATCCAGGTAAACTGGCGTGTTAACAAGCCTAATTAACCATTGATTATTTGTTTTATTTAATTACCTGTTAACTTAATTTTGACATCTGCTCACCTTTTGTATTATGCAGTTAACTCAGGGTTGGGCTGGACGTTGGAAGGGTGGGCACCCATCTTATATTTACTGACCCCCCACCAAAAACATGGCCAGCATGTAAAATCCAGCCCTATTCTTCAGAATGTGTGTGTGTGTGTGCGTGTGTGTGCACACACGCGCATGTGTGACACACATTCTAGTAAGTGAATGGTGTCAGGCTCAACCTCAGCTGTGAAGCTCTCATGGTTAAATAACCTGCAGTCAGTCACTGACTTTTGGCTAATTTGGCTAGAATATAAGCTATTCATGATATTTATTCATGCCTGAATATTTAAAATTAACACTCAATATGCTGCTTTAGCATCAAAAATAATAATAATGAAGCTTCTGAGCAATTTTTACTTTTGTAAAAAGTGACTGATGGATCAGTTTCTTATCCTGCAACTGTAGTCAAACATATAATATACTAGACAAAACAAAGCACACCTATTCTGCAGAGTCATGAAAATGAAGAAATTTTTACCTCATCTGGTATTTAAGGGAGAACTAGAACTCAGTTAACGTACACGCATTTTCAGGGTCTTATATATGTACATATTTGATTCACAACTAAGTTTGAAGTCAATAACATTTCCTTTTCAAAGTCAAGTTCCTATTCAGATTGGATCGTGTCTGAAGCCATTACAGACATAGCAATAGGCCATCCAGAGAAGTCAGAACATGCAACGCAAATACTCCTAGGCTTTGCATCTACAGTGCACATTAGTGCAGCAGATGAAATGGTGTTTTTATTTCATCTTTTGAGGCAGAGTTGAGCTAGTAACTTAATATAAATCTGCAGTATGTCACTGCTTCTATTCATTTATCGATCTACTGCTTAATGAATCAGTTTTGCAGTTTCTAGCTGAAGCCAGTTCTAGTGCAATCTTACGAAGTCAAAAAAGATGCATGAGAACTTGTGATGACATAACAAGTTCTAATGGCATGTTTATTGGGAGTGTGTGTATTTTGGAGCGGTCTGTGACAAGACGTGAAAATATCTAAACTCTTAAATATCTAAGTATTTCACAGTGAATTACTTTGAAATACAATGAATTCTGAGATTAACTATTAGATAAAAGACCTGTTAACTGTTTTGTGACAATGCATATTGAGGAAGAATGTTTGCTAGAACAGCACGAGAGTTTCTTGATTCTCTTCAAATAATGCCATGGAATCTATAAGGTCTCATGTAAATGATAATGCAGCACTCCCCAAAGCTGTTTGATTTTCGAGTACTGAAATTCTGAAGGTCTTAAACCAATAAGGTCAGCACTGGAGTGCTGCTTTAGGTGCATGAGAGTACTTGATTTGGAGTTTGTCTCCAGTAGCAGGCTCTTACTTTGTTGCAGGGGAAGACTATACAGCAGGAGTGGAGTGGAGTGACAGACAAGAGTTCACACACAAAATCTAAAAGTGACATAAATTGATTGGCTGGTTAGTTGAGCCCTTTTCAGACTTGGCACAGAAGACAATTGGTGAATGGCAGGTGAGTTATCATATCATACCAGTAAAACACTGCATATAAAGTTTAAGGTATGTCAGTGCAGATCAACCATGTGGAATGTGCATCCTGCAGGATGTGGGAAGTCATGCAGGTACAAAGTACCCTCAATGTTTACAGCTTCAGGAGGTGTCATCAGCTGCAGAAACTTGAGTTCCGGGATGCGGAACCCAAGAAGCTGCTGGAGTCACTGTGATGCATCCGCAAGGCTGAGGATTGCATAGATAGCATGCTTAGACAGGTGGTCACACCACAACTAGCAAGTACACAAGCAGAGGGGAAATGGGTGACTACCAGACTACCTAAGTGAAACAGGCAGGCAGGGGACTCCATAGTTATGGGAGCAGACAGGCATTGCTATGACCATAGGCATGGCTCCAGGATAGTATGATGCCTCCCTGGTGTCAGGGTCAAGAACGTCACAGAGTGGCTGCATTCTTTTGGGGGAAAGCGAACAGCCAGACGTCATGGTCCATATTGGGACAAATAACGCAAGTAGGAAAAGCAATGAGGTCTTGAAAGCAGATTTCAGGGAGTTAGGAAAGGAATTAAAAGCAGAACCTCAAGAGCAGTAACATCAGGATTACTCTCAGGGCCACTGGCTACCAAGCATAAGAATAGGAAGTTTGAGCAGTTCAATACGTGACTGAAGGTTTTAGGTTTCTGAATCATTGGGACTGGTTCTGAGACAGGTGGGACCTGTACAAGGAGGAGGAGTTTCACCTTAACAGGACTGGGACTAATGTCCTCACAGGGAGGTTTGTGAGTGCTGTTGGGAAGTGTTTCAACTAGATTGGCTGGGAACCTGAGGGGAAATTTAGAGTGGACTAGAGAAAAACTGACAGTAGGAAGTAGAAAACTAATACCTGATCAGGAGAATGTATTAGAAGGTAGAACATAGAACAGTACAGCACAGGACAGACCCTTCGGCCGACGATGTGGTGCCGAGCTTTATCTGAAACGGAGATCAAGCTATCCCACTCCCTATCATCTTGGTGTGCTCCATGTGCCTATCCAATAACCGCTTAAATGTTCCTAAAGTGTCTGACTCCACTATCACTGCAGGCAGTCCATTCCACACCCCAACCACTCTCTGCGTAAAGAACCTACCTCTGATATCCTTCCTATATCTCCCACCATGAACCCTATAGCTATGCCCCCTTGTAATAGCTCCATCCACCCGAGGAAATAGTCTTTGAACATTCACTCTATCTATCCCCTTCATTATTTTATAAACCTCTATTAAGTCTCCCCTCAACCTCCTCCGCTCCAGAGAGAACAGCCCTAGCTCCCTCAACCTTTCCTCATAAGACCTACCCTCCAAAACAGGCAGCATCCTGGTAAATCTCCTTTGCACTCTTTCCAGCGCTTCCACATCCTCTATAGTGAGGTGACCAGAACAGCACACAATATTCCAAATGTGGTCTCACCAAGGTCCTGGACAGTTGCAGCATAACCCCACGGCTCTTAAACTCCAACCCCCTGTTAATAAAAGCTAACACACTATAGGCCTTCTTCACAGCTCTATCCACTTGAGTGGCAACCTTCAGAGATCTGTGGATATGGACCCCAAGATCTCTCTGTTCCTCCACAGTCTTCAGAACCCTACCTTTGACCCTGTAATCCACATTTAAATTTGTCCTACCAAAATGAATCACCTCACATTTCTCAGGGTTAAACTCCATCTGCCATTTTTCAGTCCAGCTTTGCATCCTATCTATGTCTCTTTGCAGTCTACAACAGCCCTCCACCTCATCCACTACTCCACCAATCATGGTGTCATCAGCAAATTTACTGATCCACCCTTCAGCCCCCTCCAAGTCATTAATAAAAATCACAAATAGCAGAGGACCAAGCACTGATCCCTGTGGCACTCCGCTAGCAACCTGCCTCCAGTCCGAAAATTTTCCATCCACCACCACCCTCTGTCTTCGATCAGATAGCCAGTTACCTATCCAATCGGCCAACTTTCCCTCTATCCCACACCTCCTTACTTTCATCATAAGCTGACCATGGGGGACCTTACCAAACGCCTGACTAAAATCCATGTATATGACATCAACTGCCCTACCTTCATCAACACACTTAGTTACCTCCTCAAAAAATTCTATCAAATTTGTGAGGCACGACTTGTCCTTCATGAATCCGTGCTGACTGTCCCGGATTAATCTGCATCTTTCTAAATGGTCGTAAATCCCATCCCTAAGGACCTTTTCCATCAACTAACCAACCACCGAAGAAAGACTAACCGACCTATAATTACCAGGGTCATTTCTATTCCCTTTCTTAAACAGAGGAACAACATTCGCCACTCTCCAGTCCTCTGGCACCATCCCCGTGTAAGAAGTTTAACAACACCAGGTTGAAGTCCAACAGGTTTATTTGGTAGCAAAAGCCACACAAGCTTTCGGAGCTCCAAGCCCCTTCTTCAGGTGAGTGGGAATTCTGTTCACAAACGGGGCATATAAAGACACAGACTGAATTTACATGAATAATGGTTGGAATGCGAATACTTACAGCTAATCAAGTCTTTAAGATACAAACAATGTGAGTGGAGAGAGCATCAAGACAGGCTAAAAAGATGTGCATTGTCTCCAGACAGGACAGCCAGTGAAACTCTGCAGGTCCAGGCAGGCTGTGGGAATTACAAATAGTGTGACATGAACCCAATATCCCGGTTGAGGCCGTCCTCATGTGTGCGGAACTTGGCTATCAGTTTCTGCTCAGCGACTCCGCGCCGTCGTGTGTCATGAAGACCGCCTTGGAGAACGCTTACCCGAATATCAGAGGCCGAATGCCCGTGTCCGCTGAAGTGCTCCCCAACAGGAAGAGAACAGTCTTGCCTGGTGATTGTCAAGCGGTGTTCATTCATCAGTGTCTGCATGGTTTCCCCAATGTACCATGCCTTGGGACATCCTTTCCTGCAGCGTATCAGGTAGACAACGTTGGCCGAATTGCAAGAGTATGTACCGTGTACCTGGTGGATGGTGTTCTCACGTGAGATTATGGCATCTGTGTTGATGATCCAGCACGTCTTGCAGAGGTTGCTGTGGCAGGGTTGTGTGGTATCGTGGTCACTGTTCTCCTGAAGGCTGGGTAGTTTGCTGCGGACAATGGTCTGTTTGAGGTTGTGCGGTTGTTTGAAGGCAAGAAGTGGGGGTGTGGGGATGGCCTTGGCGAGATGTTCGTCTTCATCAATGACATGTTGAAGGCTCCAGAGGAGATGCCATAGCTTCTCCGCTCCGGGGAAGTACTGGACGACGAAGGGTACTCTGTCCACAGTGTCCCGTGTTTGTCTTCTGAGGAGGTCGGTGCATTGTGTATAGCATCGGTTGAAGGTCCCGTGTGGTGAAGAAGTCTTGTTCAACCGATGCTATACACTCGATACATTGATGACATTTTCTTCCTTTGGACTCATGGTGAACAATCACTGAAACAACTATATGTTGACATCAACAAGTTCCAACCCAGCATCAGACTCACCATGGACTACTCTCCGGAATCGGTTGCATTCTTGGACACACACATCTCCATTAAGGACGGTCACCTCAGCACATCACTGTACCGCAAGCCCACGGATAACCTCACAATGCTCCACTTCTCCAGCTTCCACCCTAAACACGTTAAAGAAGCCATTCCCTACAGACAAGCCCTCCGTATACACAGGATCTGCTCGGATGAGGAGGATTGCAACAGACACCTCCAGACGCTGAAAGATGCTCTCATAAGAACAGGATATAGCGCTCAACTCATCGATCAACAGTTTCGACGCGCCACAGCGAAAAACCGCACCAACCTCCTCAGAAGACAAACACGGGACACAGTGGACAGAGTACCCTTCGTCGTCCAGTACTTCCCCGGAGCGGAGAAGCTACGGCATCTCCTCCGGAGCCTTCAACATGTCATTGATGAAGACGAACATCTCGCCAAGGCCATCCCCACACCCCCACTTCTTGCCTTCAAACAACCGCACAACCTCAAACAGACCATTGTCCGCAGCAAACTACCCAGCCTTCAGGAGAACAGTGACCACGACACCACACAACCCTGCCACAGCAACCTCTGCAAGACATGCCGGATCATCAACACAGATGCCATCATCTCACGTGAGGACACCATCCACCAGGTACACGGTACATACTCTTGCAACTCGGCCAACGTTGTCTACCTGATACGCTGCAGGAAAGGATGTCCCGAGGCATGGTACATTGGGGAAACTATGCAGACGCTGCGACAACGGATGAATGAACACCGCTCGACAATCACCAGGTAAGATTGTTCTCTTCCTGTTGGGGAGCACTTCAGCGGTCACGGGCATTCGGCCTCTGATATTCGGGTAAGCGTTCTCCAAGGCGGTCTTCACGACACACGACAGCGCAGAGTCGCTGAGCAGAAACTGATAGCCAAGTTCCGCACACATGAGGACGGCCTCAACCGGGATATTGGGTTCATGTCACACTATTTGTAATTCCCACAGCCTGCCTGGACCTGCAGAGTTTCACTGGCTGTCCTGTCTGGAGACAATACACATCTTTTTAGCCTGTCTTGATGCTCTCTCCACTCACATTGTTTGTATCTTAAAGACTTGATTAGGTGTAAGTATTCGCATTCCAACCATTATTCATGTAAATTCAGTCTGTGTCTTTATATGCCCCGTTTGTGAACAGAATTCCCACTCACCTGAAGAAGGTGCTTGGAGCTCCGAAAGCTTGTGTGGCTTTTGCTACCAAATAAACCTGTTGGACTTTAACCTGGTGTTGTTAAACTTCTTACTGTGCTTACCCCAGTCCAACGCCGGCATCTCCACATCATGACCATCCCCGTGGACAGTGAGGACCCAAAGATCAAAGCCAAAGGCTCTGCAATCTCATCCCTTGCCTCCCAAAGAATCCTAGGATATATTTCATCAGGCCCAGGGGACTTATCGACCTTCAGTTTATTCTAAACTGCCAGTACTTCCTCCCTCCGAACATCTACTTCCTCCAGCCTATTAGTCTGTAACACCTTCTCTTCCTCAAAAACATGGCCCCTCTCCTTGGTGAACACTGAAGAAAAGTATTCATTCAGCACCTCTCTTATCTCTACTGACTCCATACACAAGTTCCCACTACTGTCCTTGACTGGCCCTAACCTCACCCTGGTCATTCTTTTATTCCTCACATAAGAGTCAAAAGCCTTGGGGTTTTCCTTGATCCGACTGGCCAAGGACTTCTCATGCCCCCTCCGAGCTCTCCTAAGCCCCTTTTTCAACTCATTCCTTGTATCAAAATAAATAAATAAGTATCAAGATAAATACAATACATGGAGAGTTTGATAAAATTAGAGTAGGCAACAGTAATCAATAGATGGGGCCAGAGTAAAGGGGAAAGTTACAAAGTCTAAATCAGGTTGTGCATGTATATGAATGCACACTGAATGGTTAATAAGATTGGTGAACTCTGGGCACAAGCTGACAAATGGAATTACAATATTATTGGTATAAGGGTGACTGGCTCAAAGAAGGCCACGACTGGATGTTAAACATTCCTGAGTACAAGGCGTTAAGCAAGACAAGAAAGGACGGATGGGGGTGTGTGTGTGTGTGTTGGAGACAGCAGGCGAAGCGAGCGAGTCAGTAAGTTCCTGAGGGGTCAAGGACAGAATCACTCTGGATAGAGTTAAGAAACGACAAAGGTGCAATAACATCCATCAGTATAGCATACTGAGCACCAACTGGTGGAAGGAATGTAGAGAAAAAATATTTGTGAAGAAATTACAGAGAAGTGCAAGAATATAGAGTCATTACAATGGGGGACTTCAATTATCCAAATATAGATTGGGATAGTAATAGTGCACAGGGACAAGTGGAGCAAGAGTTCCTGGAATGTATTCAAGATCATTTTCTGAGAGTATGTTTCTGGTCCAACAAGAGGGCAGGCACTGTTGGACCTGGTCCTGGGGAATGAATTGGCCAAGTGAACCAACTATCAGTGGAAGAGCATTTAGGGGACAGTGACCATTGTAAGTTTAGGCTGGCCATGTAAAAGGACAAGGAACAATCAAGAGCAGGAATAAGTAATTGGGGAAGGGTGACTTCAGTCGGATGAGAATGCATCTGAATCAAGGTTGGAATCAAATGTTGGTAGAAAAGGTGGTGGCTGAACAACGGGCCACATTCAAAGAAAAAATATTGCAGGCAATGTCAAGGTATATTCCATTGAAGGGAAAAGGTAGGGCAAATAAATTAGAGCGCCCTTGAGAGAGATAGAGGTAAAGATGAAACGGAAATACATATATCACAAATGTCAGACAGAAAACACAAGGAAAATCAGGCTAACTATTGAGGGAGCAGAGACGAAGTGAAAGAACTAATAAAAAAGGAGAGAACATGAAAATAGACTGGCAGCTGGTTAGCACTGCTGCCTCACAACGCCAGAACCCCGTGTTCAAATCCGACCTCAGGTGACTGCCTTTGTGGAGGAAACCCACGCAGACACAGGGAGAATGTGCAAACCCCACACAGTCACCCAAGGCCAGAATTGAACTCGGGGGTTCCTGGCGCTGAGAGGCAGCAGAGCTAACCACTGTGCCACCATGCCACCTTTGAGAGTTTTGAGTTAATTAAGGAGAGCCTGCGTGGATTTGTGAAAGGAAAGCGTGTTTGACCCATGTAATTTAACTTTTTGACAAAGAAACAGAGAAGGTTGATGTATGAATTACAATTAATATGGAATTTAATAAAGCGTTTGACAAAGTACCACAAAAGGCTGGTTAACAAAATGGAGGCTCACAGAATAGGACCAGTCAGTGTCAGCTTGGATTAAAAAAATTGCATAAAGGCAAAAACAAAACATGGTAAATGGCTGTTTTTCAGAGGATGGTAGACAGTGCTGTTTCCCAAGAGGCTTAAAATAGTGGTGGAATTCATGGTCTGCAGGAACAGTGGGGTAGAAAGTGTGAGCTGTTGTCTGAACAGTGGAGTTTGCACATTCTCCTCATGTCTGCGTGGGTTTCCTCCGGGTGCTCCGGTTTCCTCCCACAGTCCAAAGATGTGCGGGTTAGGTTGATTGGCCAGGTTAAAAATTGCCCCTTAGAGTCCTGGGATGTGTAGGTTAGAGGGATTAGCGGGTAAATATGTGGGGGTAGGGCCTGGGTGGGATTGTGGTCGGTGCAGACTCGATGGGCCGAATGGCCTCCTTCTGCACTATAGGGTTTCTATGTTTCTATGAACAAATGACATGTCGAATGTTCTGTAGGGTGCTTTGACTTTGGTGTCAAGACTTGCATTTGAGTCAGATCCCAACCGAAATGGAAACAAAAACCTCTGGTGTCTAGTCAACTGATACATGTTGAAGTCAGATAAAAGACACAAAATAGCACCCATTGGTGTAGGTAGGTTGAAGAACACAAAAGCTGTATCCAGAAACAGGCATAAGCATCAGTGCAAAAGGTAAGGCTGAAGTATCTACAGCCTGAAGTGTCAAATGAATGATCCATCTCGGCCTCCTCCGGTGTCCCCAGATCCCAGTCTCCAGCCAATTTGATTCACTCCACATGCTATCAAGAAATGGTTGGAGGCACTGGATACTGCAAAGGCTATGGGCCCTGATAATATTCTGGCAATAGTATTGAAGGCTTGTTCTCCAGAACTTGCCACTCCTTTAGCCAAGCTCTTCCAGTACAGTTACAACACTAGCATCTAAAATTGCCCAGGTATGTCCTGTACACAAAAGACAGAACAAATCCAACCCGGTCAATTACTGCCCCATCAGTCTACTCTCGATCATCAGTAACGTGATGGAAGGAGTCATCAACAGTGCTATCAAGCAGCACCTGCTCAGCAATAATCTGCTTAGTGATGCCCAGTTTGCGTTTCACCAAGACCACTCAACTCCTGACCTCATTATAGCCTTGGTTCAAACATGGATAAAAGCTGAATTCCAGAGGTGAGGTGAGAGTGACAGCCCTTGACATCAAGGCCACATTTCACCGAGTGTGGCATCAAGGAGCCCTAGAAAAACTGGAATCAATGGGTATCGGGGGCAAACTCTCTACCGGATGGAATCATACCTGGCACAAAGGAAAATGGCTGCAGTTGAGGGGGAAGTTAGTCATCTCAGCCCCAGGACATCTCTGCAGGAGTCTCTCAGGGTAGTGTCCTAGGCCCAACCATCTTCAGCTGCTTCATCAATAACCTTCCCTCCATCATAAGATCAGAAGTGGGGATATTTGTCGATTATTGAACAATGTTCGGCACTATTCGTAACTCCTCAGATACTGAAGCAGTCCATGTTGAATAAATTAGTCTAAGAAATTAGATATAGCTTTTGGGGCTAAAGGGATCAAGGAATATGGGGGGAAAGGGGGATCAGGATACTGAATTCGATGATCAGCCATGATAAAAATGAATGGCCGAGCAGGCTTGAAAGACCAAATGGCCTACTCTTGCTGCTAGTTTCTAGGTTCAATTGCAACAAGATTTGGACAATACCCAGGCTTGGGCTGACATGTGGCAAGTAACATTCGTGCCACACAAATGCCAGGCAATGCCCATCTTCAATAAGAGACTAACCACCACCCCTTGACATTCAATGGTGCCGCCATCACTGAGTCCCCCATTGTCAACATCCTTGGGGTTACCATTGACCAGAAACACAACAGAACTCGCCATATAAACACAGTGGCTACAAGAGCAGTCAGAGGCTAGGAATACTGTGGTGAGTAACTCACCTCCTGACTCCCCAAAGCCTGTCCACCATCTTCAAGGCACAAGTCAGGAATGTGATGGAATTCTCCCCACTTGCCTGGATGGGTGGAACTCCAACAACACCCAAGAAGCTTGACACCATCCAGGACAAAGCAGCCCACTTGATTGAAACCACATCCACAAACATCCACTCCCTCCACCACCGACGCTCAGTAGCAGCTGTGTGTATTGTCTACAAGATGCATTGCAGAAATTCACCAAAGATCCTTAGACAGCACCTTCCAAACCCACGACCACTTTGTGGACAAGGGCAGCAGATACATGGGAACACCACCATATGCAAGTTCCCCTCCAAGCCATCCTAATTTGAAATATACCGCTGTTCCTTCGCAGTCACTGGATCAAAATGCTGGAATTCCCTCCCTAATGGCACGGTGGGTCAACCCAGAGCATGTGACTGCACCGTTTCAAGGAGGCAGCCCACCACCACCTTCTCAAGGGTAGCTAGCGATAGGCAATAAAAGTGACATCCATGTCCTATGAATGAATAAAGGGCAAAAAAATACAAGGTTGTTGCAGCTGTTTCTACTATTTAAAGTAATTAACTGATCAGACTTGACCCAATGCACCGGGTTGTCACCAAGGATTCAGTAAAA
The DNA here is from genome assembly GCF_964213995.1 of Mustelus asterias. Classification (NCBI taxonomy): domain Eukaryota; kingdom Metazoa; phylum Chordata; class Chondrichthyes; order Carcharhiniformes; family Triakidae; genus Mustelus; species Mustelus asterias. Next base: position 26,690,050 of record NC_135818.1, read on the forward strand.
AGTAACGTTGGTAGGTTCACTGCACCCAAACTGCCATGAGAAGAGCCGAGGTGGTTCTGGAGGAGATCTTTGCTGTATCTGCTATTTAATTTGTAGTTTAATGTATAGACACTGTGATCTATCCATTAATTCTTGTTTAATTTATACTGATTTTAGTTTTGTGTGTAAGTTATAAAATATGAAATCGTGCATCGATTGGGAACTGCTATTGACTCAGAATTGGAAGCTAAATCTTTGTAGAAATCTACCCAAGGAAGATCAGATTCTTGAAGGGCTTTGTGGTTGAAACTAATGCCATACATGCTGAGTGGACTGCCTTGTATATCTGTAAGAAGTTTAACAACACCAGGTTAAAGTCCAACAGGTTTATTTGGTAGCAAAAGCCACACAAGCTTTCGGAGCTCTAAGCCCCTTCTTCAGGTGAGTGGGAATTCTGTTCACAAACAGAGCATATAAAGACACAGACACAATTTACATGAATAATGGTTGGAATGCGAATACTTACAACTAATCAAGTCTTTAAGAAACAAAACAATGTGAGTGGAGAGAGCATCAAGACAGGCTAAAAAGATGTGTATTGTCTCCAGACAAGACAGCCAGTGAAACTCTGAAGGTCCACGCAACTGTGGGGGTTACAAATAGTGTGACATGAACCCAATATCCCGGTTGAGGCCGTCCTCGTGTGTGCGGAACTTGGCTATCAGTTTCTGCTCAGCGACTCTGCGCTGTCGTGTGTCGCGAAGGCCGCCTTGGAGAACGCTTACCCGAATATCAGAGGCCGAATGCCCGTGACCGCTGAAGTGCTCCCCAACAGGAAGAGAACAGTCTTGCCTGGTGATTGTCGAGCGGTGTTCATTCATCCGTTGTCGCAGCGTCTGCATAGTTCCCCCAATGTACCATGCCTCGGGACATCCTTTCTTGCAGCGTATCAGGTAGACAACGTTGGCCGAATTGCAAGAGTATGTACCGTGTACCTGGTGGATGGTGTTCTCACGTGAGATGATGGCATCTGTGTCGATGATCCGGCACGTCTTGCAGAGGTTGCTGTGGCAGGGTTGTGTGGTGTCATGGTCACTGTTCTCCTGAAGGCTGGGTAGTTTGCTGCGGACAATGGTCTGTTTGAGGTTGTGCGGTTGTTTGAAGGCAAGAAGTGGGGATGTGGGGATGGCCTTGGCGAGATGTTCGTCTTCATCAATGACATGTTGAAGGCTCCGGAGGAGATGCCGTAGCTTCTCCGCTCCGGGGAAGTACTGGACAACGAAGGGTACTCTGTCCACTGTGTCCCGTGTTTGTCTTCTGAGGAGGTCGGTGCGGTTTTTCGCTGTGGCGCGTTGGAACTGTTGATCAATGAGTCGAGCGCCATATCCTGTTCTTATGAGGGCATCTTTCAGCGTCTGGAGGTGTCTGTTGCGATCCTCCTCATCCGAGCAGATCCTGTGTATACGGAGGGCTTGTCCGTAGGGGATGGCTTCTTTAACGTGTTTAGGGTGGAAGCTGGAGAAGTGGAGCATCGTGAGGTTATCCGTGGGCTTGCGGTACAGTGAGGTGCTGAGGTGACCGTCCTTAATGGAGATGTGTGTGTCCAAGAATGCAACCGATTCCGGAGAGTAGTCTATGGTGAGTCTGATGGTGGGATGGAACTTGTTGATGTCATCATAGAGTTGTTTCAGTGATTGTTCACCATGACTCCAAAGGAAGAAAATGTCATCGATGTATCTAGTGTATAGCGTCGGTTGAAGGTCCCGTGCGGTGAAGAAGTCTTGTTCGAACCTGTGCATGAAGATGTTGGCATATTGAGGTGCGAATTTGGTCCCCGTGGCTGTTCCGTGTGTCTGGATGAAGAACTGGTTGTTGAAGGTGAAGATATTGTGGTCCAGGATGAAGCAGATGAGATGTAAAATTGCATCTGGAAACTGGCAGTTGTTGGCGCTGAGCACTGAGGCCGTTGCAGCAATGCCATCGTCATGGGGGATGCTGGTGTAGAGTGCCGAGACATCCATTGTGACGAGGAGCGCTCCTGGTTCAACTGCTCCATGTGTGCCGAGTTTCTGTAGGAAGTCCGTCGTGTCGCGACAAAAGCTGGGGGTTCTTTGTACAATGGGTTTCAGGATGCCCTCGACATAGCCGGAGAGGTTATCGCACAGGGACCCATTGCCCGATACGATGGGACGGCCGGGTGTGTTTGCCTTGTGTATCTTCGGGAGGCAGTAGAGATCTCCAACGCGGGGAGTACGTGGGATGAGAGCACGGAGGGTGTTCTGAAGGTCCGGATCAAAGGTCTTGATCAGAGTGTTGAGTTGACGGGTGTGTTCTTTGGTCGGATCTGCAGGTAACTGTCTGTAGTGTTCCTCGTTGTTGAGTTGTCGGTACACTTCTTTGCAGTAATCCGTTCTGTTCAGTATGACGATGGCCCCTCCTTTGTCTGCTGGTTTGATGGCAATGTTGCGGTTGGTCTTGAGAGCGTGGATGGCGTTACGTTGTGCTTGGGTGATGTTCGGGGCTGTCTTGTGAGTGCGGCTGATGAATTTGGTGTTGACGCACCTCCTGACGGCTTGGGCATACATGTCAAGCAGAGGGCAGCGGTGTTGTTAAACTTCTTACTGTGTTTACCCCAGTCCAACGCCGGCATCTCCACATCTTGTATATCTGTGACATCGATCTTTGCTGTATCTGCTATTTAATTTGTAGTTTAATGCATAGACACTGTGATCTATCCATTAATTCTTGTTTAATTTATACTGATTTTAGTTTTGTGTGTAAGTTATAAAATATGAAATCTTATCTATTGGATTTTCATTGGGGTGGTTTGATAAATTTGGTTCTTTTGTTTGTTGATCACCCTAGAGATCATAATGTATATTATAGGAATTGCTTAGAGTAAAAATTCAAAATCTGTCAATGATACTAAAGCTGGACATATGGCTGACAATAAGCTTATTACCAATTCACAACAAGACATAGGCTAGCCAATGGGCAGTAATGTAGCAGTTGAAATTTAATGCAGAGAAGTGTGAAGCAATACATTTTGGCAGAAAGGATAAAGAGAAGCAATAGAGATTAAATGCCACAGTTCTAAGGAGTGTACAGGAACAGAGGAACCTGGAGGTTTATGTGCACAGATTTGAGATAATTGCAACACATATTGAGAGCATAATTAGAAAAACATTTGGGGTCTTGGGCTTCATCAACAGAGATATTAAGTACAAAAACAGGGAAGTATGCTGAACCTTTATAAAGATCTGGTGAGGCCACAACTAGAATATTGCATCCAATTCTGCTCACCACACATAGGAAGAATGCAAGGGTCTTTGAGTAGAGATGCAATTTACCAGATGGTTCCAGGAAATTTTTTTATACAGTAAAGAAATGAAAAGTACGGAGAGCTTCTGCTGATGCTGGCTGTTAGGTTGGAGAAGTTGGGGTTGTTCTCTTTGGAGCAAAAGAAATCGAGGGGAGATGTGACAAAGGTATACAAGGTTTTGACAAGTTTATTTAAAGTGGACAAAGAATAGCTGTTTCCATTAGCTGGTGGTACAAGGACTATGGAACATAGGTTTATGGTTTTGGGCTGGATATGCTGAGAGGATGTAAGGAAGGCCCTTCTTACAGAACGGGTGGTAATGACCTGGAATGCACTGTCTATGAGGGTCGTGGAAGCAGAGATGATCATGATTTAAAAATTCAGCAGACCTCTAAGGAAAATAAACTTGCAAGTAATGGTTCCCAAACTAAGATTCTTAAATGCCTCAGGGATTTGAGGGAGAAATCCATAATGATTAACACAGAAGTGTCTGTCCACCGAAATTAATCTCGAGTAGTAGCCTGTCACTCAGGATGGTTTACATCCAAAGCAGCCAGTCAGGTATTTAGACCACCCCAAATGACATGCTACTTGGCTAATGATTGTTATTCTAAACAACAACAATCATTGGCCCAATAGATGGCACCTTGTCTCGCACTTCATGACAGGAGTTGGAGTTGCAGACTGGGGCGCTGTGTCTTCTTCTTTGGAGTCATATGCTTCCTGTGACTGTAGGATTGGAACTTTACGGTAAGTGCCTGCATGTTAACTTCTGGGGCGGGTTGTGAGGGCGAGGTAAGGTTGGGGATGAGGTGAGGCAAGGCGAGGGTAAAGGGTTGGGGATTTGTAAATGAGATAAGGGAAAAGGGGTTGGGAGGCAAGTGGATGAGAGGAGTTTTGATCTGTGATTGTAATGTTTAGTACCACAAAATTAAATACTGTACAGGTACCACTATGTTAATGAAAGCTGAAGCAGTCACCAAATTTCAGTGTTATCTGCACGGTGTTATAAATAACCAATGGGATATTTTCCTGTCAACTTACTAATTTTGCATAATGCTGTTAAAGTAAAAGTTGTACTCTGTGGCTTGTTTAATTGTCATGTTGGGATCACCTATAGATTGCATACAAACTAACACTGCATTATATCTTGTAATTTATTTTCATTACTCTTTCACCAGCATTGTTGCTTATCCTAATTACCACCGAAACGAGTGGTTTGCTAGGCCATTTCAGGTGGCAGTTAAGAATCAACCACATTGCTGTGGGTCTGAACTTGCATGTAGGTCAGGCTGGTTAAGGATGGTGGACTTCCTTCCCTAAAGAGCATTACTGAATAGATAGGCTTTTAAAACAATCAATGATAATTTCACAGTCCTCATTGCTGAGACAAGGCTTATATTCCAGATTTAGTAATTGAATTTAAATTCTACCAGCTGCCATGATGAGATTAGAATCCCGAAAACATTAATAGTAAAAATGGAAAATGCTGGACAAACTCAGCAGGTCTAGCAGCATCTGTCAAGAGAGAAACAAAGTTAGCATTTCACAGATGCTGCCAGATTGGCTGAGTTTTTCCAACGTTTTCTGTTTTTATTTCAGATTTCCAGCATCAGAAATATTTTCACTTTATTATCACAAGCATTAACCTGCGCCTCTGGATTTTAGTCCTATGACATTACCATTACACCACTATCTCCATAGAATGACCCATGCTGCTTAAATATTGGAAGACCGGGGCGGCGGCGGCGGGGGGGGGGGGGGGTTGTGCATGCGCGCGCTAGATAGTGTGCAAACAAACTGCCATAAGTAAAATGAATTTTATATTTCCAAGTTTACTGCCTTTATAATTTATACTCAGGTTAAAGAGAAAATCCTTGGAAAATATTTATCTTAAGGACGGGGATCGTGAGATTTGGCATTTCCTTTAAAGGGGTTTACAGGAAGTTAAAGTTTGGAACCACTGAGTTAGGAGATAGAAATGGGGAAAAGAGACTGATTGGATTGCTCTACGGAGAGTTGGCATGAATTCGATGGGCCAAATGGCCTCGCTGTGTGCCATAAAGATTCCTATGATTATGATTCTAAATTTTAAAATGTAGCTGACATACCAGAGATGTTGAACGGTTTCATGCTCGCAAAACTAATCCCATCTTTGAAATTACAATTCCCCCCCCCCCCCCCCCCCCCGGGCTGGATTTTATTTAATTTATGTATTTTCAAGAATCTACAGATCAATCAAAACTAAGCAATAGGAACACAGATGATAGCCAGGATTAAACTGGGCTAATTGATTTGTCATAATTTCACTCAGAAAGTTACTCGCACATCTTCATTATGCCCAGCAGACTGACAACAAGAGGAGTATGGTGACAGTCTTGCCATAAATCACAATGCCTTTTGGTTTACATACGGGTTTGAGTAAAAACTGCAGTGATTACACATTAACGTACAAGCCTGTTTTTCTGCCCTGGTAGATTGTATAAGATAAGAATCTATGTTTCATAAAGATATTACTCACAGGTGAAATCTAGATTCTTAGCTATTCTCCACTGATTCAACAAAGCATATGCACATATGTGAAATACTATCCATAGGCTCATTTTAGCTACATCAGTTGCTGGATTTGGACAGAAACATTTACGAGCAAAGGCTTCCACTATGGGGAGAATATTCATTTTGCCAGAATCATTTACCTATTGTATTTAGTGCCACCAGCACCATAACCCACAAACAATAAACATGGAGGGATAAAGATTAGAAAGATAAAGGGAACAAATGTAAAAAAGGAGGGAGAGCATGTTATTGTGGGAAATTTAAGCAGTATGTTCACATCTATGGTTCCTTCTGTGAGAAGTTCCTGATATTTTCTGTGCCACATGGAAAAATAATTATGTTCAGGTCTTTCCCTACAAGTGAGGAAACAAAAAATCAGACCAATAATATGCCCAGATCCAATGAGAAAAATGTGCTAATCATCACCTCTAGAATATTCTTTTCCAGATTGCAACAGAATGCTCACTTTTCTAATAGACAATCATTAGCAGATTTTTAAAAGTTCAAGAGAAATTTACACATGAAAATGTTCAGATATGCAGCCACAAAAACACATCATTTACCTTGACATGCTATAACTTACCTGCCACCCTTTTTCCGAACGCTTCTTTTCCATACCAGATTTTACCATCTCAAAGTCTGGGCCACCCCAGTTGCGAACATTACGCCGACTGACCACTTGCTTATCCCCATCTGGTAAGGGACCTGAACGCCGACGGTCATCCAAGAAATTTCTAACTGGATTCTTGTCAACTTTTCCTTCCTATAAAAAAGGCAAGTTACTCACCAGAGAAAGCGGTTCCCATTATTCCCTACCAAGTGCTCTTATTGCAATCAACTTTTACAGGAGTCTACAGATTGAGAATTTAATGATTTTTTTAGCCTCATTACGTGCAAATCAGGTAACAAATACAACCATTTGCAAACTTTCAAATCATCTACAGCACCAACATTCTTCAGATTTGACCGCTGCCACAAAAATTAAGACCTGAAGAGATAAAGGAGGAAACTTGGATATATGGAAAGTTTCAAGAACTATTACACCTGCAATTTGGAATGATGGCAAGTCAGGTTGCCAGGATAGTGTTTGATAAATAGGAATAGACAATTTTTGGCACTTGTCTTGTTAAATGGCTTTTATGTTAAGTAATTATTTTACTCAGCATTAAATGCATTTCCTCCTGTGGGAGCAAACACCTGACACAATTTTCTAGTGTTGTATTCTTAACTGCATCAATGCAATAACAAAGCCTGGTTTACATCAAGGTTGATCTAGATCAGGAAAAAGATGGGCATATCATCTTGAACAAAAATAAATTCATAAAACAACTTGGATAAAGAGGCGTTTTGTCTTTATTTTAAGAAACGAAATCGGTCATCAGAATGCAGGGTAAATGTGTGGGTTACAGGAAAAGACTTGAGGTGGGATCCTCTGTCGGAGAGTTGGTGTAGATTGACGGCTTCCTTCTGCGTTGTAGGGATTCTATGGAATATAGGTTTCTAACATCCAATGAAAATTAAAGTCATGGTAGTTTCTAAGGCCAGCAGCTTCAGTCATCGAAAGGTACAAATTTTTAAAAGGCTTGTGAATATTTGGTTCAACCCTAAACCAGTAAAACGTGACATTTAAAGAGTAAAGTCCAATGCTAGCTGGAGAAGCATCTCATCTTCCGATTAGGCATGTTACAGTCCTCAGGACTCAACATCTTTAGACTGCGATCGTTGTTCTTCATCTTAAACCCCCTTTAAAAAAAAAATCCCATACATTTATTGTCTCAATGCAATAACCCTCCCCCCTTCCCCACCCCCAGGGCATGTCTTTAGATCTCAAAGTTGCTACATCTTGTTGCAATCTCTCACAGCTACAATTTAATATCTAACACATTTCTTCCTCTTTTTAGTTCTGATGAAGAGCCAAACAGATTTTGTTTTCTCTCCCTACAGATGCTGCCAGGCCTGCTGACACAGAGGGGGTAATGTAACAATTACACAAAGGGGGTAATTTAACAATCGACAGAGGGAGTAATTTAACCCTTTTCTCATAAAAAACCTCCCAAGAGAAAGGGTGGATTTATTAATCAAGTTGGCTACCGGGCAAGGAACCTATTAAAACAGGTCATCCCAACTGAAGCTAAAATTCCATATAATTTGAGACGCCTGACATTCTGGACTAGAACTCTTTGCCTCTCTTGGAAATCCCAACCCAATAAAATATCAGGGCCTCAACATTCCTGCAAAGGAGCTGTCTCTACAATTGTTTCAGACTAAAGTATTTTCTACTGACATATTCCGCTTGCTGGGGCTCTGGCATATGGGTATCACAGACAGGCCAGTGATAGCCCATCCTGAATTGCCCTTGAGAAGATGGTGAACTACCTTCTTGAACAACTGGAGGAACTCACCAAGGCTCCTTCGGCATCGCCTTCCAAACCCCAAGGCTGCTATCATCTAGAAGGACAAGAGCAGCAGATACCTGGAAACATCAAAACCTGGGAAGTTTGATGAAGGTACACCCTATGGAATTTTCCAAAACTAGCAGCAATAAATGAATGTTGATATATTTCCAAGTCAGATGATGTTTGACTTCAAGGGAGTGCCATCGTGTCCTTGACCTTCTAGGTGGTAACAGTTACAAGTTTCAGAAGTGCTGTCAAAGAAGTCTGTGGAAGCTGATGCAGTATGTTTTGTAGATGGTACGCATTGCAGTCATTTACTAACGTCATTCAACAGAGGAATCTGCATACCGTCAGACTTGTATGTGACTCCAACCCACAGCAGTGTGGTTAGGCTCTTAACAGGTCTCTGAAAAAACCTATCAAACTGCTGCAGAGTAGTTGAATAAGAATAAAAGAATTTGACAGATGACTTGGCATCAACCTAGACAACAAAAACAACAAAGACACAACCTGAGCAGTCAACCTTGCAAAGTTTTTATTAATTCATTTACAGGATGTGGGCGTCATTGGCTAGGTCAGCAGTCCAAAGACGTGCGGGTTAGGTTAATTGGCCATGCTAAAATTGCCCCTTAGTGCCCTGAGATGCGTAGGTTAGAGGGGTTAGCGGGTAAATATGTAGGGATAAGAGGGTAGGGCCGGAGTGGGATTGTGGTCAATGCAGACTCGATGGGCCAAATAGCCTCTTTCTGCACTGTAGGGTTTCTATGATTCTATTGCCCATCCCTAGTTACTTTTCAGAAGGTGTGGTGAGCTGCCTTCTTGAACCACTGCAGTACCTGAGGTGTAGATACACACAGTGTTGTTAGGGAGGGAGTTCCAGGATTCTGACCCAACAACAGCAAAGAAAAGATGATATTTCCAAGTCAGGATGGTGTGACTTGGAGAGGAACATCCAGGTTTTGGTGTTCCCACGTAACTGCTACTCTTGTCCTTTAAGATGGTAGCAGTTGTATAGTTGGAAAGTGCTGCCTAAGTGAGTTCCTCCAGTGCATCTTACAGATAGTACACACAGCTGCTACTGTTCAACACTGGTGGAAGGATTGAATATTTGCGAAAGGTGTAGCAATCAAGCAGATTGCTTTGTACTGGTGTTGAGCTTCTAGTGCTGTTGTAGCTGAACTCATTCAGGCAAGTGGAGGGTATTCCATCACACTCTTAATTTGTGCCCTGTAGATGATGGATAAGCTTTGGGGAGACAGGAAGAGAGTTACTCCTAGCCTCTGATCTGCTCTTGTAGCCACAGTACTTATATGGCTAGTCCAGTTCAGTTTCTGGTCAAAGGTATCCCCAGAATGTTGGCAGTGGGAGATTCAGTGATGATAATGCCATTAAATGGAATGTCATGGGTCAATGGTTAGATTTTCTCTTGTTGGAGATAGTCATTGTCTGACAGGTGTGGCAAGAATTTTACTTGCCACTTGTTAGTGCAAGCCTGGATATTGTCCAGGTCTTACTTCATTTAGGCATGGGCTGCTTCAGCATCTGCTGAGTCACAGATGCTGCTGAACATTGCACAATCAACAACGGACACCCTCACTTCTAATCTTATGATAAAAGGAAAGTAATTGAAAAGTGGTGGCACAAATATACAGTCAGGAGGGAATGACCCTGGAAGTGCTCAATATCGACTCTAGACTCCACAAAGTCTCATGCCATCAGGTCAAACAGTCAAGGAAAACACTCTGCTGATTGCCATCTACTACTCTATCACAGCTGACAAATCAGTGATCCCCTCCCATGTTGAACACCCCTTGGAAGTAGCATGGTGGGTAACAAGGGCACAGAATTCACTGTCTGGAGGTCCTCAATCTTCATCATCAAGAGTGGCTTGTGGTACTATCATCACTGGGGTGGCTGAGTCCTGAAGGTCATATCTGCCAGCTTAGATTTATGATGGGAGAACCAATAAGAGGGAAAAACTACTTGGTCTAATCTGTACTAAGCTACCTGTTGTAGATGCAGCTGTCCAGGACATTGTTGGTAGGAATGGCCACCCCACAGTCATTGCGGACATAAAATTCCATTTTCACAGTGAGGGCACCCTCCAAAGTGTTGTGTGGCACTAACACCTTGATGAAGTTGACTTGGGTACCCATGAGGAGCTTGGGCCATCAGAAGCAACAGAATGTATTCAATCACAATCCATAACGTCATGGCCTAGTATACCCCCACTCTATCATTACCATCAAACCAGGGGGCCAAACCAGATTTAACAAAGAATGTAGGAAAATGTCAGGAGCAACACCAGGCTGTCCTAAGCCAATGCTGTACTACACGCATGCTAAACAGAAGGAACATGCCAAATACAGAGCAAAGCAATCCTGCAACCAACAAAATCATAAAGTTCTGCAACCCTGCCACATCCAGTCATGAATGCTGATGGAAAATAGAACTACTAACCAGAGGAGGAGGCTCAACAAACAGACCCATCCTCAATGATAGCAGAGTCCAGCATCTCACTGTCAGTATAAAAGACAAAGCTGAAAAATAGCAGACAATCCATTTTGGCTTCTTTCTGACGTCCCCACCAAAGATGTCAGTCTTCAACCAATGTGATTCATTATATGCACCTTCAAAACCACTGAAGGCACTGGGTACAATAAATCTACAGGCTCAGACAACATCACAGGTGTAGTACTGAAGACTTGCGCTCCAGAACTAAGAGCACCCCAACTAAAATAAAAACAGAAAATGCTGGAAAAACTTAGCTGGTGTGGCAGCATCTGTGGAGAGATGTTAACTTTTCAAGGCTGTATGACTTCTTCAGAGTTAAAGAGAGAGAGAGAAATGTATCTGATTTTATACTATTTAAGAGGGGGTGGAGCAAATCAGAAGGCTTGGGAGGAATAGGTGGGAGCTTGGAGAGATCTGACGAAAGATGTCATGGGCACAAGTCAAAGGGAGAATTAAAGATAAAGAAGGTGCTCATAGTGATATATAGGTAACATAGCAAAATGTATTAACAGAACAACAGTCAGCGCTCTGTGAAAGTAAAACTTAAAAATAAGTGACAGATGACTTCAAGTGCAGCTCCTCACACCCTGCTTCCTTATAGGATTCCATCCCATTCCTCCCACTTTCTTCATCTCCATCACATTCGTTCTGATGATGGTATCTTCTAAAACGGTGTTTCTGACATGTCTTCCTTTTTCCTGAACCAAGGGTCCACCCCCAACCATATCCAATCAGGTTCATCTCCTGTATCTCTGCCCTCACCCTTAGAAGTATGATGGGTTCCCCTTCACCTCACTTTTCACTCCACCAGCCTCTACATTCAAAGGATCATCCTCTGCCATTTCTGCCAACTCCAATGTGATGCCATCACCAAACACATCTTCTCCTCAACCCCTGTCAGCATTCTGCAGGGACCCTCCGTGATACCCAGGCCCACACCTTCATCACCCCCAACTCATCAGCCCCTTTCCATGGCACCATCCCATGCAACTCATCGTCCAAGGCTTGTTCCACTTGCACCTCCTTCAATCTGGTCTATTGAATTTGCTGTTCCCAACACTGTCTGCTCTATATTGAGGAGACTAAATGCAGGCAGGGTGACCATTTTGCAGAACATCTTCGCTCAGTCCACAGGCATGATCAAAATCTCCCTGCTGCCAATTCAACTCACCATCTTGCTTGAATGCATGCACGTCCATCTGTCCTTGGCCTGCTGCAATGCTCCAATGAAGCCCAATGGAAACTGGAAGAACAACATTTCATCTTCCGATTTGGCATTTTATAACTTTCTGAACTTGAAATCCATCCTCCATCTTAAACCTCGACATCATCCAAGAAAAAGCAGCTCATTTAATTAGCAGCCCATCCACCACCTTGGACTTTCTCTCTTCACCACTATCTCAGAATGGGAGCTGTCTATATCATCCATAAAATGAACTGCAGCAGTACAAGGCGACAGCTCACCACCACCTTCTCAAAGGCAATTAAAATGGGCCATAATCGTTGGCCTTGCCAGCAATGCTTACATACCAAATAAGAAACAAACTAAAGTTTATGGTAATTGAATGTTTATGATGATAAATGGTATGCTAATCAAGTGGACTGTTTTTTCCTGGATGGTGTCAAGCCATTTTGGGTGTTTTTTCAGCTGCACCTATCGAAGCAAATATTGAATATTCCATCACACTCCTGACTTGTCCATTGAAGAAGGTGAAAAGGTTTGGAGAAGTCAGGTGAGTCACTCACCACAGATTACCCAACTTCTTGTTTTTAAAATCAGAGATTACATGGCTAGTCCGGTTAAGATTCTGGACAATGGGGATAACTAGGTGCTTTGTTTCTCTCTTGTCAAGATCATCACTACCTGGCGTTTGTGTGGCATGAATATTATTTGCCATTGGTCAACCCAAGCTGGAATTTGTCCAGTTCTTGCTGCATATCGACACAGAATGTCTCAGTATCTGAGGAGTTACAAATGGAATCTAAACACTGTGCAATTGTCGAACAAACCCACTTCTGACCTCATGATGAAACAAAGGTTATTCTCAAGCAGCTGAAGTTGGTTAGGACCAGGAAGCAATCTGTGAAACTCCTGTAGTGATGTCCCAGATTTGAGATGAATGGTCTCCAACAATCACAACCATTTAGTTTGTGCTGGGAATAACTCAAGTTAATGAAGACTTCTGCCTAGGTCATCATTCAATTTTTCCAGGCCTTTCTGATACCACAAATGGTCAAATGTTGCCTTAATGTTGAAGGCAGTCATTCTCACCTCACCTCTGGAATTCTGCTCTTTTGTCCACATTTGGATCATGTCTGTAACGAAGTTTGAAACCAAGTGGCCCTGATAGAACCAAAGAAGCTGGGCACTGGTGAGCAAAGTGTGTCGGTTCAGTGTCACTTAATGACGCTGTTGATCACACCTTTCACCACTTTCCTGATGATTGAGTGTAGACTGATGGGGTGATAATTGAGCAGATGAGATTTGTCCTGCTTTTTGTGAGCAAGGTATACTTGGATAACTGTTGTGTGTGTCAGATAGATGCGTGTGTTGTTGTTATATTGGAACAGTTTAGCTAGAAGTATGGCTCATTCTGGAACCCCTGCTAAGCAGGAACCTGAAATACTTTTTTTCTTCAGTGATCCAGTTTCCACTTGCTATTTTAAACAAGGTATAATGTCTAATATGTGAAGCAGAAATTGATATCTGTACACTTTTGAGTGAAGTCATTTTCCAGCTTCACACAAAGAATCTTAACAGTTCTGTCCATATGGTCAACATAGCTAATCTTTAGGGAGTATTGGAATCAAGCAACTCAGTGGCAAGCTATTAATAGAATCAAACTATTGTTTGTTTTGTTCAGGTTTATAGATGTTCATGCCCTGGTGACTATCCCACAACACCTGTTTAATTTTGTTAGCAGCTGGACATAGAAAGGAGGAAATATTGCCCAAATACATTCCAGCGTTGGGCCAATATAGTGACTTCAGGGGCGGTATTGATTGCACAGTTGAATAGACGGTCTGCAGACTTGTCCTTGCACATCGTAAAAGGAAACTATCCAGCACTAATGGGAAGAACCTGGCTGGATCAGATCAACTTGGACTGAAGTAAATCTCATGACAGATTCCAAGGTAGGCCCAACCAAAAGCCTAAAGGAACAGAAAGTAGCAGCTGCTGAAAAAGCTCTAAAAGCAGCTGTGGCCAAAGCTCAGGCAAGCAAGGCTGGGACTTTGACGACAAAAGTTCAGCATACTGCTACAAATGTTGGTTCAGGATCGAGAAACAAAGGATGAAGAGTTTACAGAAGATGCATATGAATGCTTTGAGAAAAATGAAGGTCAACAGTATCCTGAAAAATATGGCGAGGATTACCGGAATGTATTTACATGCTCCCTTTGTAAATTCCGAACCACAGAGAAACAAGAAATTCAAAACTCCTTATCACAAGGAAACTCTCGAGTTCATTGGAAAGAACATCCAGCTTGGAAAAAGAGCTGCTGACTTCCTTCATGCATCAATGGTCAACAAGAAAATAAAGATTTTGGATTGTAAACAACGACAACAACAGAAACAAAAGGAGCTAGCACAGAAACTCACAAACGATATTTGGATGGGAGTTGTTCCAGATGACCAAATGAAAAGAGTTGGAGTTGCTCAGAGTGCAGTCTGCAACACCAATATTCCTTTCCTATTTCACTCTGCACAACAACATCTGAAGTCCAATGAACATTCCATCAGTAAGACGAATTACCATGACCTGGTCTTAGCAACCCAATCCTAAAGGCTAAATTTGGTATGTTCTTAAAGGGTGGAAACCCTTTGGAAATCCTCAAGAACAGCTTAAACTGGACAGTTTAGAAGTTGTATTCTAGAGACAAGACCTAAGACACAAGGGTGAATGCAGTGAGAATGCAATTCCCAAGGGGGCGAATTCAGGGTCAGAGGCACACCACAATCTGAAGGCGGCACCACAGAGGCTGTGCCATGAGACTCAGGTAAAGGAGATCTCAGTATGCACCCTCGAGGGACAGCTATTGGCAAAGATTGACAGCCTGGGGCATGAAATAAAGAGGCTGGAAACTGAGGTTGAGCGAAGTCGAAGAGCTCCAATACCCGCAAAACCCCAGCTCCGCCTTACTCCAGCTAAGATCTATCCTGGGTGTGTCACGCTCAGCAGTGCAAATGAAAGTTCAAAATGGAAGAACTGCAAGGAAAATGCAACAGGAGGTAGAGAAGGAGAGGCCAACCTCTGTAGTGGAAGCTCTGAAAAAGCAGCAGAATCAGGTTATACGACAAGAGAACAAGGCGAAACATTGTGTTTATTGTCAGGGTCACGAAGTTGGCAAGGAACTATACCACAAATTAAAAGTCGATATGTGCCATCATCTTAGCACAGACAAGACCGGTCCCTTACATTGTACAAACACAAAACAACGTAATATGGGTAAGACATGTGGATCAACTTTTGGCAACAAGAACCAATTTGCCAGAGGCAGAAGCGACAGAGTCCACATCAAGCTGTACCAAGAGAAGACCTGGATCCTCCTGAGAACACAACACTATCCCAACCAATTGGGGAAGATAGTACCTCAGTTTAGAACACTTCAACACCAACTTCATCTCAGAACACCACCCTAACTTCGGTTAAGATGACGTCCAGACCAAGCCAAAGATAACAGAGGTTGCAGTAAACACTAAAAACCGCCGCCTGGGGTTCACCAACAGCTACACAGAGTGATGGCCTCTGGAATGTCTGACCTATTGACTTATTAATTGTTTATATTGTTAATTTTGATAGTTAACATTGCACTGTTATTGGTGTCAGGAACATTTGATTTAAAGGGGGAGGAAGAGTGTTGTGTATTCATGTTATTTCTAGTGTTTCCTCACTAGCAGCTTTACAGTGAAACAGGGACACTAAGAGACTGATCACGTGACATCATCGGCCATTTGCGTGGGCAAACGGGTCATCTATCTGAGCAACCTGTAATGTTAACACCTTTTCAATAAAGCTTTGTTTAAACCTTCGCAGCCTATCTTATAAAGCCACCACAGCTACTCACTTCTTAATGCAGGGTTTCCCAAACTTTCTGAGCTGCAGAACCCCTAGTGACCTCCTAACAGCATTGGGGAACCCCAAACATTCTCAATGTTGACAACCTTTTTTCCACGAAATAGGAGCAAACACAGAAATCATATGTAAAGAAGTCTTTTCCAGCTATATCTATGCATTTTCAGGGAATATTTGTCTGGAGTTCTGCATAGCAATGTTCCAATGAGACAGGGAAGTTATGGTAGGTTACAGGAACCGTGGTATACAAAGGCTGTAATGAATCTAGTCAAGAAGAAAAGAAAAGCTTACAAACGGTTCAGGGAGCTAGGTAATGTTAGAGATCTAGAAGAGTATACGGCTAATAGGAAGGATCTTAAGAACGAAATTAGGAGAGCCAGAAGGGGTCATGAGAAGGCCTTGGCAGGCAGGATTAAGGAAAACCCCAAGGCATTCTACAAGTATGTGAAGAGCACGAGGATAAGATGTGAAAGAATAGGACCTATCAAGTGTGACGGTGGGAAAATTTGTATGGAACTTGAAGAAATAGTAGAGGTACTGAATGAATACTTTACTTCAGTATTCACTATGGAAAAGGATCTTGGTGGTTGTAGTGCAGACTTGCAGCGGACTGAAAAGCTTGAGCATGTAGATATTAAGAAAGAGGATGTGTTGGAGCTTTTGAAAAGCATCAAGTCAGATAAGTCGCCGGGACTGGATGAGATGTACCCCAGGCTACTGTGGGAGGCGAGGGAGGAGATTGCTGAGCCTCTGGCGATGATTTTTGCATCATCAACGGAGACGGGAGAGGTTCCGGAGGATTGGAGGTTTGCGGATGTTGTTCCTTTATTCAAGAAAGGGAGTAGAGATAGCCCTGGAAATTATAGACCAGTGAGTCTAACCTCAGTGGTTGGTAAGTTGATGGAGAAGATCCTGAGAGACAGGATTTATGAACATTTGGAGAGGTATAATATGATTAAGAATAGTCAGCATGGCTTTGTCAAAGGCAGATCATGCCTTACGAGCCTGATTGAATTTTTTGAGGATGTGACTAAACACATTGATGAAGGAAGAGCAGTAGATGTAGTATATATGGACTTCAACAAGGCATTTGATAAGGTGCCCCATGCAAGGCTTATTGAGAAAGTGAGGGGGCATGGGATCCAAGGGGACATTGCTTTGTGGATCCAGAACTGGCTTGCCCACAGAAGGCAAAGAGTGGTTATAGATGGGTCATATTCTGCATGGAGGTCGGTCACCAGTGGAGTGCCCCAGGGATCTGTTCTGGGACCCTTACTCTGTGATTTTTATAAATGACCTGGATGAGGAAGTGGAGGGATGGGTTGGTAAGTTTGCTGATGACACAAAGGTTGGAGGTGTTGTGGATAGTGTGGAGGGATGTCAGAAGTTGCAGCGAGACATTGATAGGATGCAAGACTGGGCGGAAAAGTGGTAGATGGAGTTCACCCCAGATAAGTGTGAGGTGGTTCATTTTGGAAGGTCAAATAGGATGGCGGAATATAATATTAATGGTAGGACTCTTGGCAGTGTAGAAGATCAGAAGGAGTCTTGGGGTCTGAGTTCATAGGACGCTCAAAGCAGCTGTGCAGGTTGAGGCTGTGGTTAAGAAGGCGTATGGTGTACTGGCCTTCATCAATCGAGGAATTGAGTTTAGGAGTCGTGAGATAATGTTGCAGCTATATAGGACCCTGGTCAGACCCCACTTGGAGTACTGTGCTCAGTTCTGGTCGCCTCATTACAGGAAGGATGTGGAAGCCATAGAAAGGGTGCAGAGGAGATTTACAAGGATGTTGCCTGGGTTGGGGAGCATGCCTTATGAGGATAGGTTGAGTGAGCTCGGCCTTTTCTCCTTGGAGAGACGAAGGATGAGGGGTGACCTGATAGAGGTGTATAAGATGTTGAGAGGTATTGATCGAGTGGACAGTCAGAGGCTTTTTCCTAGGGTTGTAATGGTTGCCACAAGAGGACACGGGTTTTAAGGTGCTGGGGAGTAGGTACAGAGGAGATGTCGGGGGTAAGTTTTTCACTCAGAGGGTAGTGGGTGCGTGGAATGGGCTGCCAGCAACAGTGGTGGAGGCAGATTCGATAGGGTCTTTTAAGAGACTTTTAGGTAAGTACATGGAACTTAGTAAGATAGAGGGTTATAGGTAAGCCTAGTAATCGCTAAGGTAGGGACATGTTCGGCACAACTTTGTGGGCTGAAGGGACTGTGTGCTGTAGTTTTTCTATGTTTCAATGTTTCTATATATTAATCTGGTAATAAACAAAAAGTTCTCTGATTATCATTGAAGAATCTCTACAGAAGAGGCCATTCAGCCCATCAAGTCTGCACCAACTCCCTGACAGAGTATTGTACCCAGGCCCTCTCCCTGCTCTATTCCAGTAATCCCACGCATATACCATGGCTAATCCCATCTAACCTACACATCTTGGGACACCAAGGGGCAATGTAGCATGGTCAATCCACCTAATCTGCACATCTGTGGATTAGAATTATACAAGCATTACGCCTTGTTACTTTTAATTGCGGGAATGACACTGGACAGCTGATTCAAATGTCTCAGGCACACATCAACCTTTCTCACATTTGCCTGCATGTGCTCCGCTCCCCCCATGTCCCTCTCACTCACTTGCATGTGTGTCCGCCCTTGTCCCTAGCACCCACTCACCCCCTTGGTCACACCCTCCTACATACCCCATACCCCAACACACACATGTGCCCACTCACACACAAACATGCACCCTGCTCCATTCCCTGGGCTCCAAGACCCCGCTCTGATCCCCGGGCCCCAAGACCCCACCCCAATGACCCAAGGCCCATGCCCCTGTACCCATGGCCTGAAAACTCTGCTCCTTTCCCAATGCCCCTCTGTCATCGCCACCTGTAAGCTGCTGGCTCACCTGGGCAATTCTACTCAGCAACAGCGAGATGGAATAAATCAAATGGTCCAATCAGAGCAAGGCCTCTCAGAGCAATGAATGCTGATAGACTGATTAGGCAGCCTATCAGCATCCTGTGCCCCAAGGGATCTTGTTCTGATTGGCCCATTTGATTTCTCTAACTCTTTCTAAATTTTGCATGTTCAAACTGGTGTTTACCAGTCATTTGGCGGCCGCCAGCTTTGTGAGCTTTTCACAGAGCTCTGGGAGTCAGCAGACCTCAGTTTGGGAACCCCTGCTAAGTAGGTGCTTCACTGTCAGAGATGGACCTCAAGTGGACATAAATTATCTCATGGCACTATTTTCAAGATGAGCAGGGGAGTTCTCTCCAATGTCCTGACCAAAATCACCCAACAGATTCAAAAACAGAAAATGCTGAATAATCTCAGCAAGTCTGACAGCATCTGTGGAGAGGGAATGGAGCCAACATTTCAAGTCTGGATGATTCTTCATTGGCTCTATTCTCTCTCCACAGTTGCTGTCAGATCTGCTGAGATTTTCCAGCATTTTCTGTTTTTGTTTCAGATTCCCGCATATGGGGTATTTTGCCTTCACCCAGGTTATCTGAATTATTATTACATTTTTGCTGATGAGCTTGCTGTATGCTAATTGGCTTGCTGTTGTTTCCTACATTACAACCGTGACTACTCTGCAATGGTATTTCATTGGCATAAAGCACAATGATCATATGGCCATAAGATGCAAGAGCAAAATTAAGCCATTTGGCCCATCAAGTCTGCTCTGCCATTCAATGAGATTATGGTTGATCTGATATATTCCTCAACTCGACTTTCCCACCCTATCTTACTGATGAAAAATGTCTACCTCAGCCTGGAACATACTTTAACGACCCAACCTCCACAGCTCTCTGTGGTAAAGAATTCCACAGATTCACTACCCTCAGAGAGAAGAAATTCCTCCTAATCTCTGTTATAAATAGGCAATCCTTCACTCTGAGATTATACCCTTTGGTCCTGGACTCTCCCACAAGAAGAAACATTCTCTCAACCTCTACCTTGTCAAGCCCCCTGAGAATCCTATATTTCTCAACAAGGTCACCTCTCATTCTTCTAAACTCCAATGAGTACAGGCCCAACCTGGTAGCACAGTGGTTAGCACTGCTGCTTCACAGCTCCAGGGTCCCGGGTTCGATTCCCGGCTCGGGTCACTGTCTGTGTGGAGTTTGCACATTCTCCTCGTGTCTGCGTGGGTTTCCTCCGGGTGCTCCGGTTTCCTCCCACAGTCCAAAGATGTGCGGGTTAGGTTGATTGGCCAGGTTAAAAATTGCCCCTTAAGAGTCCTGGGATGCGTAGGTTAGAGGGATTAGCGGGTAAAAAAAAAAGGGATTAGCAGGTAGGGCCTGGGTGGGATTGTGGTCGGTGCAGACTCGATGGGCCGAATGGCCTCCTTCTGCACTGTAGGGTTTCTATGATTCTATGATTCTAAGGGGATCAAAACTGTTCACAGTATTCCAGGTGTGGTCTAACTAATGCCTTGTGTAGTCTTAGTAAGATTTCCCTATTTTTATACTCCATTCCCTTTGAAACAAAGGCAACATTCCTTTTGCCTTCCCAATTACTTGCTGAATTTGCATGTTAGCTTTTTGTTACTTATGCATGAGCACGCCCAAATTCCTGTGCTTCAGTTTTCTGCTGTCCTTCTTCATTTAAGACTAGGCTCCTTATTCTTCCGACCAAAGTGCATAACCTCACATTTTAATACACTACATTCCATCTGCCAAGTTTTTGCCCACTCACCTAAGCTGTCTATATCCTTCTGTAGACTCTGTCAGCCTCACCTTGCCTTCAGATCCATTTTTGTACCATCCACAAACTTGGCAGTATTACATTCACTTCCCTCATCCAACTACTTTATATTGTAAATAATTGTAGTCCCAGCCCGGATCACTGTGGCACTCCACTAGTTACAGGTTGCAACCCTGAAAATGCACTTCTT
This sequence comes from Mustelus asterias, assembly GCF_964213995.1. Classification (NCBI taxonomy): domain Eukaryota; kingdom Metazoa; phylum Chordata; class Chondrichthyes; order Carcharhiniformes; family Triakidae; genus Mustelus; species Mustelus asterias. The sequence goes on from NC_135818.1 coordinate 26,710,788, forward strand.
ATTTCAACTCTTCTACCAAAGAACAAAGAACACAGGAACCATTTAACTAATCCTCCATCCATGCTAATATACTACCCCAACACAATGAGCACTTATCTTATTAAGTAGCCTTTTGTTCGGTATCTTATCAAATGCTTTTTGGAAATCCAAGTATATTACATACATATTATTTGTTTCTAAATGCTCTGCTATTACATCCCTTATAACGGACTCCAACATTTTCCCAATGACAGAAGTTAAGCTAACTGGCCTATCATTACCTTTTTTTGTCTCCCTTCTTTCTTTGAATAAAGGTGTTACAATGACAATTTTCCAATCCTCTGGGACTTTTTCAGAATTGAAGGATTCTTGTGCATTCCCTTTGAGAATAGCCCTTTCCACTGGCAGGCATTCTATGTGCTGACAGGAGCCCTCTCGTTAGTCTATAACCAGCCTGCCATGTTTTACTTGGCAGACTGCCTACGTGGCATGGCCCACTTCCTCCCAACCCTGCCACTGGTATTCTATCAGTAGAGAGGGAAGGAGGAGATCCTTAAATGGTTCTTAATTGGTCACTTAAGGACCTCAATGGGCCTTGGTACAGGATGGAAAAACTTGACTGTCCATCTGATTTAATGAGGAGGATGGGGTGGGGGTGGAGTCAGGAAGATAACAAGTTCATCCAATTATATGACTGATCAGATTGTAGCCTTAATTCCACATTTTCTTTCCTTCATGCCTGCCATAATCTTTGCTGTCTTTAGATCAAAAATCTAATTCAGCCTTGAATATATTGAATTCCCGATCCTCCACTGCTCACTAAGGTAGTGAATTCTGAAGAATAATGACCCTCAATGAAGAAATTCCTCCTTATCTCCATCTTAAATGGAGGGACCCCTTATCTCTTAGTTTATATTTAAAAATCTATGGCCCCTCTTCTCCCCTGCCACCACGTTAAAAATCTAATTCCTGTTAAACAAAATCCAATAACCCTATATTAGAATATGCTGGATCTCCACTCCTAGAAATTCAAGTTCCCATAGAAAAAGTCAAAACACCCCTCGTTAAAACTTGACACATACTAAATGTCCAACCATTCACAGGCAAATAAAATCCCCCTATTTAGTTACATGCATCTTTATTGTATAAAATACTACAATGTATATTGTCTACTGGAAACAACAGTAGATTCCATAGGAAAAACTGGAAAAGACCTGAAAACAGGCGGGGAGATTGCAATGTACAACTAACCATGTCCATTCCTTTTAATACAAACTTTGTGCCACCTAATAATTTAAATGACCATCTTTCATCAAGGCCATGGTCTCATGGAAAATCCAGCAAGCTCTGAGGCATCATACAAGACCATTCAAAAAAGAATTTAATTCAAGAGATTTGGTGTATGATAAAATAAAGTACCTGGTACGGTAATGGTTTATGATTGTACGAGAGTATTTGGCAATCAAACTGTTATGGTTCATTCCACTATTTGATCAGGATTAATTACAAAACCTTGAACTTTGAACAGCTCATAGAAGTAAATGAGGCACCTTGTACCTTAATTTTGTGTGTGTTTTCCGTTGCAGATGCTGATGAACAGAATACAGCAGGCCATGGACTGGATAGTAGTAACGCGAGTTAGCATAAAACAGGATGGAGTGACTGCATCCAAAGTCTCTCTCACAGGATGGAGAGACTGCATACCCACTGTCCAGAGTGGGTAGTCAGGTGACATCTATTCCAGAGAGGTCAGCAAATTATTAGGAAAGCAAATGGAATGTTGTTGTCTATTGCAAAGGGAATGGAATATAAAAGTAGGAATGTTTTGCTACAGTCATGACAGGGTGTTGGTGAGACCACATCTAGAGTATTGTGTGCAGTTTTGTCTTCTTATTTAAGAAAGGATATAAAGGCATTAGAAGCAGTTCAAAGAAGGTTCACTCTGGGATGGAGTATTTTATGAGGAAAGGTTGGACAATCTGGGTCTGTATCCATTGGCATTTGGAAGATTGAGAGGTGGTCTTATTGGAACAAAACGTGAGTGAGAAAAAAAACACTGGAGAGAAAGGAAATCTCCAAAATTAAATGAGTGGTTGCAAGCCATCAACTCTGGCTATTTCAGAAAAATACATGTATGAATTAAGAAGTTGCTAGGAGTGTAGAGAGGGGTCTCGCAATATAATACTTTGTACAGAATATGGAGGGTTTTAATTTAATTTGTTTTCAGATTTTGGCATTTCATTTTTAAAAAATATTGCACACACTTCTTTCTACATATATATAAAAAATATATATACTTGGCACTTGATCAAATCTGACTTTTTTGCAGGAAGAGAAAAGGATATAAAAACTAACAGGAACATAAAAGATGCAAACATTCTACCTGTTGGCTACGTTCATATTCAGCTATTTTCTCCATTTCTTCATTCATCTTTTCGATGTTTTGCTTTCTCCTTTCCTCCCATTCCTGATTTTAGGAGCAAATACAGAATTGGTTAGGAACACATTTCTTATCATTACAGAAATTCTCAAACAGACTGACCATATATTTTATCCAAGGGTCAACAGCCAAAATCCATACCAAAATGCTGATATTGCTTTTCTTACTGCCATCTACACCACCCCAACTCTTTCACAGCAAAATTATGAATGGCCACTTAATGCCAACATTAGACCATCACAGGAACGTGTTTTGGAAACGCTCAATTTCTGAGAATAGGATTGTAATAAAAAAGGAAAATAGTAAAGAATCATAGCATCAGAAATAAAGGGCCATGCAGTTAGCAAGCTAAAGCTACTTGTGTAAGTGTCAAAGGTGATTAATCCAGTTGTGGAGTGTGTAACTTTATAGGAGATAACATCATCATCGAAGAAAAAAATATTTCAAGTAAGCCCTGCAGATATTGATGATCACTGTAATGAACTGCATTAAATATACTTTCATGAAGGAAGAAAATTCCTGTGTGTACAAAGGGATGGCATTTTTGGGAACATGAAATAGGCAAGTTGGTTGTTTGGAGTAAAACAAAAGTCACCATAGTCCCAGATGACCATAGGCTGCTCTCTCCTCAGAGTAAGAAGTTTAACAACACCAGGTTAAAGTGCAACAGGTTTATTTGGTAGCAAATGCCATTATGGCATTTGCTACCAAATAAACCTGTTGGACTTTAACCTGGTGTTGTTAAACTTCTCACTGTGTTTACCCCAGTCCAACACCGGCATCTCCACATCATCTCTCCTCAGAGGGCAGAGCTGACTGGCAGTGATTTAACCCAAGGGTCACCACACCTCATGCAAGGGGCATGGTTGAGAGGATGGACCTTCATGAATAACCTTAGCCGGTAAGGGAATTAAACCCAGCGATTGGCATTGCCCTGCATCACAAACCAGCTGTCCAGCCAACTGAGCTAATTCAGCTCCCAACTTGGAGTTGGAGTATACAAAGCCTAAATTGCGCAGCAGTAACAGCACAGAACCCTCATATAGAAGGAAAGTTATAAAGTTATAATTGTAAAAAACATAAGGATTCACCAAAAGAAATGTTATGCATGTAAGGTGTTAAGAGATAAACACAGCAGAGTTGATCAAATTTCACTAGGCATTGCCATGTACAGAAATGAACCTCAGACAAAATAAAAGGATTTTATAGTGTCCATTTGTCAAAACACATGACCTCTTTGTAATAATTTTAAACTAGCACATCATTGGAATGTACAACATGAATTTTTAAAACAAAAATAACTTTAGCTTGCTTCTAGTCTATGCCATTATGATCAATCACCGTAAGAAGTCTCATAACACCAGGTTAAAGTCCAACAGGTTTATTTGGTAGCAAAAGCCATTAGCTTTTGGAGCACTGCTCCTTCGTCAGGTAAGTGGGAGTTCTGTTCACAAACAGGGCATATAAAGACACAAACTCAATTTACAAAATAATAGTTGGAATGTGAGTTCCAACATTAGGACTATCACAGGAACGTGTTTTGGAAACATTCAATTTCTGAGAATAGGATTATCGCATTCCAACCATTATTTTGTAAATTCAGTTTGTCTCTTTATATGCCCTGTTTGTGAACAGAACTCCCACTTAGGGGGAGAGAGTCTTAGCAGGAGTGCTGAGAGTAAGCAAAGAAGTAATTTAATTATTCATTTATTCACTTAAGGGTATTCCTAGTATATTTCGCGGGCTTTTTTCAGGGTTTTGAATTGAGGAAGTGAGGTCAGCTGAAGGGGATTCTGGGAGGTTGAGGCTTAGTATAAAAGGCAGTTACCTGGGGGGTTCGACGGGAGCATAAAAAGCCGGCTGCACTATACAGCGGGCAGCGTCGGGGGCGGGCAGTGGAGTGAGTGGGTAGCAGAGTGTGAACTATAAGGGCTTTGGCTCACAGGGCTTGAGTGAGTGGGTAGCAGAGTGTGAACTATAAGGGCTTTGGCTCACAGGGCTTGAGTGAGTGGGTAGCAGAGTGTGAACTATAAGGGCTTTGGCTCACAGGGCTTGGGCTGAAAGGGCGAGGCAAGGCTAGTTATTTTTTACCCAACCCTATAAAGGATAAGGGCAGGTATGAGTGATCGGCCAGTTCAGTGCTTCCAGTGTGGGATGTGGGAGTTCCTGCAAACACCTAGCTTCCCAGAGGTTCACATATGTGCCAGGTGCGTGGAACTGCAGCTCTTGAGGGACCGTGTCAGGGAACTGGAGCTGCAGATCGCTGACCTTGGTCTAGTCAGGGAAAATGGGAGAAAAATTGACAGGAGTTACAGGCAAATAGTTACACCGGGGCATCGGGAGGAAGACACGTGGGTCACGGTTAGGAGGAGTAAAGGGCAGAAGGGTAAAGTACAAGGGAGGACTCCAGTGGTGGTCTCTCAAAATAGGAAGGGCTTGGTGACAGGTGTGAGAGGGGAGGGGAGTGAACAGTTAGAAGAGGGGTCACCTGTGGTTGTCCCACTCCAAAACAGGTATATTGTTTTAGATAGTGTGGAGGAGTGTGCCTCTCCAGGGGTAAGACACAGTGACCAGGTCACTGGCACACAGTCAGGCTCTGTGGCCCGGAAAGGGAAGAGAGGGGTTAGGAGAGCGATAGTGGTGGGGGATGCATCAGTCAGAGGCACAGACAGGCGATTTTGTGGGGGCGAACAGGACTCCAGGATGGTAGTCTGCCTACCTGGTGCTGGGGTCACGGATGTCTCCGAGCGGATAGGAGGCATATTAAAAGGGGAAGATAAAGAAACGGATGTCATTATACACATTGGTGGAAATGACGTAGATAGGAAGAGTAGGGGGGTCCTAAGAGAGCAATTCAGGGAGTTGGGAAATAGGTTAAAAAGGAGGGTCACTAGGGTGGCCATCTCTGGGCTACTCCCAATGCCTCGTGCCAGTGAGGCTAAGAATAGGGAGTTGGTACAAATGAATGCCTGGCTAAAGGACTGGTCCAGGAAGGAGGGCTTCATTTTCATAGATCAATGGGAAGTTTTCAGGAGAGGATGGCACCTGTACAAGAGGGAGGGGTCACAACTAAGTTGGAAGGGCACAAATATCCTGGCTGGGAGCTTTGCTAGTGCAGTTCGGGGGGGTTTAAACTAGTATGGCAGGGGGGTGGGGATCAAACTATTAGGTCTATAAGAGTGGAGGCTGGGGACGAGCTTGGGGCTGGGACAAGGCTGGCAAAGAAGAAGAGCACTCTGGGGGAGGACGACCTCACTGAGCCTGGAGGTCTGGAGTGCTTATACTTCAATGCAAGGAGCGTAGCAGGTAAGACAGACGAACTTGGGGCCTTAATGCGCACGAGGAATTTGGATGTGGTTGCGGTGACAGAGACTTGGTTGAAAGAGGGACAGGACTGGCAGCTGAATATTCCGGGGTACAAGTGTTTTAGGCGAGACAGAGGAGGGGCCAAAAGAGGTGGGGGAGTAGCGGTATTAGTTGGAGAGCATATTACAGCGGTGCAGAGGGAGGACAATTCAGAGGGGTCGTGTAACGAGTCACTCTGGGTGGAGCTTAGAAACAGGAAAGGCGCAGTCACTATGTTGGGGGTGTACTACAGGCCCCCCAACAGCCCAAGGGAAGTGGAAGAATGGATATGTCAGGAGATACTGGATAGGTGCAGGAAAAATAGGGTTGTTGTAATGGGAGACTTCAATTTCCCTGGTATAGACTGGAAATCGCTGAGGGCAGGGACTCTGGATGGGGAGGAATTTGTAAAATGTGTACAGGAGGGTTCGTTGGAACAATATGTAGACAGCCCGACTAGAGAGGGGGCTATACTGGACCTGGTACTGGGGAATGAGCCCGGTCAGGTCTTCAAAGTTTTGGTAGGGGAACATGTGGCAAATAGTGACCACAATTCTGTTAGCTTTTGGATAGTGATGGAAAAGGATGTGTGGTGTCCCAAGGGTAAGGTGTTGGATTGGGGGAAGGCTAACTTTAGTGGGATCAGGCAGAAATTGGCAGCTCTTGATTGGGAGAGGTTGTTTGAGGGTAAATCCACATCTGGTATGTGGCAGTCTTTTAAGGAACAGTTGTTAGGGCTACAGGACAAGCATGTGCCTGTAAAAAAGGATAGGAAGGGTAGGATTAGAGAACCGTGGATAACCAGGGAAATTGAGGGACTGGTCAAAAAGAAGAGAGGCGTATGTTAGGTCCAAGCAGCTAAAAACGGAGGGAGCTCTGGAGGAGTACAAAGAAAGTAGGAAAGTACTCAAACGGGGAATTAGAAGAGCAAAAAGGGGTCACGAAATGTTCTTGGCAGACAGGATTAAGGAGAATCCCAAGGCATTTTATTCATACGTTAGGAACAAAAGGGTTGTTAGGGAAAAAATCGGACCTCTCAGGGACAATAGTGGGGACTTATGCTTGGAGCCCAAAGAAGTAGGGGAGATCCTAAATGAATACTTTGCGTCGGTATTCACAAAGGAGAGGGATGTGTTGACTGGGAGTGTCTCTGAGGGGAGTGTTGAACCGTTGGAGAATATCTCCATTACAAAGGAGGAAGTGTTAGGTTTGTTAGAGAATATAAAGACTGACAAATCCCCAGGGCCTGATGGAATCTATCCAAGGCTGCTCAGGGAGACGAGAGGTGAAATCGTTGGGCCTCTGACGCAAATCTTTGTCTCGTCACTGGACGCAGGTGAGGTCCCAGAGGATTGGAGGATAGCCAATGTGGTCCCGTTATTTAAGAAGGGTAGGAAGGATAACCCGGGTAATTATAGGCCGGTGAGCTTGACGTCCGTGGTGGGGAAGTTGTTGGAGAAGATTCTTAGAGATAGGATGTATGCGCATTTAGAAAGGAATAAACTCATTAACGATAGTCAGCATGGTTTTGTGAGAGGGAGGTCATGCCTCACTAACCTGGTGGTGTTTTTTGAAGAAGTGACCAAAATGGTTGACGCAGGAAGGGCCGTGGATGTTGTCTATATGGACTTTAGTAAAGCGTTTGACAAAGTCCCTCATGGTAGGCTAGTGAAAAAGGTTGGATCTCATGGGATAAAGGGGGAGGTGGCTAGATGGGTGGAGAACTGGCTTGGTCATAGAAGACAGAGGGTGGTAGTGGAAGGGTCTTTTTCCGGCTGGAGGCCTGTGACTAGTGGTGTACCGCAGGGATCTGTATTGGGACCTCTGCTTTTTGTGATTTATATAAATGATCTGGAAGAAGGAGTAACTGGGGTGATCAGTAAGTTTGCGGACAACACAAAACTGGCAGGACTTGCAGATAGTGAGGAACATTGTCAGAGGCTACAGAAGGATATAGATAGGCTGGAAATTTGGGCAAAGAAATGGCAGATGGAGTTCAATCCTGATAAATGCGAAGTGATGCATTTTGGTGGGAATAATGTAGGGAGGAGCTACACGATAAATGGCAGAACCATAAAGGGTGTAGAGACGCAGAGGGACCTGGGTGTGCAAGTCCACAGATCTTTGAAGGTGACGTCACAGGTGGAGAAGGTGGTGAAGGCGGCATATGGCATGCTTGCCTTTATAGGACGGGGCATAGAGTATAAAAGTTGGGGTCTGATGTTGCAGATCTATAGAACGTTGGTTCGGCCGCATTTGGAATACTGCGTCCAGTTCTGGTCGCCACACTACCAGAAGGACGTGGAGGCTTTGGAGAGAGTACAGAGGAGGTTTACCAGGATGTTGCCTGGTATGGAGGGGCTTGGTTATGAGGAGAGATTGGGGAAACTGGGGTTGTTCTCCTTGGAAAGACGGAGGATGAGGGGAGACTTAATAGAGGTGTATAAAATTATGAAAGGCATAGATAGGGTGAACGGTGGGAAGCTTTTCCCCGGGTCGGTGGTGACGTTCACGAGGGGTCATAGGTTCAAGGTGAAGGGGGGGAGGTTTAACACAGATATCAGAAGGACATATTTTACACAGAGGGTCGTGGGGGCCTGGAATGGGTTGCCGGGCAAGGTGGTGGAGGCGGACACACTGGGAACGTTTAAGACTTATCTAGACAGCTATATGAACGGAGTGGGAATGGAGGGATACAAAAGAGTGGTCTAGTTTGGACCAGGGAGCGGCGCGGGCTAATTGTTCTTTGTTTCTCGTTTCAAGGCTTCATTCTATGATCATCTTGCTGGTGCCAGTACAGAGCGAGACTGCGGATAGTTGGGAACCTGTCTCGGGGGCAGGGAATTCATATGGTGTTCGTGGAAGTGGAAATGAATAGGGTTGGGAAGCATTTTCCGATCAGGGCCAGTGTGATCTCCTGGACTCGTTTCGATCGCCTCAGGGGGTCAGAGAGGAATTTCCCAGATTTTTTTTCCCCATATTGGCCCTGGGGTTTTCACTCTGGGTTTTCGCCTCTCCCTGGAGATCACATGGTCTGGAATGGGGGGGTAGGGGTGAGTTAATAGGTTGTGATGAACAAAGCATCATAGCTGTGAGGGACAGCTCGGGATAGGATATTAGTATGTAGATAGGCTGGAAAATTGGGCGGGGATCCTGGATTCAGGATTCAATCCTGGACCGGGGAGCGGCGCGGGCTTGGAGGGCCGAAGGGCCTGTTCCTGTGCTGTATTGTTCTTAGTTTGTTCTTTACCTGACGAAGGAGCAGCGCTCCAAAAGCTAGTGGCTTTTGCTACCAAATAAACCTGCTGGACTTTAACCTGGTGTTCTAAGACTTCTTACTGTGTTTACCCCAGTCCAACGCCGGCATCTCCACATCATGACTACGGATCAATCACCACCAGAGAGCACATGTTCCATTTCCCTAGAGACCCTTGGGAAGGTCATCTGGATTGGCAGCCCAAATTCTTTTGCATAAGATCTAATATATGATCAAACCTGGTTTCCTCTTGACATGAAGAATTAGGAAACACCTAGTTCAACAAATCTTTCATTTCCACTTTCACCACATCAGATGCTATGCCGCCGTGCCATAAAATTCATAGGTCAGGGGCTGGGAATTCTGCAGGGAATTGCTCATTTCCAGACTTACCAAGACCTGTCCACCATTTACAAGGCACAAATCAGGGGTGTCATGGAATGTGCTCCACGTACCTAGGTGAATGCAATACCAACATGCAAAGAGTTCAGCACCATCCAAGACAATGCAGCCTACTTGATTGGCACTCCATCCCCTTCATCGCCTTAAACATTCATTCCTTCAACCACCGACGCACAATAGTAGCAGTGTATACCATTGACACAACACACTACAGCAACTCGCCAAGGATCCTTCGACAACTCCTTCCAAACCTGAAAACATTACCACCTTAAAAGACAAGCGCAGCAGAAGCATGGGACCACCACCAGCTGCAAGTTCCCCTCCAAGTCACACACCATCCTGACTTGGAACCATATCACCATTCCATCACTGTCACTGGAATTCCCTTCATGACAATACTGTGGGTTTACCTACACCACATGGGACTATAGTGATTCAATACAGCGGTTCACCACCAATTTCTCAATGGCAATCAAGGATGGGCAATAAATGCTGGCCTAGCCAGCCATGCCCACATACTGTGAATAAATTATTTTTAAAACCTGGCTATCTAGGACCCCATCAGAGCTCACTTGTCTCAGAAGCTTTAGAGATCTGTTTCCAAACTAAATTCATGTTCATACATTATTATTATAAATATTAAATGTAAATGTATGTAATTGTAAGAACTTATGGATTTTGGATTGTTTTGATGGGACTATGTAAACTAGTATGATGCTACACGTTTTAACAGAGCAGATTTCCTTAACTGAAAATGGCAACTATCAGATTCTACTAAAATCTCCTGTTGGCCTTGTTGTTCATTTGAAGCAGTAGTGGCTGTCGGACAAATGTCAATCTTGCTCCACTGTTGTTAGGTTTGGCAACATCTGTCACTTTAACCTTCTCCAGCGGAGACTTTAAAAGGTTTGCAGACAATTAGGCATACATGCACTGAGCAGAATTAGGCGCCCCACTTCATTTGATCAGCCAATGAGCATAAGTGACATTTGGCTAACAGCTTCAGCAACCAGTTTCATTTAGGAACAGGAGTTGGAAAGTTGTAACGTCTATTCCTATCAAACACCATTTCAACCTAGATAACATGGCAGCTTCAGAATGTCGGTTTCAGCTGGCAGAATTTCACCTCATCCTTGCAATGAAACTTCATTTCAAAACTCAAACATATTAAACATTTACAGCAAACCAGTCATTTTTACCTACCGTCCTATCGTATCAGGCAATGGGACCCTGTGTGAGAACCTCTCTGGCTATGTCAAGGGCATCCTGAAACTCATCGTACAAAGAATCCCCCGCTTCTGTCGCAACACTACGGACTTCTTACAGAAACTCAGCACCCATGGAGCAGTTGAACCAGGAACACTCCTTGTCACAATGGATGTCTTGGCACTCTACACCAGAATCCCCTACAACAACGGCATTGCTGCAACTGCCTCAGTACTCAACACCAACAATTGTCAAATCTCCAGATGCAATTCTACACCTCATTCGCTTCATCCTGGACTACAATGTCTTCATCTTCAACAACCAGTTCTTCATCCAGACACATGGAACAGCCATTTGGATCAAATTCACACCTCACTATGCCAACATCTTCATGCACAGGTTTGAACAAGACTTCTTCACCGCACAGGACCTTCAACCGATGCTATACATTAGATATATTGATGACAATTTTCTTCCTTTGGACTCATGGCGAACAGTCACTGAAACAACTACATGATGACATCAACAAGTTCCATCCCACCATCAGACTCACCATGGACTACTCTCCAGAATTGGTTGCATTCTTGGACACACACATTTCCATCAAGGACAGTCACCTCAGCACTTCACTGTACCGCAAGCCCACGGATAACCTCATGATGCTCCACTTCTCCAGTTTCCACCCTAAACATGCTAAAGAGGCCATCCCCTATGGACGAGCCCTCCATACACACAGGATCTGCTCAGATGAGGATCGCAACAGACACCTACAGACACTGGAACATGCCCTTGTAAGAACAGGATATGGCACTCAACTCATCAAACGACAGTTCCGATGCGCCACAGTGAAAAACCGCACAGACCTCTTCAGAAGACAAACAGGGGACATGGCAAACAGAGTACCCTTCGTCGTCCAGTGCTTCCCCGGAGCGGAGAAGCTACGACACCTTCTCCGGAGCCTTCAACATGTCATCAACGAAGACAAACATCTCGCCAAGGCCATCCCCACACCTCCACTACTTGCCTTCAAACAACCGCACAACCTCAAACAGACCATTACACGCAGCAAACTACCCAGCCTTCAGGAGAACAGTGATCACGACACCAGACAATCCTGCCACCTCAACCTCTGCAAGACGTGCCGGATCATCGACATGGGTGACATCATCTCACATGAGAACACCAGGTACAAGGTATATACTCTTGTGACTTGGCCAACATTGTCTACCTAATACACTGCAGGAAAGGATGTCCCGAGGCATGGTACATTGGCGAGACCATGCAGACGCTACGACAACGGATGAGTGAACACAACTCGACAATCACCAGGCAGAAGTATTCCCTTCCTGTCGGGGAACATTGCAGCAGTCACGGGCATTCGGCCTCTGATCTTCAGGTAAATGTTCTCCAAGGCGGCCTTCATGACACAAGACAACGCAGAATCGCTGAGCAGAAACAAATTCCGTACACGAGGACGGCCTCAGCTGGGATCTTGGGTTCATGTCACACTTTCTGTAACCCTCACGACTTGCCTGGGCTTGCAAAATCTCACTAACTGTCCTGGCTGGAGACAATTCACACCTCTTTAACCGGTGCTGAACCCTCTCTGCACTCACATTGTCTGCACCTGTAAAGACTTGATTACCTGTTAAGACTCGCATTCCAAACATTATCTTGTAATTGAGTTTGTGTCTACATATGCCCTGTTCGTGAACCGAACTCTTCACTCACCTGATGAAGGGACAACGCTCCGAAAGCTCGTGCTACCAAATAAACCTGTTGGACTTTAATCTGGTGTTGTGAGACTACTTACTGTGCTTACCTACAGACTGTTAGGGGCTTTGCTTGAAAGGTTTTCCTTTAAAACCACTGGTTTGAAGTGTTAACTCTCTGCCTGACCTGAGTATTGTCACCATTTTCTGTTTTTATTTCCTTCAAAACCCTGTGTACAGTTAGTGATTGAACAACCGGCAAATGCACTAACAGCATAATTTTTTTAAACAACTTGACTCATTCTTCTGCATGGAGGTTTTGACTCATTGGGCCATAGTTCCAAGGTAGTGAACACTTTCCAATGAGTAGCAATTACTCAAGTGAATTTCCATAGTGAATACTGGGTAATTAAACACAATCCAAATTGGATTTGACATCTGCAGTACACTTCAGTAATGGTTGTAAGACTACAATCAGCAGGAAAACTGGCTAATCTACTGTCCTTTAACTCAGTGGTTTCTAGTCCATTTTAGCATTGCTGCCATCTCATCTGAAATCAATAAACTCAGCACCCAATTTTTTGCTGAAGACTCAATTCATCACTGATCCAAATGCAGATCAATTCTAACAGTGTGTGGAGTTTGCACGTTGGACACGTTCTCCCCGTGGATTTCCTCCAGGTGGTCCCATTTCCTCCCACAGTCCAAAGATCTACAGGGTAGGTTGATGGGGCAATCTAGCATGGCCAGTGTCCCAGGATGTGTAGGTTCGGGGGATTAATGGGGTAAATACGTGGGGTTACAGAGATAGTCTCTGGGTAAGCTGAGTCAGGATGTGGAGATGCCGGCGTTGGACTGGGGTAAACACAGTAAGTTTAACAACACCAGGTTAAAGTCCAACAGGTTTATTTGGTAGCACACCTGGAGTGTGGCTTTTGCTACCAAATAAACCTGTTGGACTTTAAACCTGGTGTTGTTAAACTTCTTACTCAGCTGAGTCAGTGCAGACTCAATGGGCCAAATGGCCTGCTTCTGCATTACAATATTTTTGTAAATCATAAGTCCGAATATCAGCAGTATTATTTCCTCTTTCAGGAAGCCAGCCTCCCCTCTCTTCCCATTCTTTCGAATTGCAAGGGACACTCGACTCACAGATGAACTTTACCTCAGGAGGAAATGGTTAGCAATACAAAGATCTCATGCTCCCTCTTCTGGCCTTAAACACTCAGTTCAAGCTTTCCAAAGTGCAGTACTGCTACTCACAAGCATTTCACTGCATCAAAAAACTGAATTCAACACATCAACCAAACTAGATACTATATTCTTAAAAGGCCTATTTTTCCTTCCATTTTTACCCACTAGACTGCTTTTGTCTTCTTTGCAGCCAATTCCACCCATCACAAATAGTCCACATTTCAAGAAGTCAGACAACATGCTCCTGTCAACTTAGTTCTATACCTACCCACAGGAAGTGCATCTTTACTCAAAGGTTCAAGAAGTATAACTTATCATCCATCTTACTTTAAATACAAGTCACTATTTTTACGAGTTCCCTGATCATTTTAATACATCGATTTATTTGAAATATTAAGATTAAGGGAGAGGAATAATGGAAGAATAGTGATTTAGACCGTGGGAGGGGTAGAGGGAGAAAAATTCCCTTACTGCTGTGAAGAAAATAAATGTATGTATATACATTTCTTATCATATTCACAGGGTATCCCAAAGCGATTTAATAATCTGCTGCTATGCCTTGTTGAAAAAAATTAGTTCAATGTCATGATCCATTTAATTTCTTGCTGAATCTCAGGAGGGAACAGCAAAGAGTAGAAATGTAAGTGTTAGAGGAGATTTCACAGTTAAGGGGTCAGAAAAGCATTTCTGTTAATGTAATTGGAAGTCTCACATGGTGTGTTGTCTCCCTGGTGTAAGGGTAAAAGATATCATGGAGAGGGTGCAGAACATTCTGCATGGAGAAGGGAATTCTGGGCAGGAGGCACCGAGTAAAAAGGGACGCGCCTCTGACTGATACTAACATCCTCACGGGGAGATTCAGCACTGTGGTTGGTAAGATTTTTAAACTAAATTAGCTTGGAGAAGGGAACTAGCATGCAAAAGTAAAAAACAGGAATAAGATGGATAAAATGAGTGTGTTGAATAGGGCTAGAAAAGGTAGTACCACCATATTACATAGGAGCAGATTATGAAGGCCTACAAGGAATACAAGGACATGTTTACGATACAGTATGTGAGCACCAAGTGTGGGGAATGCAGTTGGTGAGCGACAATCACAAATAGCTGCTTGGAAATCTGATGTAGTGGCAACAGTAGAAACGGGATTTTAAAATGGGCCTTGAAATTCAATATACGCAGGTTCAGCTTTTTGCAGAATGAGGAATAACACAGTTCACCACATCTACCTCAGGGGAAAACTGATCAAAATAACATCTTAGTTTGGAGATGGGGGTTAAGTATGTGCTGGAGTCGTGTCCACCATCCCCCAAAACAGTTCAGAGACAGTCAGAGGGACTGCTGAATGCTGAGACAGGCTGGTTGAAAGGTCCACCTTGGTTCTCTAGGACTCTAGCCCTCATTCCTCTCACCCTTACCCCATCCATGCCAACCTATGCCCATCATCCATCCTTAATGGTCCCTCATACTCTACATGCTCCTCCACTCATCCCACTGTCTCCATATCAACTTAGTGGCAATTCATGTCAACATGCCAAGTTATAAAACAAAGAGATCTAGGGGTACATGTTCATAGCTCCTTGAAAGTGGAGTCACAGGTGGACAGAGTGGTAAAGAAGGCATTCGGCATGCTTGGTTTCATTGGTCAGAACATTGAATACAGGAGTTGGGACATCCTGTTGAAGTTGTGCAAGACATTGGTAAGGCCACACTTGGAATACTATGTACAGTTCTGGTGACCCTATTATAGAAAGGATGTTATTAAACTAAAAAGAGTGCAGAAGAGATTTACTAGGATGCTACCGGGACTTGATAGTTTGAGTTATAAGGAGAGGCTGGATAGACTGGGGCTTTTTCCTCTGGAGCTTAGGAGGCTGAGGGGTGATCTTCTCGAGGTCTATAAAATAATGAGGGGCACAGATCAGCTAGATAGTCAACATCTTTTCCCAAAGGTAGGGGAGTCTAAAACTAGAGGGCATAGGTTTAAGGTCTGTCCATGGTGGATTCTGGGTGAGTTGGCAATGAGGGAGTAAGGGAAATGGGTGGTGAGTGGCGTTAGTGTAAGTAAATACTAATTTGCTATATTTTAAACCACGAAGCTCGTCCCAATTGCCCTCTGTGCATTTATTAAGGTAGAGAAAGAAAGATTACAGAGCAAAGACCACAGAGAAAATAATTGCTTCATGTGTATCCAGAGTCCAGAATCAAAATCCAATGGTATAATGCTTCACAGAAGTCAGAGAAGTGAGATACACAGAAGGGTCCAGAGGGGCAGTTTTTTCAAAGGGTGCTGAGTGTGGAACAAGTTGCCAGAGGTAGTGGTAGAGGCGGGTACAATTTTGTCTTTTGAAAAGCACTTAGATAGTTACATGGGTAAGATGAGTATAGAGGAATATGGGCCAAACGTGGGCAATTGGGACTAGCTGAGTGGTTTAAAATAAAAGGGTAGCATGGACAAGTTGGGCCAAAGGGCCTGTTTCCATGCTGTAAACCTCTATGACATAAATCCCCATATCCTCATACAGCACCTATAGCAAATTAATATTTACTTACACCAACACATGACTGCCCTCCCCCAACACCACTCACCATCCATTGCCCTTACTCCCTCCTTAGGGATGCTGGATGCCGGATTCAGAATTTAAAAAAAAAAATCACTTGTAGCCCTTATACTGGTTGATTTAGTTCAAGTTACTACCGATGTGTGAAAGTTATTTAGTGCGTAATATGAAAATGGTCAATAGCATGATAGAAATCCATATTTGGGTTAGTTTGACAGGACAGATATGTAGGAAAATGATTCTGAAGGGCAAAACTCCAAGTACAAACTGCAGTACTAAAATAGAAACAAAACATTAGTTCATTGACTATTTTAAGATTAATTTATCATTTCTTATTCAGTTGCTTGGATGATTATTATTGCTGTTGTTAGGGCTGTCTTGGATACATAATCACGAGAAAGGTTGAGAATTGCAACGGACAAATAGCTATGAACTTTTGAAGTAAACTTCAACATAGGAATAAACTTTTAAGACACTGGATACAAAATTAGACTTAGTAGAACCAGCTGTTTGGCCACCATGCCATTCAGAGACCAAAACAGTGCCCGTTAAATGTGTGAACACTTCTGCTCTGAATCATGCTAAACGTGCATGTTGGTGGAGAAATATGGAGAGCAGATAAAATATGATATTAATTATGTTGCAATGCTAATTTGATGGCAGAGCTATTTTGGAGATTAACGTTTCAACATCCTCCCAAACTCATACACTGAATCCATTATTAAACAGGAGTGGGACATACTCCACCCCAACCAGCTGTATTGGAAGGGATCATCAACTACTTAGGAGTTAGTTGGTTTAAAACAGAAAATGCTGGATAAAATCAGCAGATCTGCAGCATTTGTGGAGAGAGAAACAAAGTTAACGTTTGCAGTACGACTTCTTCGAGGTTGTTGCTTTATTTCTTCTGGCTACACCAACAGCACTAACCTTTCATGTTGCTCAATGCACCACACCCTCATTACTCGCTCCTCAACAAATGAAGGGGGTCCTTCACACAGCTAAACACACTTCAGTTGTGAGTGATTAAGAGAGGGTGCTAACAGGATTTACAACCTCCAAAATAACAGACTGCGCACTAAATCAGCGTTGGGCATTGTTTGACATCACAATTCGATTTGTCAAAAGCAAAATGTCAATTTCTTTGGGCGGTCCACTAGTAGTGCTAGAATTGGAGGAAAGCAGCATCAAGACAATGTGTTATGGGGAAGATTGTCAGTCACATGGTATTTAGCCAAATTATTAATCTGGGGCGAATCAAAGATGGCGCTGGTGTGAGAGGAAGTATGACCGACAGGTTGCGAGGTCCTTCTTGAAATCCGGCTGTTTGTTGAGTTCTGGAGAGAGTTTAATGTACATCAAGCAAGCTTTAAAAATACCTGGAGTGCAGCTGCAAAGAGAGAACTTCGAAAGTCAAGCTGGAAAGGGTTATTTTTAGATTATTTCCTGCCAGTTGGAACTTACTGTGTGTGCTCAGCTGGGGAGGGGCTGTGGATTTCAGCTGTGTCTGCAAACTCTCTCTCTGTTCTTTTTTCACCCAAAGGGTGAATTAAGGTGGGAAGCAGGAGCCAGTGAGGTCCTGCTGCAAATTGCAAGCTGCTATTTCTACTTTTCGATTGCTTTTTTTGCAGCTAGAGCTCAATGGAGGGCATGTTGGGACTTGCAGTTCAGCCTGGAACCACCTTGTAGTTTTTTCACTTAATCAAGTGTGAATTGGTTTAGGGTGGGGAATAAACTGATATCTGTTTTTTTATGAACCTGCATGCTATACCCAGATCGAATTGTCGGCCAGGAATGGATAATGGGTTTTGCGACTGTTAGGTTAAGTGTTAGGTCTTTCTACAAGGTCTCAAACTCCGCCTGTAGTAGTAAACGTTCCTTACATACCTCTGGGGACAGGCACACAGCGTACACGGCATCAACTTGGGCGATACGCCCCAGCAATTCTGATAACCTCCTACTTCTCTGCTTCGCCTCGTGCGCTGAATAAGATATAATCTGGCCCCTTAAATAAGCCTTCAACGCCTCTCATAGATAGCTGCTGAGACTCCTGGAGCATCATTAAACTCTAAGAAATCATCGATCTGGATTAACAGAAATCTAACAAATTCGTCATCAGAGAGCAGACAAGTATTACATTGCCACGGTGTACGGGTTATAGCACCTGTGACCGTGATGGGAATGGAGGTGGAGTGTGTGTGTGAAGAAGGGAAAGAGTTAATGTTTTTTGTACTCAATGTATGTTGTGCCTAAAAGGTTGAACTTTGTATCTGGAATGTATCATAAACATAACGCTTCCTTGTGGCTAGTCACCCCTTTGTTTATATTGCTCCTGGTAGTAATATAAGCCATTTGTTCATGTCTTTCATCTTTTACTTTTAGTATAAGCCATTTGTTCATGTCTTTCATCTTTTACTTTTAGTAGTATAAGCCATTTGTTCTTGGTTTCATCTTTTATTTTTAGTACAAGCCATTTGTTCATGGTTCCCTCGCTTGTTTATATCATTCTGATAAAACAGACAGTTAAATATAGATGTTAGGGGGCAAGTCTTTCTTTCTCGTAGGCTTGTGTATGATTTAAACAAAGGAAGCAAATGGTAGAGTGCGAGAATGACCGTTTGAAGGAGGACTCCCACTGGGACAGCTGTAATCGTACACAGTCACTTCAAAGGAAAAGCTGCGGGAAGAGCAGGGGACCAGAGGTGGCACCTTGGCTTCGACTACCAGGAGAATTGTGCTTTATGACCCAAGGATACCAGATGGTCTCTAACCATGATCCAGAGACTATCAGAAGCTGTTAAAGGAACTATAATTTATGATCAAGGACTGTTAACTGGACTTTGCTTTATGGCTTGTATTGGGAACCCTGATGTATAAATATCCACGCTTCTTGTGTTCAGAGAGAACTTTGGCTTCCGCTTTCAAGGGGTCAAGTTCTCCCATAAGCTTGTGAGAATAAAGCCTGACTGTATTTTGACTCATACCAGCCTCGAGGTATATTTTCCGACTTCAGTGTGTGTGTCAATGCTTTCGCTTAACTTTTCAACCAAGGCGTTGGGGGGGGGGGGGGGGGGTGGCAATCCTCATCCACAAGTCCTTACCCTTGGTAGTAGCCAATGTCATTTCTGACTCAAATGGCCAATATGTCATTGTCGCAGGTAAACTATATGGGACGCCCCTGGTGTTAGCCAATCTGCATTCCCCAAACTGGAACTGTTAAAACTTTTTCCGATCGTTTTTCACGTCACTTCCAGATTTGAATTCACATTGGTTGATATTGGGCAGAGATTTCAACTGTTGGTTGAATCCTGCCCTGGACCGCTCCTCCCCCAGGACCGCTGTATCTTCCAAGTCAGCAGAAATTATTAAAATATTTCTCATGGAATACGCGGTGTCAGACCCATGGAGGTTTCTTAACCCCACTGGTAGAGAATATTCTTTTTTTTCACCTGACCATCAAACAAATTCACGTATAGATTACTTTTTGGAAGATAAGAAGTTGCTCCCAGCTGTGCATTCATGCTCCTATGAAACCACTGTAATCTCGGACCATGTTCCCTTGACAATGGACTTGGTAGTGGGGAGGGCCCCCGTACACCGTGGCAATGTAATACTTGTCTGCGAGTTTGTTAGATTTCTGTTAATCCAGAACGATGATTTCTTAGAGTTTAATGATGCTCCAGGAGTCTCAGCAGCTATCTATGAGAGGCGTTGTAGGCTTATTTAAGGGGCCAGATTATATCTTATTCAGCGTAGGGTATCTATCTATCTATCTATCTAGCGCACGAGGCGAAGCAGAGAAGTAGGAGGTTATCAGAATTGCTGGGGCGTATCGCCCAGGTTGATGCCGTGTACGCTGTGGGCCTGTCCCCAGAGGTATGTAAGGAACGTTTACTACTACAGGCGGAGTTTGAGACCTTGTCCTCACGTCAAGCGAAAGAGATGCTGTTCAAATCTAAGTATACACACTATGAGCATAGGGAAAAGGCAAGCAAGCTACTAGCTCATCAGCTGCACCAATTCTCCGCCAAAAGTCTAATAGCACAAATGCAGACTCTGAATGGGGTCTCTACTGATCCACAGCGAATAAATGAACTGTTTAGGGACTTTTATTCAACCCTCTAAAGCTCAGAGAATACCGCCAATAAGGCAGACTTTCAGGAGTTCTTTGGGGCACTGTATCTCCCCATGGTGGACACGGGAGAGGCCGTGGCCCTGGAGAAACCAATCGACGTTGAAGAAATTGTTAGGGTGGCCAGAACTATGCCGAATCCGAAATGTCCGGGACCAGATGGGTATCCCATCGAATTCCACTAAACATTTATGGATAGGTTGGCTCCCCTGCTACTGCGCATGATCAACAAATCATATGAGAACCGCTCTCTCCCACAGACTTTGAGGCAAGTGATAATTTCGCTCATCCTTAAAAAGAATAAGGACCCGCAAATCTGCAGCTCCTATTGACCGATCTCATTGCTGAATGTGGATCTCAAACTGATCTCTAGGATTCTGCCCTCTATCATCTCGCCTGACCAGACTGGGTTCATTAAAAATAGACATATGTACTCGAATATTCGGCAGATGTTTAACATTGTGTTTAACCTGCCACCTCCAAGCTGCCAGAGATGTTAATCTCACTGGAAGCTGAAAAAGCGTTTGATCGAGCGGAATGGGATTAATTATTTCGTGCTCTCAGATGGTTCGGGTTCAGCCCATAACTCATCTCCTGGATCAAAATACTGTACTTCGCCCCTCTAGCCTCGGTCTGGACAAATGATGTGCATTCAGCTTTTTTCCCTTTGTCCCGGCAAGGATGCCCCCTCTCCCCCATTATTTGCCTTTGCTATTGAATCTCTTGCTGCGGCTTTTTGCAACAGCAAACGAGTGGTGGGGATTGGTCAGGAGGGAACTGAGCAGGGAATATCGCTGTATGCGGACGACCTGCTATTGTATGTCAGCGACCTGTCCAACTCAATTCCCGAAGTCTTATCTATACTAGAGAGGTTTGGTCGTATTTGAGGGTACAAGCTTAACTTGAATAAGAGTGAACTCCTTCCTTTGAATGCATCGGCTCGTAGCCTCTCGCTCCACACCCTGCCTTTCAAGATTGTTACCAGGCAGTTTACTTACTTGGGAGTGCAAGTGACTAGCAAATTTAGTGGGCTCTTTGGAGCTAACCTTTCTCCACTCATGGGGCAGACAGAACAGGATCTCAAACGTTGGTCCATTCTTCTGTTATCGTTGCGGGCCGTATCAATGCAGCGAAGATGAACATATTACCTAAGTTTTTATATCTCTTTCAGTGCATCCTGGTGTTCATCCCCAAATGCTTTTTTCACAGACTTGACCGGCTCATTTCAAGCTTTGTCTGGAATAGGAAAAACACAAGAATGCGGAGGACAATCTTGCAAAGCCCTAAGTGGGAAGGGGGCATGGAATTGCCCAATTTTCTATTTTATTATTGGGCAGCCAATATGAGAGCAGTGTGTTGGGTGCAGAGCGAGAGGCAACAGAAGGTTCCTTGTTGGCTGCAGTTAGAATCCTCCTCTTGTGCTCTGTCTTCCCTGGCTGCCTTGATATGTTCCCCAGTAAATTTTCCCTCCTCCCAGTATACTAGGAGTGCACCCCTTGTCAAGTCAACTTTGAGCATTTGGACGCAATTTAGATGCCACTTTGGGTTTTAGGCCTGGTCACCGGTCTCCCCAGTATCGGCTAACCATTTTTTCCCTCCGTCTGTTTTGGATGGTGCCTTCAACATATGGGCCAAGCACGGGATCAGAACATTCCGGGACCTGTATGTGGACAGTGTGTTTGCGTCATTCCAGCAGATGGTAGATAAGTTTCCTTTACCTGCAATGCACTTTTTCAGATATTTGCAAATTTGAGACTGTGTGTAGCACTGACCCCCAATTTCCAATGCTCTCACTTTGTCTCTCCATTGGCATCTTCTTAGTGCCTTCTATTACTATGCGTGGTATCACTTCTGTTCTTTATTCTCAAATTCTGTCCCAACAAACTCTCTATCAGTAATTAAATCTTAATGGGAACAAGGTCTGGGGGAGGAGTTCTTGGAGGAGGATTGGGACAAGGTGCTGCATTGAGTACACTCCTCCTCAGTATGTGCCAAGCTGGGTGTGCTACAATGTAAACTCCTTCACAGAGCATATCTAACTAGAGTTAGACTCTCCAGAATGTACCCAGGCACAAGTCCCATTTGTGAACGGTGCTGACAAGCTCCCGCCACCCTCTTACATACATTCTGCACTTGCCCATCACTGTATAACTATTGGACATCGATATTTGAGACGATTGCGGCAATGCTAGATCGGGACATAAGTGCGTCCCCCCAGGCTGCCCTGTTTGGGGTTGTGCCTTTAAATCCGCCGCTGCCAAAATTCCAAGCAGATTTTGTAGCTTTCACTACACTCCTGCCAAGACGACTAATCCTGTTTAGGTGGAAATCAGGTGCGCCTCTGACACACTCTCAGGGTGAAGGAGGTGGTAGATAGCATTAAGCTGGAGAAGATGAGGTGCACGCTACATGGGTCCACTGCTAGGTTCTGAGAGACCTGGCAACCATTTATAGCGCATGTTGGGACCAGGTGAGTAGATACCCTATGGCCCCAGGACCCCGGGTGCTCCCACAGAACCCCCTCCCCCGATTGGTGGACGCGCTCTGGCCCTTTACCAGAGTACACCCGCCCACCCTGCCAAGGTGTAGGAACCAACACAGGATCTTTTCTCTTTTCCCTCTCACTCCCCTTCTTCTTCGCTGCCTCTCTTTCGCTCCACTGCTCGCTAGTTTATAGCCTGGGCTGCTGGGACGCTCAGCTGGTTCGGCAGCGGTGTTCCTCTGCCTTTTTGTTTTTATATTATTACCGTAATTACCGGTGCAATTAGACGGTACTTGGACGGGGTGGGTGCCGGGAGTACCAGGTGCTTGCCCCCTGGCCACGGGGAGCCCTGTGCCCAGTCGCGTTGGAATGTGTGGATCTGTATCTGTGTTTGTTTGCTATGTAAAATAAGAAAATTTTCAATAAACATATCAAAAAAAAATTATTAATCTGGACCACCATGGTTCTTCATTACCATTTACCTTTCCTCAGCAACTAGTCTTCTAAAATAACTTCTTGGGACTATGTTGAAACAAAATACTATCATTTTTCTTACTTGTTAAGTTTATAGTGCACGTGTTTGGAACCTAACCTGTTGCTCTTTCAGCAGAAAAAGTAGATGGACTTATTTGTACCCTACTGCTGGTTCACAAGATGGTTTTGCAATTCCTGAATAACTGTTAAAACTATGGCTACCTGCTCTAGGACATATCTTTCAACACACCACCAACTGTATTTGCTGACTCTGTAGAATCTATCTGCCAATGTCTGTGAACAACTGCTGCCACTTGCTCTAGGTAAGCAGGGTTACATCTGCAGTAAGTAAATGCTGCAGTAAACTAACACAGAAGATGCACTGCTACGGCAGGCACTGTCACTTCCACCATCAATTGTTATTCTCAACCAATATCAGCTAACCTGTTATACATGCATCAAATAGGCAACTGATGCAGTTCCATCTCCTATCCAACATGACACAGTTGCCCAATATCACTACATTGCTGCATTTTCAAACGTGCAGGACCCATTGATGGAAACCACATGCCCATCCAGGTGGAAGGAGTGTGGGTAAATTAGGCCTACAATCCTTAGCGTTTATAAGAAGAGATCTCAATGACCAATAAAATTCTTAAGAGACTTAACATGATAAGATGCTCAGAACATATTCCCCCCGGCTGGGAAGTCTAAAACTAGGGATCATATGTGGAAATTGTGCATCAATAGGTGCAACCTTCTCAAGCTCATTAATATCCTCTAGGATATGTATGGCTGTTTGCAAACCTCAGCAAGGGGCATAGGATACTGTGTGGTACCTTACTCTGTGCATGCATTGTTTGAATGCCTGGAAGAATTGAGCAAAGGAGATGAATTATTAGGCCTATCTGAGCCTGGGATATGTGTTACTTTCTTTCCTTATTGCGCAGTCTGAAAAGACAGTTAGTATAAGATAGTCTTCTCAAGGGAGCCATGACTATAATTAGTGATCCTCTTTTAAGTTAGAAGCCATTACATTGTACAACATGGAACAAAATTCAAACAAATATATTTCCTTGAAATGCAAATTGAAGGTACACATGTACAATGGCAGATGTGCTCAATCAACAGGTCAAACTGAATTCGTAGTGACCATGTAACTTGCTGCTAGGTTCTGGTACAATGATTTGACAAGTGAATTCCTTGCAACATTTATATGTAAACACAACATTAACTGTGCATTGAATCTTAAAAGGTGCGAAACGTGATGTGAATGCATTCAAATTAATGCAAGATTGAATGAAAGCTCAACCAAGGTGAACTGGAAACATCGGCAGATACAAGGTGATGAATGCATTAATCCTCTTTGGGCTTTTTTCGCCACAGTCTTCTCCAGCTTCGATTCCCATTTCCCAAACCTAGTTCTTGGCTCATGGTTAAAACTATGCCAGGAGTTGCAGCAGATGCATGGGAGCACCACTACCTGCAAATTTCCCACCAAGCCACACACCAATACAACTTGGTACTATATCTTACTCAGTTAATGGTAGGGCATTGGGGAGAGTTACAGAACAAAGAGATCTAGGGGTACAGTTTCATAGCTCCTTGAAAATGGAGCCACAGGTGGACAGAGTGGTGAAGAAGGCATTCGGCATGCTTGGTTTCATCGGTCAGAACATTGGATACAGGAGTTGGGACGTCTTGAAGCTGTACAAAACATTGGTACGGCAACACTTGGAATACTGTGTTCAGTTTTGGTCACACTATTAAAGAAAGGATATTATTAAATTAGAAAGAGTGCAGAAAAGATTTACTAGGATGCTACTGGGACTTGATGGTTTGAGTTATAAGGAGAGGCTGAATAGACTGGAGCGTAGAAGGCTGAGGGGTGACCTTATAGAGGTCTATAAAATAATGAGGGGCATAGATCAGCTAGATAGTCAATATCTTTTCCCAAGGTAGGGGAGTCTAAAACTAGAGAGCATAGGTTTAAGGTGAGAGGGGAGAGATACAAAAGGGTCCAGAGGCGCAATTTTTTCATGCTGAGGGTGGTGAGTGTCTGGAACAAGCTGCCAGAGGTAGCAGTAGAGGCGGGTACAATTTTGTCTTTTAAAAAGCGATTAGACAGTTACATGGGTAAGATGGGTATAGAGGGATATTGGCCAAATGTGGGCAATTGGGACTAGCTTAGGCGGTTTAAAAAAAGGGTGGCATGGACAAGTTGGGCCGAAGGGTCTGTTTCCAAGCTGTAAACCTCTATGACTCTATATCACCGGTGACACCCACATCCCATGAGCAAAGAAATTAATAAAAAGTTCATCCCAATCACTCAAGTAAATTGTCTCTAAACGTTGTTGGAAAATTGCTTGTTGTAATTTGTGACAATTCCTGGCTTCATGTCAACAGAATGACAAAATTATTCCTTCAGTGCCAAACATGACAACAACGGATTAGGTAATGTGATTTGGCCAAGATATTTTGCAATTGATAGATGCAAGTCAGCGGTTAGAATTGGAGACAGTGAAACTGCAATCTTCTCTTACCACCCGTCTATAAGCAGAGGTGTTTTGAATTAGTCTTTTAAGAATAAGTAACAGCGTGCTTTCCCAACCCCTCCAGTTTTGTTGTCCAATTTTACCTATAATCCACTACAAACTTAAGTTATGATAAATTTAGAAGGCTAGTTTATTTTACACATTCCAAACCCAGGAAAAGTGTTAGTGATGACTCACTCCGCACAAATGCACTAATAAAATGAGAAGTGGGGTAGAGAAAAGGAGTTTTACAATATAAGGACCACAGAAAAATTAATATTGGTTCATGCGAGTCCAAATTCAGAGCCCAATGAGGAATTCTTTCATGTAGACATTCAAGTGGAGCTAGGGAGTTGTGGTATTCATTTTACAGTTGGTGCTGATCCCACAAGAGATTGAATCGGTTCTGTTGGTGATGGCAGAGCCAGGCGAGATGAGCAAGTTGCTGATGTGCCTGCAGGAGCCTGTTTCTTGGTTCACCAGTTCAATGTTAAAACAGCAGACTGAACGTGAGGCCCAAAAGTGTTTTATTAAACTGTCCAAAAGGACAGAGGTTTGTCAAGGTTTATCCAATGCCTGGAATTGGCTTCAATTTCAGCACCAAATGCATGCCCCAGTCATTAATTGTTGAAAGAGATACCACCATCTATGTTCGGGTCTGATATTTGTTCAACAGAAAAGTTTGATTAAAATAAAATAGCAATAAAGATAAAGTTTTGAATATAGTGTTGGGTTTCTTTCCATATCATCAGCGATGGAGACTTGTACATTTCAAAAGTTAGGCTTGGGGGGAAGCAAAATGTCAAGGATAATAGATAACTACCATCACAACCATGGTTGTAGGTATGGAATTTAATTAAATCATCAGTTTATAATATTTTCTTTTTATACAATCTACAGAGACGACATGTTAGTTAATCTCAATGTGTAAGTATTGGGTGACATGAAATTTCCCATGTCAAAGTTATCACACCCACTGCTGCAGGCCGAATAGCAAGAGCTTTTGAACAATGCCCGTGATTAGCCAAAATTTCACAATGACCGATTGAGGTTGACCAAACTTTTGCTCAGCGCCAGCAAGAAATAATGCTGAAATCAGGGTCATGTTACCACACTAGCTAGATGGTGTGGTTGGACCTAAACATGCTCAAATATTTCTGTGAAGTGACTTGCAAAGCATGCAAAATCTCAGGGAAAGTTATATGTGTTGTCAGGGAGAAGGTGAAGGTGAAACTGTGGTGTGAAAGTGGACATTGCAGAAGAGTGGGAGATTCTGCCATCAAGTTTGTTCCCCATTCTGAAAGCCAAGGAAAACATCTTTGAACAGTTCAATAAACAGACAATGACAGATGATTGGCATCTCAGCAATTTCTTGAACGAGTATAGAAAAGAAGATATTTTAAAACATTTGAAACCGGATGGTTTAATTGTCTTTTGCCGAAACACTATGTTTACGGGGGACATATGTAATGACGGAAAGTGGAGAATGGAACTCCTCATTGCTATGGCCTGTGCCAAAATAGATGACACAGAAAAAATGACACATCCTGTGATATGGAAGTCCAAAGCTACAGTTCTTCGTGAAAGTCACCCACATAGTACAAGGCAAATAAAACTGCCTGAATCACCTCCAGCATTTTTGAGCAATGGGTCAAGAAATTAGACAAAATCTATCAACAAAACAGAAAGGAAAATTGCCACCATTGTAGACAACAGCCCTATACAACCTAACATCACAGGCCTAAAGATCATCAAGCTGACATTCTATCATCCCAACACCATGGCCAAGCTCCAGCCAACACATCAGGGGGCATTAAGAAACTTGAAAACCTTCTACAACAGTAGCTGATCTCTCAGCTTATTGAGGCCATCAGTAAGCAGGACTACAATCTCACAGTACTGGGGGCTATGGTAATGCTGAAGGAGACATGAAAGATGGTCAAAGAATCCACAATTGCAAATTGCTTGAAGCATACTGGGTTCAAACAGGTTACGGCTGCGCAATCTGACAAGAATGAGGAGAAGCAGGGTGATGTCAACCAACCCAATGACAAGGCACTTTTTGCTTGCCTGTAGGAGGCTGGTAAGGAGATTCCAGCAGAGACAACCATGGAAACTTGCGTGAAAGCAGATAATGCTGCATGATGCGCGACAAAACTGACAGACTATGCGATCGTTGATGCAGTATGTTCTTTAGCCGAGAAGGCCAATGACAATGCAGATTCCAATAAATACCTACCCACTCGCCCACCGCTTTCACTGGCCGATTCCATGAATACTGGAGAGATGCTCCAGGATTTTGCTCTGCAGCATGAAAACACCAAAAACATGTTTGATTGCATTGAAGATACGGTGGTAGACTGCATTGCGCACGTCAACAAACAGCACACTAGAGTCACAGAGGTTTACAGCATGGAAACAGGCCCAACCTGTCTATGCCACCCCTTTTTTAACCTCTAAGCTAGTCCCAATTGCCCGTGTTTGGACCAAATCCCTCTATACCCATCTTACCCATGTAACTGTCTAAATGCCTTTTAAAAGCCAAAATTGTACCTGACTTTACTACTACCTCTGGCAGCTTGTTCCAGACACCCACCACCCCGAGTGTGAAAAAATTGCCCCTCTGGACACTTTTGTATCTCTCCCCTCTCACCTTAAACTTATGTCCTCTAGTTTTAGACTCCCCTACCTTTGGGAAAAGATATTGACTATCTAGCTGATCTATGCCCCTCAATATTTTATAGACCTCTATGAGATCACCCCTCAGCCTCCTATGTGCCAGAGAAAAAAGTTCCAGTGTATCCAGTCTCTCCTTATAACTCAAACCCCGGTAGCATCCTAGTAAATCTTTTCTGCACTCTTTCTAGTTTAATAATATCCTTTCTATAATAGGGTGACTAGAATTGTACACAGTATTCCAAGTGTGGCCTTACCAATGTCTTGTACAACTTTAAACAAGACGTCCCAACTCCTGTATCCAATGTTCTGACCGATGAAACCAAGCATGCCGAATGCCTTCTTCACCACTTGTCCACCTGTGACTCCACTTTCAAGGAGCTGTGAACCTGTACCCCTAGAGCTCTTTGTTCTGCAACTTCCCCCAACGCCCTACTATTAACTAAGTCCTCCCCTGGTTCGATCTACCAAAATGCATCACCTTGCATTTATCTAAATTAAACTCCATCTGCCATTCACCAGCCCACTGGCCCAATTGATCAAGATCCTGCTGCAATCTTCGATAACTTTCTTCACTGTCCACTATGCCACCAATCTTGGTGTCATCTGCAAATTTACTAACCATGCCTCCTAAATTCTCATCCAAATCATAACAGTGGAACCAGCATTGATCCCTGAGGCACATCGCTGGTCACAGATCTAGTTTGAAAAACAACCCTCTACAGCCACCCTCTAGCTTCTGTCATCAAGCGAATTTTGTATCCATTTGGCTACCTCACCCTGGATCCCGTGAGCTTTAACCTTATGCAACAACCTACCATGTGGTGCCTTGTCAAAGTAGAAAAGATAACGGAGTTTTTTAAATGCTAAATCCCAGCCTCTCTCCAGGTCAACCCCTGGCTTTTTTCAAGGTCAACATAATGTAAACTATGAAGAAATTGTTTTACTGTGTTTCCTATTCAACATTTCAATCTGAAAATATTACTGGAAGTTTAAGTATTTGTCGGCATATTGAGTGGCAGATTTGCCATCCTGGACCATCACGAAGTTCTTCTTAAATTGGATTTGAAGACGGTTCCCTTCAGATTTGACTCAAGTATTTCCTGTACTAATGCAAAATTCAAATCTGTGCTCAATGCCAAGTGCTCCAGCAGTTACACCAATGTAACAGTGGTGACTGATTGCAGTTGGAGCAGAATATGGTTCTGTAAAAAAAATTTTCAAACATGAAATCAGTGGATATTTTCCAGAATGTGGCAGGCAGCCACATTACAACTGCTTTATCCTGCAGTGCAACATTACTTTATAAGGTGAAAACATGCTCACATGTGGCTTCTTGCAGATGAACAACCGCAAGAACAGATTAGCACAAACATATTTTTTCCCAAAATGGATGTTCATTGCTTTATCTCCCTAACAATATACTACAGTTTTTGTTCACACCAATGTCAGAAAATAACAGTGGTTTTCTAACTTTTCACCATAAAGAATTCTGCAGGTATTGCCACATTCCCAGGGATAAATTATCCCAACTTCCAAAGACTGTATTCTCAATGAAGAGAGTTTTTAAACTGGTATCAGGCACATATCCTGTGGAATTGCAAATAATGAGTCAGAGAATATAATAAAATAAGTGTGGGACAAGTTACAAGCTTCCTAAAATATTTAGAAAGGTATCTAGGCTGGCACAGTGGTTAGCACTGCTGCCTCACAGCGCCAGGGACCTGGGTTTGATTCCCAGCTTGGGTCACTGTCTGCGCGGAGTCTGCATGGGTTTCCTCCGGGTGCTCCGATTTTCTCCCATAGTCTGAAAGACGTGCTGGTTAGGTGCATTGGCCATGCTAAATTCTCCCTCAGTGTGCCCAAACAGGTGCCGGAATGTGGCAGCTAAGGGATTTTCGCAGTAACTTCACTGCAATGTTAATGTAAGCCTACTTGTGACACTAATAAATAAACTTTAAAAATTTAGACAAAAGTTATGCCGAGATCGTGATTTATTTGATTTGATTGCAAATGTCAATCATTATTCTATACATGCAGATCATTACAAGTGTGAAACATAACTAATATGCTATTTAGCCTACAAATATCACTTTAAGGTTTTACACATCTGTATATCAAAGTTGCAGTGAATAACTGAAACACAAGCTAACAGCATGAAAATGTGAGTCCTCTGCACAGCAGTCTTTCGGCACTTAGTGCAATGAAAGAGCCTCCATGCTAATTACGCCAGCATGTAGGCTCCAGGCGCTTACTCACCCAAAGTGGCCGAAGCTGTGCACCGTTTAGAAGAGGCGCACTGCATTTAAGTGCTAATCATGGACTCAGTCACACCTGGAAGATGACACTACAAAGAGTGGCTTGGTTTACCAAGGGGGAGCTGGGCCGGCTGCTGGATGCAGTAGACAAGAGGAAAGCTATCTCATCTTAGCTCGTGATAGTCGACAACCTGGGGTCGGGCTGGCAATGCGGTGTGGGAAGTGGTGGCATCGGCAGTGAGTGCCCGGGCACTGGCACAAAAGACCAGCACCCAATGCCAAAAAAATGAACGACCTCCTTCGGGCAGCAAGAGTGAATTTCTATCAAAGATGTGCGGGTTAGGTTGATTGGCCAGATTAAAAATTGCCCCTTAGAGTCCTGGGATGTGTAGGTTAGAGGGATTAGCGGGTAAATATGTGGGGGTAGGGCCTGGGTGGGATTGTGGTCGGTGCAGACTCGATGGGCCGAATGGCCTCCTTCTGCACTATAGGGTTTCTATGATTTCTATGATTCTATCAGTCCTGTCTGTCATGCCTAGAATGTCCAAGCCGATCCAACCGCACACGCCATGGCCTTCCAATACCCGACTCCCTAGCACCTTCCTTCAACCCCTCTGCCACCCCTCTTGACAAATCCCTGCCTGCTGAGGCACAGTGCCGACGTACACCACCCAATTGACCTCACCCCAACAGTTCGCACCTTTCCATCCATCAGGCATTCAACTCCCCTGTTGTCCCCACAAGACAAGACGGCCCATAGTCACCCGGAGCAGGAGACGACCGGAGGCGGGGTTCCTGAGCTGCATCTCCTCACCCCATTCGGGGAGCAAGCACTTGAGACTTCGGGGGAGGCCAAGGATAGACTCGTGACAGACAGCCAGGTCAGGGTATGCCATGCAAGTGAGGATCCACAAAACCTTCATCCAAATGACCTTTCTCAAGTAAGCTGCAATCTGGCCACAAACTTGTCCATCCCTTCCACTGAATCAGGTGTCCTCTATTGCAGCGAATGGCTCCGATGAGGCCATCAGGAGTCGTAGCCCGCCCTGCGGCTCCCCGTTGCAATGCTCAATGACACCTCGGAGGAATGTACATTCCAGTTGATATAGGCATCACACACACCAGGGGTCAACGAGCACCCCAAGGGAGGAGGAACAGCTGGAGCCCATGCTGGGGCCTTCCACCCAAGGCCTTCTGAATCCCCCTTCCTGATACCAGTGCATCTCCTGGATAGCAGAATGAAAGTCGGTTATGGGACCCAGTCCCCGAAAGGGCCCCCGCCATAGAAATCATAGGCCATTTTGGGGGGGTGTCACCTAGACGTAGCAGTAGGCCACATAAGATTAAGTTGTAGGGCCACCAGGATGACACGGGTGAAGACATGCACTGTAGTTAGGGCTAGGGTAATATGTACTGTTAAAATTTACTAATGTTATTGCACCCCACAGCTGTGACTCATGTCTGTGATTTGTCCCCCAGAGTGATGATCGCACTCCGACCAAGGCTCAGAGTGCTATTGTGCATGAAAGAGGCCCTTCGGCCCACCGAGGCAGCAATTGCCAGTTCCAGCATCTGTGCCAGATCCCCAATTGGTATGATGCTCCAAGCACTCATCTGAAAATGCCGTTAGGCTAACGAGGCCACCTGCCCCAATGCTGATGGGGGCTCAGCAGTCTGCGCTCGGCTACTTCCAGTAGTTGGGGCCCTCTAGGCACACAATGACAAGCCTGGCATGCCATCATCACCACCCACTAGACCCTAGGATTGGCCCTCTCAGTACCACTCTTCCCCGCCGACCCACCCTCCCAAACCCCAAGGGCATTGGGCTGCTGGGTGGTGCCCCCGACCCTTACTCAGGTGCAGTCCCGCTCACCAGTGTACAGGCAGAGAACACGCAAGAGTCAGGCCTATGCTGCCCCCCGGCAGCATCAATGTGCCACATAGCGAGTTGTCGTTACCCTCCTACCTGGACCAGTAACTTGCTAACACAGCCAACCCAGACTCTGGTGTGATGTAAATGGGGGGAGACGGGGGGGCTCGCCACCAGAGGAACTCGGCAATGATCCAGGTGGCAACATGGGTCTCATTGTAGCGGCTCTGCGCCCTCTGGTGTCTCCGCACTGGCATCATCCACCATGATCTCAGCAGGTAGCCCTAATCTCCCATGAGATGAGGGCAGCATTGTTAACCACTATGCCACCATGTCAGTGGTAGCATGAATAAGAGGTTGAAAGTTCATTGGGATCGAATGTGACATAAAGGTTGCAACAGACAGGCTTAACCTCAAACCAGGCAGCTGGTCCTCGAAGAGCCCAGGGATGTCTGAGCTGTGCAGGATGTAACTATCATGTACACTCCCCAGGTAAAACATCATCCACACACCTGCATGATGTTTCCCCTTGAGAATTTAGAATGCAAGATCACAGTCTACTGCACTCTTCAGTCCAAATTTCTAAATTCAATCATAATATATTTGAAGCAAAATTAATCACCCTTGCACACTTCCTTAAATCTGCCTTGGGTCTTGAAGGCCCAGCTTCGGGTACAACAGTTTGGCCTGGCTGGTTAACAGGCACTAGTGAAGTGGGAGGGGTGGGAGCAGGACGACTGCCATCCTGCTCCATAAAGGCACTTCCACTCTCCCATATCTTAGCATTCCTACTAATAAAGAGGAACAGATTGACAGACTGCCCTGGAAGTCCCAGTGGTAACCAAATAACAGAAGTTTGAGATTGTAAGGTAGGATCATATCCTTGACGAGAGCAGTTTATGCTCCAATGAAAACTATGGCATTCACCATCGGTATTTGCACCATGGCGGGTTCCATGACACAGCTGTGATGAAGATAACTGCCAATTCCATATTAGAAAGGATGAGCTGCATACAGATCTGCATAAAGCCCTGTGCCAAGGCAGTGAGACACCCCTCATGGTCCTCAATGTTGAACACAAGCTTTCTGGCAGGCAAGTATTTGGTTATATACATCTGCCACTGTTCTTCTATAGCCTGGTCCACTGAAGCCCTCATCCTGTACCTCTGCAGCAGAGAAAGCAACTTCACTCTCCAGTGAGCTAGTACCCGAGTCATCCTATCCCAAATGCTACCTGTGCCATTTACTGGCTGCACTATCAGCACAGATCCCATATTGGGAGGGCTGGCACTACAATAAGGTTTTCTGCCCTCTTTAAAAGGAAGATGCACTGATCCTGTAAGAATTGGTGGGATCATTTGAAAACTGAATCTGCGCTGAAACTTTAGAAATAGTTAGACACGCGAATGCGTGCACGAAAGTTTTCTGCCAATAAGTTATATTTATATTCACCTTTAATGTAATGAAGCATCCCCAGAAATTCTATAAAACAAAGTACAACACCAAGCCACATGAGGAGATATTTCATGCAATGACCAAAAGCTTGGAGGAGATTACCAAAATAGAGAGGGTACACCAGGATTTGATGACAAGGATTAGAATTTTAAAATCAAGACGTTGCTCAACTGGGTGCAACTATAGATCACTGATCACAAGTGGCAATAGGAGAACTGATTTGCTATCAATTAAGTCATGGACAGCATCATTTTGGATAGCGTGAAGGTGACAGAATGAGAGAGACCAGCCGGGAGTGCATTGGAATAGGAAAGTCTAGAGGTAACGAAGGCATGGATGAGGGCTCCAACTCCAAGAGTTGAGTCTAGAGAAAAGTCAGGCAATGGAAGTAAGCAATCATTGAATCCATTCGGCCCATCAAGCCTGCACTGAAAACAATCCCACCCAGGCCCTATCCCTGTATCCCCACGTATTTACCCTGCTAGTCCCCTAACACTAAGGGGCAATTTAGCATAACCAATCAACCTAACCCACATATCTATGGAGTGTGGGAGGAAACCAGAGCGTCTGGTCAAAGACACAGGGAGAACGTGCAAACCCCACACACAGTCACCCAAGGCCGGAATTGAACCCAAGTCCCTGGCGCTGTGCAGCAGCAGTGCCAACCACTATGCCACCATGTCACCCGTATCAGTGATAGCATGAATAAGAGGTTGAAAGTTCATTGGGATCGAATGTGACATAAAGGTTGCAACAGACAGGCTTAACCTCAAACAGTTACTGGGAGGGGAATGAAGTTGTCAGCGAGGGACTGGAGCTTGGAGCCAGGACAGAAAACAATGGCTTCAGTCTTCCCAATATTTAACTGGAGAAAATTTCTGCTCATCCAATACTGGATGGCAGATAAGTAGTCAGGTAATTTAGCAACAGTGGAAGAGTCACGAGAAGTAGCAGTGAGCTGGAACTGGGACAATGCTAGCGTTCTTTGTGGAAAAGATAGAATGGGAAGAAGTCCTGTATCTGCAGCAGGGGCAGAAGCTTTCCAAACATATGCTCAGGGTGCACTGGAAAGAAGTAGAGGCAGAGTTCAGTGTCAAGACAGTTGCCCAAGGAACATAGATGCATGAAAGAAAGATTTAACAATCGCACACAAGTTCTCAAAATAATTAGTTCAGCTTGAATTTGCATCCCCCTACACCGTAGCAGTTTTTCAGTCTCTACCGATCAGTACACTTCAAATCATGTGCCTGTGAAAACTTGTCAACATAAACAAGTCATCCAAGTGCCTTTATTGATGATTTTTACTTTTTACAATTTATATAAATGGCTTAGATGAAAGGACCAAAGGTACAGTTGCCAAATTTGCTGATGATACAAAGCCAGGTAACTAAGTTGTGAAAAGGACATAAGGAGGCTACAAGGAGATACAGATAGGTTAAATGAGTGTGCAAAGAACTGGCAAATGAGGTATAATGTGGGGAAATGTGAAACAAAAAAAATTATCTAAATAGTGAGAGATTGCAGACCTCTGACACACAAAAGGGATCTGGGTGTCTTAGTGCATGAATCACAAAAGGTTAATATGTATGTACAACAAGTAATTAGAAAGCTAAAAGAATGTTATGGTTTGAGAGTGGAATTGAACACAAATTTCAGTTACATAGGGCATTACTGAAACCACATTAGTGCAAGTAGTGTTAGTCTCCTTATTTGAGGAAAGATGTAAATGCATTGGAAGCAGTTCAGAGAAGGTTTACAAGACTAATACCTAGAATGGGAGGGTTGACTTTTGAGGGAAGGTTGGACAGGGTAGGCCTGTGTCCATTAGAATTTAGAAGAGCAAGAGGTGAATTGGTTGAAATATAGATTCTGTGGAGTCTTGACAGGGTGGGGCAGAATCAATTGAAAAATAAGAAGTCACACATTCAAGACAGAGATGAAAATTTCTTTTCTCTGAGGCAGAGTGTCTTTGGAACTCTATTCCTCAAAAGCCAGAGGAAGCAGTGTCTTTGAATATTTTTAAGGCAGAAGTAAATAGAATTTTGATAACCAAAGGTGTGAAATATTATCAGGGGTTGGTTGGAATGTGGAGTTGAGATTTCAATCAGATCCGTCATGATCTTATTAAATGGTAAAGCAGTTTGAGGGGCTTATTCGTGCTCCTAATTTGTATGTTCATATGATTATTCTAATGACAGGTGAGCTTGGTTTCTCTCACCACAGATGCTGCCAAACCCAAGTATTTTCAGTTTGTTTTTCAGATTACCAACTTTCACAGTATTTTGCTTCAGTATTCCAAGTATTTTGGCTTTTACTCAAGGTTTTGATTGGCTCTTGGACAACATTATCTACCTCTTGGGAAAGAGAAGTTAGTACTAATAAAGGGAGTCCAAGATAAGATAGCCTGCAAGATGTAAAATAGTTGTTTCTTAGGAATTCAATCTAAAGGATCAGTCAAAATACACGATAACTAAAGGCAGCCGTGTGGTTTCAAATCACTAGTAAGCTGGGATAAATCTATCATATGGTGAATAAAAAATATTTTCCATACTTCAGACTATGAATGCTACAAGAGGCTACTAAATTTTCCTATAGCAAGTTCAAAGCAATGTTGTTCATCAGAATCCATTCTGGTCACATTCACTGGCAACGTATAAATGTTTCAATTTCAAACTGAGATGTCAAAGAGGAAAAGTTTGCTTTAAGTTCTTGAAGTAACTGCAAGTTTCAGAATAAGGAGCAGCAGAATTACATCCAGATTGTGAAATTATAGGAAATCTGATATTTGGATGTATAAATTTTATTTTTAGTCATGATCTATAAATGCTATAATAAGATTGGATAGGGCTTCAAAAGTTGAGTTCTCTTCATCCCATATTTGGCAGCAGCCACAACTATTGGCAATGAAGCCCTTTTGACAATATTGAGCAATCCATTTTATCGCCCCTGCAGGCACACATTCTCACTAAAATGGAAAAACAAAGTGGAAAAAAATCATGCTCACCAGTACAGTGAGCATCATAAATCATTTTTTAGTCCAACTATTTTCAATGGATAAAATATTAACATGAACACCATCTGCCACAAGCAAGCAGTATCTCTA
The DNA here is from genome assembly GCF_964213995.1 of Mustelus asterias. Taxonomy (NCBI): domain Eukaryota; kingdom Metazoa; phylum Chordata; class Chondrichthyes; order Carcharhiniformes; family Triakidae; genus Mustelus; species Mustelus asterias. Next base: position 26,747,864 of record NC_135818.1, read on the forward strand.
TTTTGACAGTATGGCCCTGATATTAACTCCTAGGTTCAGTGGAATCAGGGGAGTTAGACATCATATGGGAATTCGCAAATAAATTCCTGTCTTTAATATGCTCACACAAGTACCTTATTATAATTTTACTTCCAGATATGGGGCTCTATTTTACCATTTTCATTCTAAGTGTTGGGCGGACTTGAAACTGGGAGTGTTTCAGATCCGACTTTTAGGCCCGTTTTGAGGCCCACACGCACTCAGCTCGAAAAAATGTCAGTGATTTTGAAGCTCACTGCAGAAGCTTGTGGGTGGGGCTTAACGCGTTTGAAACCCCGCAGCTCTGATCGGAGCCTCCAACTGCGCATGCGCAAAGAAAAGATAGAATGCTGCTCTCCTGTCACATCTCTCCGGGGCCAGATAATGCCTCCCCTTGGCCCCCACAGACATTGTTCTCCCTCCCAACATTACTGATCCCCCATCCCCCCCCACCCCCTTCGCAGACCCCTCCCACCAATCGCAGGCAGAGTGGCAGCACCCCCCCCCCCCCAACAATCTCAGGCAGTGGCAGCAGCCCCCCTTTCTTCATCCACCAATCTCAAGTAGAGTGGCAGCACCCCCCTTCCTCCCCCCCCCCGCCCACGATTTCAGGCAGAGTGATCCCCCCCCCTCCCCCATCTCCATCTGACTCCGATGGCTGTATGACACCTCCATCTCTCTCTCCCCTGTCCCCAACCCATCATAGAGGCACTGATTCCCACCCCCCCATTAGCACCTGCAAGTGTTCACTTGCTTTCCCCTCAATGCTAACAAGCAAACTGCCTGTAACTTGCTGGAATGCCATGCCAAACTGCTTGCAGCTGATCTGCCATAACAAGGGGCAGCTCCATAAAAACCCCAAGGATGGACAGGCAGGCAGTGCAGGAAAAAGATGACAAAACAACCAGCCCCCAGATTTACTGAAGGCGACCTCAGGAGGCTGCTGGATGCGGCAGAGGCGAGGCGAGGCAGGACACCCTCTTGCCCCCAGCAGGAGGCAAACCTAAGCGGGCTGATGGCAATGTGGCCTGGGAGGCAGTTGCCGCTTCCGTCAGTGCCATGGCACTGGCCCCCAGAATGGGAAAGCAGTGCCACACAAAGGTCAATGACCTCATCCGGGCAGCAAGGGTGAGTGCTTAACCCTATCTAGCATCTTCCCCCAAATCATCCCCAGATCCTCTCACCCCCCAGCACTCTGCATGCTTCCAGCCGCTGAACTCCAAGCACCTCCTTCCTAAACTCCCTCCATCCCCCCCAAGAGTAGCACTGCACTTGCCCTCTCAGGGCCACCACCTGATACTCTGCAGGAGTTACGCTATCATTGCTTTCACGGCTCCCTCTGTCACCACAGAAGAAGACACGCCCATAACACCAGAAAGAGGGCAAAGACTGGGGGGTGGTGAGCCAAACTTCTGGGTCCTTACCCCCTTTGAAGAGCAGGTCCAGGAAAGGGGAGATGCAGGTTGTCAGCGACAGCATTGTCAGCTGGAGTCAAGAAGTGAGCACCTGTCAATCCTCCACTCAATTTGAGGCAACTTCTAGGGGGCATGGGTTTTGGGTGTGAGGGGCAAGGATTAAAGGAGATGTACGAGGCATGTTTACTTGCACAGAGAGGGTGGTGGGTGCCTGGAACTCACTGCTGCCGGGGGAGGTCGTGGAGGCAGATATGACAGCAACCTTTAAGGGGTGTCTTTATAGCTACGTGAATGGGATGGCAATAGAGGCATATGGTCCCCAGAGGGGTAAGGGGGTTACAATTCAGATGGGCAGCCCGGTTGCTGTAGGCTTGGGGGAACCGAAGGGCCTATTTCTGTGATGTGATCTTCTTTGTGCTTTGTTCTATGTTCATTTGGAGAAACGGGAATCAGGTTTTTTGCATCCGGATTCCTCTCCCTCCCTTGCACTTAACCTTGTGTCCTGTGTTGCAGGAACAGATCCGGACCATCTGGCATCGTGGCCCCCCACTGCAGTTCCCGCCTATCCTGGTCCCGACAGCTCGGATGAGTCCTCGGAGGATATGGGTGAAGGGACCTCAGAGAGTGGCACCATTTTGGCGTCAGCTTCCACCTCGCAGTTCACCATCCCAGATACTGACACGTTGGTGGGTCCAGTTAGTGATGAGGCTTCTGGGTCACTCTCTGGTGAGCACAGCACACCTGCTGATATACATTGGGTGGAAGAGGGAACATCCGAGGCCTCTGTCACGCGGGGGCCTGCCAGAGGTGAGGACTCAGCTGGCCCCAGGCTACATGCTGGGCCTCTGAAATCACTTCTGCCTCAGCTGCTGGAGATGCAGCAACAGAACCAAGGAATGCAGGAGGGGCTGACGGCCACACTGGACTGACTGCGAGGCTGTTGGGAACAGTCCCAAAGCTTTCAGGTAAACCAGCCATTACCTGTCTTGTGTGGTTCCCAGGCCAACACCGCAAGGGTGGCACCCGCAGTGGAAAGCCTGGACAGGGAATCCTCACCACAAGTAGCAGGCTCCAAGCGATGGCCAGGTCACGGCGGATCACAGCTGAGGGACTCAACAGGATTCTCGAGGTTCTGCGGCCCATGGCTGAGGGGCTCGAGAGCTTGCACAAGACCCAGTGGGACAACACTGAGATACAGTGGGCTACGACAGTAGCCCTAGAGAATGTGGCCCAGTCAGAGGGCCATGCTGAGGGGCTGCAGAGCGTGGCCCAGTCTCGGGGGGCATTTGCTGCGGCCACTGACAGGTGGCCCCCAACTCAGGTGGCCATGGTGAGGGTTCAACCACCATGGGTGATCCTCCAGGACTGGCGGGGCCAGGTGACACGGGAGCTTCTGGAGCTAACTGCAGAAGCACCGCCGTCCCATGGAGTGACCCAAGGGGCCACAGGAACCCCAAGGGAGGAGGAAGGGCTCAAGCCCATGCCAGGGCCTTCCAGCCAGGAGACTGTGGCTGTGGTTACACCTTCTGACTCCCCCCCCCCCCCTTCCTGATACCAGAGCATCTCAGGGGCATCAGGATAAAGAGGGTGTCATGAAAACATCTCAGACACTTGGAAGGCAGCCAGGGCCTCCAGAGGACACCCACCAAGCGCATCACAGGCAATGGGGCAAGGTAGACAGCTGGCCCCCTCCACCTCCGATGTACATTCTGGAGAGACACCGAGACATAGTGGTAGGCCACACAAGGTTAGGAAGTTATAGTTGCAGTAAGATGGCACGGGTGAAGGTCTGCATTAGTTACATAGATCTTATTATAGAACTTATTATTTTACCACTTTTGTCATCATTAAATCATTTTTCACCACTCACCTGTGACTAATTTGTCTCAGATTTGTCTCGAACAGGAATCCTCTTCCATTGACGGTCGCCTGAGGGATTCTTCATGTTATGTCAATGCTGCGTCACTGAGAAAATGAAGCCATTGGTTCCCCAGAACCCATAAGCAATTCTCTCCCTCCTCCACCCCATCCAGGGCCCTGTGTGGAGGTTCCAGATCTTTACCCACTACACAGACATAGGCCCAGGTGCCAGCGTGCATGCAGAGTTCAGGTAGGGGTTAGACTAGTTTGCACCAGGGCAACATAATGGTGCTTAGTGAGTCATCATCACCTTCCTGCCTGTCAAAGAAACTCGCTAACACAGCGTACCCAGGCTCACCACACTGGTGTGACGATGTTGCAGGAGATAGGAGGGGTCTCCACGTCTTCCTCTTCCTCTGCCAAAAGGTCTCCTCTCTGCTGTGTCAGGTTGTGCAGGGCACAGCATATCACCACAATGTGGGAAGAGATCAGGGAGCTGTACCATACAGCCCCGCCACAGCAGTCCAGGCACAGGAATCACATTTTCAGGAGCCCTATGCATCTCTCCACTATCAAGCAGGTGGCTACATGAGCCTCATTACAGCGGGTCTCTGCCTCAGTCAGAGGGCTCTGCACAGGCGCCACCAGCCATATCCGAAGCGGGTAACCCATGTCACTCACGAGCCAGCCCTGGAACCTGGGCTCCTCCTCAAAGGCCTCCGGTATGTCAGAACTCCTGAGAATGAAGCTGTCATTCATACTGCAGGGTGTCTCACGCAGACGTGCATAATGTTCATAGTGTGGTCACAAACCAGTTGGACATATAGGGAGTGGAATCCCTTTCTGCTAACGAATCATCATGGATTCTGCAGCGGGGCCTTGACGGTGACATAGGTGTAGTCGATGGCCCCCTGCACATTAGACATTTCCTCGATGGCCGCGAACCCTGCAGCCCGGACTTCCTGATACATACATCTCCGCTACTGGTCTGGAAGGAGCCAGTTGCAGTAAAGTTCAGAGCGGCCTTCAATTTGACAGCCAAGAGTGGGTGCACCCCCATGCCCCGAGGTGCCAGGTCCTGCAAAAGTATGGAAGGAGGCAGTTGCATAAAAGTTCAGAGCAGCCGTCAACTTGACAGCTGAGAGTGGGTGTCCCCCATGCACCAAGGTGCCAGGTCCTGCAACAGGTGGTACAGGTTTTGCACCGTCTTGTTTCGGAGGCGGAGCCGTCGGCAGCAAATGATGTCTGACATCTGTTGAAATTACTCAAGCATGGGACTGCCAGGGTCTCCGCTCCACCCTTCTCACATGTAGAAGTTAAAGCCCAGCAACACACACTGCCCATACTGTCCATCCCCAACTAACATGCCCCTCAGAATCATAGATCCCCAACTCCACCCACATGCCCCTCAGAATCACAGCCCCCCACCCCATCTCCACGCACATGCCCTCCAGAGTCACAACTCCCCCAAACCCCACGCATATGCCCCCCCAGAATCACAGACCCCACCCACATGCTCCTGAGAATCACTGCTCCTTGAAAAGTTCTGAGACTGCAGCACTGCAATTTCCAAGGGCTTTGTGCACATCCTTCAGCTGGAAGAGTGCTGAGTGCCTAGGGCCCAAACAAACAAATTTGACTGAGTTTTTTGAAAGGGTAACCAAGAAGATAGATGAGGGTAGCACAGTTGATGTTGTCTACATGGACTTTAGCAAGGCTTTTGACAAGGTCCACATGGTAGGTTGTTACATAAGGTTAAATCTCTCGGGATCCAGGGTGAGGTAGCTAAATGGATACAAAACTGACTTGATGACAGAAGCCAGAGGGTGGTTGTAGAGGTTTGTTTTTCAAACTGGAGACCTGTGACCAGCGGTGTGCCTCAGGGATCGGTGCTGGGTCCACTGTTATTTGTCATTTATATTAATGATTTGGATGAGAATATAGGAGGCATGGTTAGTAAGTTTGCAGATGACACCAAGATTGGTGGGCATAATGGACGATGAAGGTGGTCATCTATGATTGCAACAGGATCTTGATCAATTGGGCCAGTGGGCTGATGAATGGCAGATGGAGTTTAATTTAGATAAATGCGAGGTGATGCATTTTGGTAGACTGAACCAGGGCAGGACTTACTCAGTTAATGGTAGGGCTTTGGGGAGAGTTACCGAACAAAGAGATCTAGGGGTGCAGGTTCATAGCTCCTTGAAAGTGAAGTCACAGGTGGACAGAGTGGTGAAGAAGGCATTCAGCATGTTTGGTTTCATCAGTCAGAACATTGAATACAGGAGTTGGGACATCCTGTTGAAGTTGTGCAAGACATTGGTAAGGCCACACTTGGAATACTATGTACAGTTCTGGTGACCCTATTATAGAAAGGGTGTTATTAAACTAAAAAGAGTGCAGAAGAGATTTGCTAGGATGCTACCGGGACTTGATAGTTTGAGTTATAAGGAGAGGCTGGATAGACTGGGGCTTTTTCCTCTGGAGCGTAGGAGGCTGAGGGGTGATCTTATAGAGGTCTATAAAATAATGAGGGGCATAGATCAGCTAGATAGTCAATATCTTTTCCCAAAGGTAGGGGAGTCTAAAACTAGAGGACATAGGTTCAAGGTGAGGGGAGAGAGATACAAAAGGGTCCAGAGGAGCAATTCTTTCACACAGAGGGTGGTGAGTGTCTGGAACAAGCTGCCAGAGGTAGTAGCAGAGGCGGGTACAATTCTGTCTTTCAAAAAGCATTTAGACAGTTACACGAGTAGGATGGGTATAGAGGGATATGGGCCAAATGTAGGCAATCGGGACTAACTTAGGGATTTAAAAAAAAGGGTGGCATGGACAAGTTGGGCCAAAGGGCCATGCTGTAATCCTCTATGACCCAGCAGCATCCACAAGACCTGAAGTCAGTACTGAGACCTGGATCTATGCTGCAAATCGGACATTGGACATCTTTAAGTGGATTGAAATGCATGGAAATACATTTAAATGGCCGCCACACCAGTTTTGGGCATGTTCCTGATCGCAGCCATTTTCGGCCTTGGTAAGGGGGGAACTAGCGCCTGACTTTACCAAGTTTCCGCACCCGAAAACGGGCACAATGCAATGGTAAAATCATCCCCATGGTGTCAATCATGCATGCAGCACAAACATGGTTCTGACCTATCAAATGCAACCTCAACTTTGGTATTTGAAGAGAATTCAATGATGAAATTTGGAGGAGCTGGTAGTTGGAATCAAGAAAGGAAGAGATTTGGAATGACAATGGAAAAATGTTGTGCTCTGTCTTAATGATACCTCGCTTAATGTACTGAAGACAATAAGGAGTTAAGAGTAACTCTTCCCCAATAAAGGAAGAAACCTGTGCAGCAAAGCAGGCATGGCTGAAGGTAGCCCAAGAAGAAACATTGCACCACACTCTGGACTCAGTGCAGGAAGTATTTTAACAACCTTAACAGGTCAGAAAAAGCTAGTCCTGTTTTGCACATCACCACTAGCACCCTCCACTCTGCCTGGTCAAATCTACTCCATCACATCACTCCTCACTTACCTTGGAAGCACACCCATTTTCTCTTTCAATACACTTCTTCACATCCCCATTTATCCATCTACTACTCTACTCACCCCTTCATTGCAAGTTTCAGGAAACTTGGGAAACCCACATGTATCCACTATTAAATTTAAAAGGTTGTTGAAATAATTGCTTGAATCCATATGTTAATAAGTAATCTACCAGCCCTAAAGTTTTTGCACGCAATCACTCTAACATCGTTAGGGTACCAGATCAGAAACCCCAGAGTATATGATGAAGCCAGACACTACCCCAACAATTTGCTATTTTGGCATTAGGAAGAGGATAAGATGTTTCACTCCAGCCATGATTCTACTGACAAACTGGGAAGCTTTCATCAAAATAAAATTTAACAACACAGTTTAACTATAACAAATGAATTAGCTTAACTGTTAACAATTTAACAATACTTAAACATGATAATATACAAGTCGTAACTGCTAACATACCATTGAGTTCCAATTCAAGCAATATTGCTCTTATAGACTTAAATCCCCTCTTTAAAAATTAGTTAGCAAAACACAAGCATATTTGATGTAGTTTAGGTTACCAGCCCTGGAGCTCTCAGCGAGGCCTTCTCAGAGACAGAGAGAGAGAGAGAGACTGCTTTCTTTTGGCAGCCCAGGCAGCAACTCCCTTTGTTTTTAAAATGAAACAAACAATTTTTTCTTGCAAGCTTAGCTCCTCCCATTAACCACATGACTCTGTATACCTAGTCTAAAATATAACGAGAACCTAAATAAACAAAAGGTCCATTAACTCTATCCAAGCTAAAATCAATTATTAGCCTGCATTCTTAGCATCTGCTGCACATTCTCCCCGTGTTTGCGTGGGTTTCCTCCGGGTGCTCCAGTTTCCTCCAGATGTGCAGGTTAGGTTGATTTGGCCATGCTAACTTGCCCTTTAGTGTTAGGGTGACTGTGGGGTTACGAGGATAGAGCTAGGATGGGATTGTTGATGGTGCAGGCTCGATGGGCCTCCTTCTGCACTGTAGGGATTCTGTGTTTACCAGACAAACCAACTCATAACAGAACACTGCCTCTTAAAGCAACTCCACCTTAAACACAAAATATAGCAAAATAGCACAGTTCATCACAACTTGTCCAAGTTAAATGTGGAAGTCAGCAGATTGGAGCTGACTTCCATACCTGTTTGTATTTTTGCCACTTAAAACCACGGTCGTACCTAAATCCACTCCTCCATGTTAAAATTCTGCCCTATGGCCCTGATATGATGAAAATTTGAGGGGAGAAGGATCACCGTAGCTAGGAAGCCCAGAGATTCAGATACTCTAGATTTAAATTTAAACTTTTGGTATTCATATCAGAAGACTGCCATTCAGGAAGGCTTGCAGCCAGGGAGCAGAGAGGAGGGAGGGAGAGATCAATGGTCAGACGATGGGGAGATATCAGAGGGTGATTGAAATTGGGGAGAGATACGACACTGATAAAGATTGGAGAGAGATCAGAAATTTGAGGTCGCAGAAATTGAAGTGGGGAAACATTAGAGGCCTTGGGGAGACTGTTAAACCACCAGTGTGGGGGTGTTTGTGGTGTTGTCAGCAATCAAGGAGTAAAAAGTTGAGCTTGATGAGTTGATTTTGACCCAGTAACTGTGAAGGAACGGCGATATATTTCCAAGTCAGGATGGTGAGAGGCTTGGAGAGGAACTTGGAGAGGTGGTGCTCTCATGTACCTGCTGCAATTGTCCTTCTTGATGGAAGTGGTCATGGGTTTGGAAGGCGTGTCTGATTCTCCTGGCCCACTAGCAGTGCTGGAAAGGGATTCAACTGTTGGACACAGCTGTTCTCACCTTTCTCAGTTGCCAGCCTTGGAAACCCAGCCAGCAGACATTAAATCAAAAATCCTATCAAGAGATGCACAACCCCTTTTAAATATTTCAATTGTGGACCTATCTCTGGGGAGCATGATAGGCATACACACTCCTGCCGCTGCCCACCCACCCACCACTAAAACCAGATTGGTGTCAGATGTGTAGTTTCTGATATTTGAAATCTCTTCTCACAGCCACACATTCTAGAGGTTTAAAATCAACCCATGTATTTTATGATTATAGAAAAGTGTTCTGCACACCAATTTATGTGAAAGTAATGTAGACAATATCTGAACAGTTTAAACACACTGGCCAATTTGCAACACATCTAAGAATTTCCATGTATTAAATTATTCCATGTTATAAATCCTACCTTTGCTTTGCTGTCCTCCACAACAAATTTACGAAGTCTTTGTCCTCTTCCTACAGAGAATCTTTGACCTGCATCTGCTTCACAACCTCTAAGACTACTTGTTCCTCCAAAAACCCGTTTCTCACTTACCACCCTCTTTTCCTGCAAATATCAATTGATACAAATAAATTAGATAACAGAAACGATTAAAAATAGCAATATACATACTTATGCAACAATTTGCAACGAAAAGAACCGGGAAATATTTTATTTTTTAACAAAAGAGCTCCCAAGCTTGTATAAACAAACACTTATCCACAAGATAGGTGCAAACGTATGAAGTGCAAAAATAACTGAATCATGGAAATTTTAAAATTCTGTTGGTCAGGCATATTGCAATTGCCATGATTTTAAGAATAAAAACTTGTATTTAAACTCCTTTCCTTTTTGTTAGGAATACATTTCTACTAGAACTATATGCTCTTTTAAAAAAAGGATATTGAATTATTTGGACATTTTCTTGGAAACTGACCTGGGTTTTTTTTAAAAGAAAGTTTTATGTTCACCTTGGACTGTGAGCAACTGACTTTTCCAAGAAATCATGACTCCAGCTAAATGACCTGTGCAGATAACTATTTGTTTACTTGAGCTTTACTTACTGGAGGAAAAGAACTACTACCATTATCAGGCTGGGACACTCTGGTGATTCACTGAAAAACACCTGACCAAGATGAGTTTGCTGTTGAACTTGCATTTTGGACTCAGTATTTGGAAGTAAATCGAAAAGGAAGGTTGTCCAACTATGTCTCTTCCTACCTTTCCTGAAATTCAGTGTGGTTATCAAATTTCTGCCAGAAAATCCTTATCTCAATATAACTCATTTGTATTTGGAAGCCTGAGAACCCAAACAACTACTTTGACCAGCTAGCCATCTTCAGACACCAGTACAACAGTTTCAAAACCCTTCAAACATTACCATTTTTCAGTGTCCCCATTGATAAAAAGGTGTTTTTTCCCTTAAACATCAATCCGGCAGAGACTCTAATTTAAAACAGAAAATGCCGGATAAACACAAGTCTGACAGCATCTGTGGAGAGAGAAACAGAGTTAACGTTTCGAGTCCGTATGACACTTTTTCAGAGCTGAAGTGGGGTAGAAATGTCATTTTTTTATTCATTCATGGGACATGGATGTCACTGGCTGGCCAGCATTTATTGCCCATCTCTAGTTGCTCGAGAAGGTGGCAGTGAGCTACCTTCTTGAAACACTGCAGTCCACGTGCTGTGGGTTGACCCACAATGCCATTAAGGAAGGAATTCCAGGATTTTGACCCAGCAACTGTGAAGGAACGGCGATATATTTCCAAGTCAGGATGGTGTGGGGCTTGGAGAGGAGGTGTTCCCATGTATCTGCTGCAATTGTCCTTCTTGATGTAAGTGGTCATGGGTTTGGAAGGTGCTAAGGATCTTTGGTGAATTGCTGCAGTACATCTTGCTGCTACTGAGCGTCGGTGGAGGAGGGAGTGGATGTGATACCAATCAAGTGGGCTGCTTTGTCCCTGGATGGTGTCAAGCTCGAATGTTGTTGGAGCTGCACCCATCCACACAAGTGGGGAGTATTCCATCACACTCCAGACTTGTGTCTTGTAGATGGTGGACAGGCAATGGGGAGTCAGGAGGTGAGTTACGCGCCGCAGTATTACTAGCCTCTGACTTAATCTTGTAGCTACTTGTTTATGTGGCAAGTCCAGTTGAGTTTCTGGTCAACGATAACCCCAAGGATGTTGACAGTGGGGGATTCAGTGACGGTAACACCATTGAATGTCAAGGGGCGGTGGTTAGAGTATCTCACTGGTGATGGTCGTTGACTGGCATTTGTGTGTTCTGAATATTACTTGCCACTTGTCAGCCCAAGCCTGGATATTGTCCAGATCTTGTTTCATTTGAACATGGACTGCTTCAGTATCTGAGGAGTTGCAAATGGTGCTGAACATTGTGCAATCAGCAAACATCCCCACTTCTGACCTTATGACGTAGGGGAGGTCATTGATGAAGCAGCTGAAGATGGTTGGGCCTAGGACACTATCCTGAAGAATTCCTGCAGAGGTGTTCCGGAGCTGAGCTGACTGACCCTCCACAACCACAATCATCTTGCCACGTACCAAGTATGATTTCAACCCTGATACCCATTGATTCCAGTTTTGCTAGGGCTCCTTCATGCCACACTCGGTCGAATGCGGCCTTGATGTCAAGGGAACCATCACTCTCACCTCACCTCTGGAATTCAGCTCTTTTGTCCACGTTTGAACAAGGCTGTAATGAGGACAGGATCTGAGTGATCGTGGCGAAACCCAAACTGGGCGTCACTTTGTACGTTATTGCTGAGCAGGTGCTGCTTGATAGCACTGATGATCATCAGTTTACTGATGATCGAGATTAGACTGATGGAGTAGTAGTTGGCCAAGTTGGATTTATCCTACTGTGTGTGTACAGGACATACCTGGGCAATTTGCCACATTATTGGGTCGATACCAGTGTTGTAACTGTCCTGGAAGAGCTTGGCTAGGGGAGCGGCAAGTTCTGGAGCACAAGTCTTCAGTACTATTGCCGGAATATTATTAAGGCCATTGCCTTTGCAGCATGCAGTGCCTCCAACTTTTTCTTGATATCACATGGAGTGAATCGAATTGGCTGGAGACTGGCATCTGAGATGTTGGGGACCACAATTGGGATTGTGGAGGAGGCCGAGATGGATCATCCACTCGGCACATCTGGCTGAAGATTTCTGCAAATCCTTCAGCCTTATCTTTTGCACTGACATGCTGGGCTCCTCCATCATTGAGGATGGGGATATTTGTGGAGCCTCCTCCTCCAGTGAGTTGTTTAATTGCCCACCACCGTTCTCGACTGGATGTGGCAGGACTGCAGAGCTTGGATCTGATCCGTTGGTTGTGGGATCACTTAGCTCTGTCTATCACTTACTGTTTATGCCATTTGGCATGCAAGTAGTCCTGTTTGGTAGCTTCACTAGGTTGACACCTCATTCCTAGGTATGCTTGGTGCTGCTCCTGACATAATGCTAAGGGATTTGGGAGTCCTAGTCCAGGATTCTCTAAAGGTAAACTTGCAGGTTGAGTCCGTAATTAAGAAAGCAAATGTAATGTTGTCATTTATCTCCAGAGGCTTGGAATACAAAAGCAGGGATGTACTTCTGAGGCTTTATAAAGCACTGGTTAGGCCCCATTTGGAGTACTGTGAGCAATTTTGGGCCCCACACCTCAGGAAGGACATACTGGCACTGGAGCGGGTCCAGCGGAGATTCACACAGATGATCCCAGGAATGGTAGGCCTGACATACGATGAACGTCTGAGGATCGTGGGATTATATTCATTGGAGTTTAGGAGGTTGAGGGGAGATCTGATAGAGACTTACAAGATAATGAACGGCTTAGATAGGATGGACGTAGGGAAGTTGTTTCCATTAGCAGGGGAGACTAGGACGCGGGGGCACAGCCTTAGAATAAAAGGGAGTCACTTTAGAACAGAGATGAGGAGAAATTTCTTCAGCCAGAGAGTGGTAGGTCTGTGGAATTCATTGCCACAGAGGGCTGTGGAGGCCGAGACGTTGAGCGTCTTCAAGACAGAAATTGATAAATTCTTGATTTCTCGAGGAATTAAGGGCTATGGGGAGAGAGCGGGTAAATGGAGTTGAAATCAACCATGATTGAATGGTGGAGTGGATTCGATGGGCCGAATGGCCTTACTTCCGCTCCTATGTCTTATGGTCTTATGGCCCTCCTGCACTCTCCATTGAACTAGGGTTGATCTCCTGGCTTGATGGTAACGGTTGAGTGGGGGATATGCCAGGCCATGAGGTTGCAGATTGTGCTGGAGTATTGTTCCGCTGCTGTTGATGGCCCACAACATCTCATGGATGCCCAGTCTTGAGATGCTAGATCTGTTCGAAGTCTATCCCATTAGGCAAGGTGACCATGCCACATAACACGATGGAGTTTATTCTCAATGTGAAGGTGGGACTTTGTCTCCACAAGGACTGTGCGACGGTCACTCTTACCGATACGGTCGTCGACAGATGCACCTGCAGCCAGCAGATTGGTAAGGATGAGGCCCAGTATGTTTTTCCCTCTTGTTGGTTCCCTCACCACCTGCTGCAGACTCAGTCTAGCAGTTATATCCTTTAGGGACCAACCATCTCGATCAGTAGTGCTGCTGCCAAGCCATTCTTGGTGGTGGACACTGAAATCCCCTACCCCGAGTACATTTTGTGCCCTTGTCCAAAGATGTGCAGGTTAGGTTGATTGACCATGTTAAATTGCCCCTTAGTGTCCAGGGATGCGTAGGTTAGAGGGATTAATGGGTAAAATATATGGGGATAGGGCCTGGGTGGGATTGTGGTCGGTGCAGGCTCGATGGGCCAAATGGCCTCTTTCTGCTCTGTAGGGATTCTATTCTTGACACCCTCAGGTGCCTCCCAAGTCTTGTTCAACATTGTGGAGTACTGATTCATCAGCCGAAGGAGGAAGGTACATGGTAACCACTATGAGGTTTCCTTGGCCATGTTGGGGGTGGCACAATGGTTAGCACTGCTGCCTCACAGTGCCAGGGAGCCAGGTTTGATTCACGGCTTAGGTCACTGTCTGTGCGGAATCCGCACGGGTTTCCTCTGGGTGCTCCAGTTCCTCTCAGTCTGGATGATGTGCTGGTTAGGTGCATTGACCATGCTAAATTCTCCTTCAGTATATCCAAACAAGCGCTGGAGTGTGGCGACTAGGGGATTTCCACAGTAACTTAATTGCAGTGTTAATGTAAGCCTACTTGTGCTACTAATAAATAAACTTTAATCTGAAGCCATGGGACTTACTGGGGTCCAGAGTCAATGTTGAGGGCTTCCAGGACAACTACCTCCCAACTGTATACCACTGTGCTGCCACTTCTGCTGTGTCTGTCCTGCCGGTGGGACAGGACATGTCCAGGGATGGTAATGGTGGTGTCTGGGGTGTTATCTGTAAGGTATGACTGTTGCTTGACTAATCAATGAGACAGCTTCCAATTTTGGCACTAACCCCCAGATAGTATTAAGGAGGACTCTGCAGGGTCGACAGGGGCATTTGTTTTGCCATTGGCTTTTCCGGTGCCTGAGTTGATGTCTGGTGGCGCATCTAGTTTAATTCCTTTTTATTGACTTTGTAGCAATTGGTACAACTGAGTGGTTTGCCAGGTAAGACCAGGATAAGGATGGCAGATTTCCTTCCCTAAAGGATGTTAGTGAAGGAGCATAATGAATTTTAGAGTCAACACAATGTTGAACTCTTCTTCCGTCGCCTTCATCCTCATGCTTATCTCTTTGGGCTAGAGTCCTCTCCCTGTTCAACGGATTTTTTCACTTGCCTCCAGTCTTCTCCCTCTATCTGAAACCCTCCTTCTGTGGCCTCCTACCTGTTCTTGACCATTTCATTGAAAACTGCTGGCACAACCTCAGCCCTCTCAATTTCACTGCCATTCTCACTCACTCCAATCTGTCTCCTAAATTTGCTGCATCTGTGTTCTCTCAAGTTCAACCCTGACTTTGTTATCAAACCTGTCATGTGTTATTGTCTGGTATATATTGTCTGGTATTGATTTTCTTTCAATATCTACCTCTCTTTCACATGGTTCATCTCCAACACTTCCTCTCCTTGACCTCTCCATCTCCATTTCTGGTGATAGACTGACCACCAATATTCATTACAGGTCCACTGACTCCCACAGCAACCTCGACTACAGTTCCTCAAACCTCATTTCCTGTAGGGACTACATCCCATTCTTCCAGCTTCTCCATCTCTGTCGCATCTGTTCCGATGATGCCATCTTCAAAACTGGTGCTTCTGACACTGACATATCTTCCTTCTCTGCAACTCTCTCTCCACCTCCCCCTTCCCGAGACAGGACAGGACAGGTTGACAGGACACTCAACCATAGCCAACTCATCTCCGGTACATAGAAACACAGAAAATAGGAGCTGGAGAAGACCATTTGGCCCTTCGCACCCGCTCCGCCATTCATTACGATCATGGCTGATCATCCAACTCAATAGCCTAATCCTGCTACCTCTGCCCTCAACCTTTTCTTTCCTCCCAGAAGAATGAATGGGCCCTTTTGTCCTCACTTTTCACCTCACCAGCCTCTGCATTCAAAGGATCATCCTCTGCCAACTCCAGCATAATACCACCACGAAACACATCTTCTACACATTGAGTCAGCAAACTGCAGGGACCACTTCCTCCACGACACGCTGGCTCATTTCTCCTTTGTCCCCAACCCTTCATCCTCTTCCCATGCAATTGCAGAAAATGCAACACTGCTCCCAATGGGGTCTGCTCTATGCTGGGGAGACTAAATGAAGACTGGTTGACTGCTTTACTGAATGCCTTAGTTCAGTCCACAAGCATGACCCCAATCTTCCTGTCGTTTGCCATTTCAACTCACCATCTTGCTCTCATCCCTTTCCTTGCAATGCTCCAGTAACGACCAAAGCAAACTAGAGGGAAAACACCTCATCTTCTGATTAGGCACGCAACAGCCTTCTGGGCTCAACATCAAGTTCAACAACTTTAGACTCTGAGCTTTCACCTCCCATCTTGACTCCTTGACCCCCATCCCCCTTGTTCTTTAGTTTTGCTTTCACTGAGCACTAACCTTTATTTTAATAGAACATTCTGCTATCTTACCTTTATGCCACTATCAACACCATTTTTTGTCCTTATTCCCACCATCAACACTCCCTTTTTCTAGTGTCCATGAAATGTTTGTCAATAGCCCCCACCTATCTGATCTTCTATTCTGCTTCACCTTCTCCATCCCCCTGTCCTACTTTAAAATCTATCACATTTCTACCCCTCTTAAGCTCTGAAGAGTCATATGGACTCAAAATGTTAAGGCTTTCACTGCCTTCAGATGCCACCAGACTTGAGTTTATCCATCATTTCCTGTCTTTATTTCAGATTTCCAGCATCTGTAGTATTTTGCTCATATCGGCAAAGACCTTCTTTGTTTGTGTATGTATGTTGGGATTTAAAGGGGTATAGTTACACTTCTGGATTACAAATTGCATGGTAATCAGCTGCTGCAACTTGTTTTTAAAAATAAGTTTTGTTTCATAATTAATCAATCATGTTGAGTTTATTGAAAGAAGCCTAAAGTCGCTTTTATTCTGGGTACAACAATAGTGAAAGTAAATGATTGACCATTTTGTCGAGCAAATTAAACATTTATGCTTATGGTGCGACCTGAGTAGTGGGGCTCGGGAAAGGGCACACTTCTCCCATCCCGGTCATAACTCAAATACCTTACCTATTTAGTTGTTGTTTCAGAGCATCGCCAACAATGGTTTCTCTTCCCAGTTATCACCCTGGAGTACCTTAGGAATCGATCCTTTGCCCTCTCAATCTTGTGTACATGATGCATCATGGTGACTCCATTCAAAGTATCGCGATCACCTCTAGTTCCAGCTCCTTATCAGCTCTCTTAGCCCATCCACTGCTTTTTTGTCAAATTCCTTGTATGAAATCTAGTGTCGGATGAGGCAGAAATTCCTACAGCTAATCATTGGGGAAGGCCAAACCTGCCATCTATGCACATGCCATAAACTTGTGACCCCAGTCTCTGGTTGCACTAAACTATGGGCAGCACAGTGGTTAGCACTGTTGCCTCACTGTGCCAGGGACCCGGGTTAGATTCCCGGCTTGGGTCACTGTCTGTGTGGAGTTTGCACATTCTCCCCGTGTCTGCGTGGGTTTCGTCCGGGTGCTCCAGTTTCCTCCCACAGTCTGAAAGACGTGCTGGTTAGGTGAATTAACCCAAACAGGCACGGGACTGTGGTGACTAGGGGAATTTCACAGTAACTTCATTGCAGTGTTAATGTAAGCCTTACTTGTGACTAGTAAATAAACTTTTTTAAAAAAACTTTACTTTACCCAGTTATAGAAAACCCTGCCCAATCACAGAATAGGCCTAGATTATAGAGCTTGTAGCTATGAAAGAGCAAGCTTAGGGAAAGGCACAAATTGCAAAATTTTTATTCCACCCAATTAAAGAAATCTTCATCCTATTGTAGAATTTAGGAGTTTTAACTATTTACAGATGAAAGATGGATGCAAGAACTATAGAGTTGCGATAATGCAGGACTTAATTATCCTAATACAGACTGACAGTAACACTTGTTATTCATTCATGGGGATGTGGTCATCATTGGTTCAACCAGCATTTATTGCCCAGCCCCAATTGTCGAGAAGATGATAGCAAGCTGCGTTCTTGAACTGCTGAAGACCATGTACCATAGGTACATCCCAAATGCTGTTAGAAAGGGAGTTCCAGGATTTGACTTAGGAACAATGGTGGAGTAACGATTTAGATCAATTGAGCCAGTGGGCTGACAAATGGCAGATGGAGTTGAATTTAGACAAATGTGAGGTGATGCATTTTGGTGGATTGAACCAGGGCAGGACTTACTCAGTTAATGGTAGGGCGCTGGGGAGAGTTACAGAACAAAGAGATCTAGGAGTACATGTTCATAGCTCCTTGAAAGTGGAGTCACAGGTGGACAGAGTGGCGAAGAAGACATTTGGCATGCTTGGTTTCATCGGTCAGAACATTGAATACAGGAGTTGGGACGTCTTGTTAAAGTTGTACAAGACATTGGTAAGACCACACTTGGAATACTGTGTGCAATTCTGGTCACCCTATTATAGAAAGGATATTATTAAATTAGAAAAAGAGTGCAGAAAAGATTTACTAGGATGCTACCGGGACTTGATGGATTGAGTTATAAGGAGAGGCTGAATAGACTGGGACTTTTTTCTCTGGAGCATAGGATACTGAGGGGTGACCTTATAGAGGTCTATAAAATAATGAGGGACATAGATAAGGTAGATAGTCAATATCTTTTCTCAAAGGTAGGGGAGTCTAAAACTAGAGAGCATAGGTTTAAGGTGAGAGGGGAGAGATACAAAAATGTCCAGAGGGGCAATTTTTTCACACAGAGGATGGTGAGTGTCTGGAACAAGCTGCCAGAGGTAGTAGTAGAGGCGGGTACAATTTTATCTTTTAAAAAGCATTTAGATAGTTACATGGGTATGATGGGTATAGAGGGATATGGGCCAAATGCGGGCAATTGGGATTAGTTTAGGGGTTATAAAAAAAAAGGGCGGCATGGACAAGTTGGGCCAAAAGGCCTGTTTCCTTGCTGTAAACCTCTATGACTCGGAAAACAATGTTGCTTTTGTCTGATGGTGCTATCATTTTCTAAGTTAAAACTCTTTTGAAGTTTTTTAAAGTTTATTTATTAGTCACAAGGCTTTAATAATAGATTCCAGCACTTTCCTGATAAGTGATGCCAGGCTGGTTCCTAGTTTTCTCTCCCTTCTTTCTTGAATGGCAGTGTTCCATTCGTTAACTTCAATCCACTGGGACCATTCCAGGATCTTGAAAATAAAATCTCACTATTTCTGCAGCAATCTCTTATCAAACCCTTGGACGTAGTTCTTAGAGATGTCAGATTTTAGTCCCTTTTAATTCCTCCTGCTTCTAAGGGAGCAACATTTATTTAAGCTGATGTCCTTTTAATAAATGTGTGAAAGCTCTTACAATCAGTTTTATATTTCTGGCTAGTTCACTCATTCTATTTTTCCATTTTCATTAACTTTTTGATGATTTCTGGTTTCTAAAAGACTTTAAATCCTCAGACTTTTGACTATTCTTTGCAATATTTCAGGCCTCTTATTTTAAACTAATACTACCCTTTACCTCCTTAGTAAGTCAATAATGGATCGGGCTTGCTGATTTTTTGCTTCATATGGAATGCAATATAGTTCAACATTTTGAATTATTTCTTGGAAACGTTTCCCACTGATTATTTACCACCATACCTTTTAGTTGATTTACTCAATCAGCCTTAACCACCTCTGCCCTCATATCTGCATAATGGCTTTGATTAAGTTTAAAATTTGTGTATGTGATTTAAATAGATTGCTTTCAAACTTAATGCGAAATCAAATTGTATCACAATCGTTATTTCCTTGAAGATCTTTTAGAGATTACTAACTTCCCTTCAGAGACAATACTAGATGCAAAAATGCTTTCCAAAGAAAGCATTCTTTCTGGTTGAATCACAGTTTGCACGGCTCTTGCTCTATCCAAGACCGCAAGAAACCACAAAGGGTTGTGAACGAAGCCCAGTCCATCACTCAAACCAGCCTCCCACCCACTGACATTGTCTACACTTCTCGCTGCCTCAGAAAAGCAACCAGCATAATCAAGGACCCCACGCACCCCGGACATACTCTCTTCCATCGGGAAAAAGATACAAAAAGTCTGAGGACACCTACCAACTGACTCAAGAACAGCTTCTTCCCTGTTGCCATCGGACTTCTGAATGGACCTACCTTGCATTAAGTTGATTTTTCTCTACACCCTAGCTATGACTGTAACACTACATTCTGCACTCTCTCCTTTCCTTCTCTATGAACAGTATGCTTTGTCTGCATAGTGCGCAAGAAACAATACTTTTCACTGCATACCAATACATGTGACAATAATAAATCAAATCAAAAAATACCTTGATCCCTAGTTGGTTCCACAACATAGTGTTCCAAGAAACTGTCACAAAAGCATTCTACAAACTCATTTTCCAGAACGCCTTGGCCAATTAAAATTGTTCAGTTAGTAAGATTAAAATCCCCCACAATTACTACATTGCCTTTATTACAAATGAAACAAAATTTGTTTAACGTTGCATACGAACATATGAATTAGGAGCAGGAGTAGGCCACTCCAGCCGACTCTGTCACTCAATAAGATAATGGCTGATCTGTTTGTAACTTCAACCCCACATTTTGCCTACCTTCATAACCTTTCATCCCCTTGTTAATCAAGAACCTATCTAGCGCTGCCTTAAAACTATTCAAAGATTCTGCTTCCACTGCCTTTTGAGAGAGTATGTTCCAGGCACACTCAATTTTTATTCATTCATTCACGGATGGGTGTTGCTGGCTGGCCAGCATTTATTGCCCAGAGAAAACATTTTCTCCTCATCTCCATCTTAAATGAGTGATGCTTTATTTTTGAACAATGATCCCTAGTTTTAGATTCTCTGACATGAGGAAACATCCACACACATCCACCTTGCCAATACTCCTCAGGGTCTTAAAGGCTTCGATCAAGTCACCTCTTACTCTTCTGAACTCCAGTGGACACAAACCCAACCTTTCAGCATAAGTCAACCAACCCATTCCCAGTATTTGGTCTAATAATCCTTCTCTGAATTGCTTCTAACTCATTTACATGTTTCCTTAAAGATGATCAGGGCTTCTGATGGAACAGATAATAGCTTTACCTCTGGTTAGTACATATATAACCAGAGGTCACAGATTTAAAATAATTGGCACAAATATCTTAAGGGGATCAGATGAAGATAATCTTTTTTCACTCAGTTGTCAGATCTCAAAAGGTGGTGGAAGCTGGTTCCATGAATAATTCTAAGAGTTGGGCAGGTACTTGAGAATGAGGTACATGGACAAAAAAAAAATGGTCTTTTGGGATTAAGAATGACCCATCTCCCAAGATCAGATGGTCTCCTGTGCTATATGTACCTATGAAAACGAGGGAATTTAAATTAAAATAGAAAATGAAGACTTATAACAAATGTAAGATTTATAATATATAATCAAGTTAAATCCATGAAGTATGGATTTTAAAAAAAGATACTGATGCATCCTAGGTTTCTGAGAAAAGGGTGGAAATTGCAGGGGTGCGAACTGCAATTTCCTAATCCTGCTTGGTGTCAGAGAAGGGGACAATTAGAAATGTTAACCTGTTCAATAAAGGGGAAAAAGGCATAAACATGGCAATTACAGGTCAGTCAGCCTCATGTTGATGGTAGGGAAATCTTTAGAGGCAAGAATCTGGGACAAATGACTAGCATTTGGAAAAGTAGGGGTCAAAAAAATGAAAGCCAGCCCGGTTTTGTTAAATATGATTTGCGTTTAACAAACTCGATTGAGTTATTTGAAATTGTAACAGAGAAAACTAATGAAGGTTAGAGAATTTGATGCTGAATATACGGGCTTTCAAAAACTGTACATTAGAGCATCACATAATAGACTTGTTAGCAAAACTGAAGGTATACAGTGTTGCTCTCCAGAGTTTATTAGTACAGCTGTACTTTCTGACATATACATCTTGGACATACAGGGCATAATTTCAAATGTTGCAGACAACATGAAACTTGGAATAACAGACCGCAGGAGGACAGACGTATTGATGAAAAGGGCAGACATATTGTAGATGAAACTTAAAGCAGAGGAATTTGAAGTGAGACATTTTGGCAGCAAGAATGAAGGGGGGGCAGTATAAACTTAATGGTACAATGTGAAAGGGAATATAGGAACACAGACACCTGGAGATACATACATAAATTCTTGAAGGCAGCAGGAAAAAAGGCTTTTAAAATAAGATAAAATGAGATCCTTGGTTTCATTAAGAGACTTGGGGCAGAATTTTACTGCCGCTTTATGCCCGTTTTGCAGAGGGAACATGCTGTAAAATCTGGCGTGAAGCAGCGAGTGCGAATGACGCCGGTTTTCATGACCACTGCAATTTTACGACACCCAGATTTCCAGTGCAGTCGGTCTCTTGCCAGGAATGCGTGAGGGGTTGGTTAATTTATTCAAATTTATTAAAATAGAGTTTTGAATGCGTTTAGCGAGCCCAGCACTCAATCATCCAGGCTCACTTGCCTTCATGGCCTCGTTGGGAGAGGTTCTCTCTGGCAACAAAAACACCTGCTCCCCATGAACAGGGAACAGTCATGTTGGCCACACTGGTGGAGCCGGAGGCCATTGAGGCCCCCCCCTCCCGGGAAGATCGAGGGGGTGCCCCTTGGGCTGTGCCACCCTAGTAGCTTGACAATGCCAGTTTGGCACCTGGGCAATACCCACTACATCTCAGCCCACTAACTGAGGCTGCCTGCAGTAGCCTAACAGCTCTCTTTGTCTGTCAGATCCCTGCTACTGTTAATGCACATGTGCAGCAGAGGCCTGCACATGTACAATATCTCTATAGGCTGTCTGGCATGTTAAGCCCTGCCCATTGCCTTCTGTAGCGAGAAATAGACTTGCCCAAAGTTTTAATGGCAGAGTGCATAAGAAACACGCCCAAAAAACGGATCTGCAACTCTCCCAGTTTCACACGTGCCCATCACTTAGAAAAAACCTCGTAAAATTCTGCCAGAGTACAAAAGAATAGAAATTACGTTAAACCTTTAGAAAATAGTTGTTAGGCTGGAGTATTTTCTCCAATTCTGAGCATTATACTTTAGGAAGAATATTATGATTTTTCAGGTAATTTTTCAAGATACTCTTGTTGGGAGGAGGAGCTGAGGCCCAGGAGAGCAGCCCCACAGCAGTAGGGCTCCTTTGTTGCGATGGTTGAGTGGAACCCTAAGACAGAATCCCAAGCCTGGGTGGTTGCACCATTGGCAAGACTTTGACAGGGTACATTCTGGGATATTTTCAATGAGGGGGGCAACAAAGCCACTAATAGATCTCACCCACCCTGAGGCTGGAATCCGCAGCTGAAGGACCTGCGCTGGGTGGATAGGTGGGAGTCCACAATACAAGGCTAGTGGAAGGCAGTCTGCTAGTAAGATTATCTGATGCTGTTAAGTTTAATATGGAGGCATGGCAGCATGGAGATAGATAGATGAACGGCACATCTCTTCTGATGAGAACAACGCAGAGAAGGGCACTGAGGAGTACTTCCAGGAGGAAGCAGAGGAAAGCCATTGGTAGAAGGCGAGGGCCTGAATGAGGAGGAGAGCTGAGAGCTCGAGATGCCAGGATAGCTTCTTTCTTCAATGATATCCAGGACTAGGGTGGTCACTGAGGTCACATCATGGGAAGTGGCACTTTCTCACAATGTAGTGCCAGTGAAGCTATGGCTCTGAGATTGTTCCTGCCAATGGGAAGGTTGTCTATGGCCCATATAATGCAGAAGGGTAATGATGACTTGCAATGAGGACAGAGCATTGCTCCTCAATGATCTACTGCAAATGTGTGATTCCTGCCGAATTGAGGCACCTTGTGAACTCCCACTGACCAGGGTAATCTTAGGGCGATGATATGCAGACTGACCCTCTTTGCTGTTGCAAGCACCTCCTTAGGTGCCAATGCAAACCAATGTCTGGAGCTCCTTGTTAGCAGGATGGTACTTGCATCATGGTCTCCTGTTAGTGTGAGTGGAGGCCAACCAATCTAACATACTTGCAGACAAGAGATGGTGATGGCAATGTTAGTGGGCATCCAGCCATTACATGGCAAATGGCAGGGCATGCAGCAATCAAATGAGAGTGGGGAGGCACAAAGAGGTGCAACAAGTGATTTTTAATACAAAACATAGGTGCTCACATACTAACACAAGTGCGCAAGATGTAAAAATGCCTAAAATCACCCGTGCCCACATTGTGATATTATAATTTCTTTACCTATCTAATCCTGCCGCAACATTTTGCAGTTCTCCCAGGATCTACATCTGAGATGGAGGTGGCCTGCTGTCTGCCACACTCTGCTGCCCGAGGTGATCTTGCTAGGCATCTTCCAGAGGGCCAGAACATGAGTGCCCAGCTTGCTTTTTGGCAAACGTGTGGTGGTGCCACCCTCCTAGGTCTGCAGGGCTGGAGCTGTGTTGATCACAGGAAGAGGGGAGTCAGATGGGCTGGACACCCCCTGGGTTCCCCCATGGAATAGAAGGTCAGCTGGAATGAGATCCAGAAGCCCAGCCATCCTCCGGTACTGGCACTCATGGATGCCCACAAGTGCCTGCACCACAGCATTCATGGTCTGAAGTGTGGAGTGGACACCCCCGCCATGGAGTGAATGTCCTGTACCAAAGTCTCCACCAGTGGTGTCTTGGAGTGCCGGCACAATCTCCTTGCACATAAAGCATTGAGACTCTTCCAATCGGTCTTGCAATCCAAGAAGCGTAGCTGACATTCCTTCCTAATGTCCTGCCTTTGTAGCTCCAGCAGCTAAGGGATGACTGGGTCCAGGGGCACGTCATCTGACTGGGGCTCAGTGTCATAGAACTATACAATCCCTATAGTGCAGAAAGACACCAGCCAGCCCATTGAGTTGGCACTGACTCTCCGAAAGAGCATCCCATCCAGGCCTCCCCTTCTGCCCTATCCCTATAACCCCATGCATTTATCATGGCTAATCCACCTAACCTACACACAGCCTATCCACCTAATATCTGGAGCATAGGAGGAAACCAGAGCACTGGAGGAAACCCTCGCAGACTTGGGGGAAAGAGTGCAAGCTCTACACAGAGTCTCCCAGGGCCGGAATCGAACCTGGGTTCCTTGACGATGTGAGGCAGCAGTGCTAACCACTGTGCCACCATGTCCTAGCCTCCAGTAGTCCTCTGAATAGTGGATCCCTGGAACACTTTTGCCTCCACCAGCTGTGGATCATCAGAAGTGATGCGCACACCAGTGAGTGACCCAGCAGCCTACTAATTATTCCCATTAAGGTAAGAGTCTCTGCAGTGGTGGAGGGTGCCTCCTCCAAGTGAACATCCAAAAATCCATTTCGGAACTACTCTCCTTGGTGGTCTCCAGTGGATTACTGGGGCGGGCCAGGCTGCTCAACTGCTTTATCTGCACAAGAAGTGAGATGGGCATTAGCGCGGCAGGAGAATTAGGACAGAAGGGACTGAACTCAAGTGAGGCTGACAGGATAGATGAATGCATTATTTCTCACATTTTCCTCTTGCACCCACCTCGCTCTCAGCGTAGTAGTCCTGTTCCTTCCTGGCGAGTTCTAGGGTTCTCTCCTTAATCAGCAAGAGAATTTTCAGCTCAGGCTAACACCACAGGCCTGTGCTCTCTCCTTTTTATTGAGAGTCAGCTTGTCCTGCAAGGAGACAGATGGGGACAGTGCAAACAGGACACGTGCCACGTCAGATTGAAAAGATGCCTGGTATGCGTGGTTGGTCAATGAGAGCAAGGACGTGATGAGGAGAGACAAGGAGGTGTGTGAGAGGATGAGGCCCCATGTACTGGCAGTGAATAGGTTCCCAGTGGAAGAGTGACAGGTGCGTGAGTGGTGAGTGTTGAGAGATGGGAAGAGTGGAGATGGCCGCAAGGAGGTAGAAATTCAGCTTCTTTCTGCACTGGATTCCCATCCTCTAATACAATGAGCTTGTGCTTGCCAGCACTTCCACTGCCGCCATGTCGGGTTGGTGAGCTTGCTCATAGGTCTTCTTCTCAACTGAGAGTAGAGGAGGTCCCACTTCCACTTCACCCTATCCAGCATTCTAGTTCAGTGCTTCCTCCAAGAACCTGGTGCTGTCTTCCTTGCAGCCATCCTCCTGACTGGACTTAGAGCAGGTGCTGGGAGGCATTTAAATGGAGTGCCATCCCAAATGAAAAGTTCAAGTGATACTAGGGCAGGCAAATCAGAGTAAAACTCACGCAAAAAACATTTTTTTCCTTAAGTATCTGAAAATATGGTGAGATATGTTGCCGATGCTACCAGCCAGCTACTCTCCTCTTCTCACCCAAAATGACACATAGCCCACCTTATGTAACAATGCACACAAACCTGTGACAATGAGCAGATTTTTGGTTGTTGATCTGGATCTGCTCTATTATCTGAATACTCTATTTCTACCCAAACACTACATTATCTGTGTCAGATTCTGAGCTATCCCTTCTTCCTTGGACTTCCACTCATCTTCTTCTACTCTACTCCCCATCTTCCACCTTATGTATCACATGATGATATGCTTTCCTAGCCACATGGACCATGCTTTCCGAAACAAACTGCCTTTTTCACATCACTGCAACCAATCCACTTTTTGTTTCCACAACTTTTCAGACTTGAGTGGCAGTGGCAAATGCTTGGCCTGGCTGCCGCATTCAGCTGCAGAGCAGCATCAGCTATGGAGTCCTCACATTTTCCTCATGCACCCACCCCACCCCCAGCGGTCCTGTTCCTCCCTGGAAAGCTCTGGGGTGCTCTCCTCAAACGGTGAGCTCAGGTATAATTCCACGTGCCTGTACTCTCTCCTTTTATTGTGAGCCAGCTTGTCCTGCAAGGAGATAGATGGGAATAGTGTAAACTGCGCTTGTGAAGAGACTGGCGAAGCTGAGATTGCTCTCCATAAAACAAAGATGGTGCAGGGGGGATTTAATGCCTGTTGAAAATGGTTTTGCACAGAGTAAATGTTTTACAGATGCACTGTAGAAAGCATCTATGCTTTAGCAAAACTAAAAAAAAAGGAAATGGGACTAATTGGATAGATCTTTAAAGGAGCAGGAACAAGGATGATGGGATAAAGGTCTTTCGTCTGTGCTGTACAGTTCTATGAAGTTGTTCAACAAACTTTTTCTGTATCTACACTTCCACATTGTAAACCTGTCAGACATTCAATCTTGGATGAGCTATAATTTCATCCCACTAAACGTTGGGAAGACTAAGCCATTGACTTTCGTCCCTCTCATACCCTAATTATAGATTCTATTGTCTCAAGGGACAGAAGTAGGCAAATTCAGCACTTCGAGCCTGCCCCGCCATTCAATCAGATCATGGCTGATCTCTCCCTGGTCTCAAATCCACCACCCCACCTGTTCCCCATATCCCTTTATCCCATTTTTTATTAGAAATATATCTATCTCCCTCTTGAAACCATTCAACAATTCAGACTCCACCATGCTATGGGGCAGTGAGTTCCCCAAATTCACCACCCTCTGCAAGAAGTATTTCCTCCTCATCTCAGTTTTAAATCTACCGCCTCTCAACCTATACAAAGAACAATACAGCACAGGAACAGGCCCTTCGGCCCTCCAAGCCCGCGCCGCTCCCTGGTCCAAACGAGACCATTCTTTTGTATCCCTCCATTCCCACTCCGTTCATGTGGCTATCTCAATAAGTCTTAAACGTTCCCAGTGTGTCCGCCTCCACCACCTTGCCCGGCAGCGCATTCCAGGCCCCCACCATCCTCCGTGTAAAATACATCCTCCTGATATCCGGGTTAAACCGCCCCCCCCCCCCCCCCTTCACCTTGAACCGATGACCCCTCGTGAATGTCACCACGGATCTGGGAAAAAGCTTCCCACCGTTCACCCTATCTATGCCTTTCATAATTTTATACACCTCTATTAGGTCACCCCTCATCCTCCGTCTTTCCAGTGAGAACAACCCCAGTTTACCCAATCTCTCCTCATAACTAAGCCCCTCCATACCAGGCAACATCCTGGCAAACCTCCTCTGCACTCTCTCTAAAGCCTCCACGTCCTTCTGGTAGTGTGACGACCAGAATTGGGCGCAGTATTCCAAATGCGGCCGAACCAACGTTCTATACAACTGCAACATCAGACCCCAACTTTTATACTCTATGCCCCGTCCTATAAAGGCAAGCATGCCATATGCCTTATTCACTACCTTCTCCACCTGTGACGTCATCTTCAAGGATCTGTGGACTTGCACACCCAGGTCCCTCTGCGTATCTACACCCTTTATGGTTCTGCCATTTATCATATAGCTCCCCCCTACGTTAGTTCTACCAAAATGCATCATTTCGCATTTATCTGGATTTAACTCCATCTGCCATTTCTTTGCCCAAATTTCCAGCCTCTGACAATGTTCCTCACTATCTGCAAGTCCAGCCATTTTCGTGTCGTCCGCAAACTTACTGATCACCCCAGTTACACCTTCTTCCAGATCATTTATATAAATCACAAACAGCAGAGGTCCCAATACAGAGCCCTGCGGAACACCACTAGTCACAGGCATCCAGCCGGAAAAAGACCCTTCCACTACCACCCTCTGTCTTCTGTGACCAAGCCAGTTCTCCACCCATCTAGCCACCTCCCCCTTTATCCCATGAGATCCAACCTTTTGCACCAACCTACCATGAGGGACTTTGTCAAACGCTTTACTAAAGTCCATATAGACGACATCCACGGCCCTTCCCTCGTCAACCATTCTAGTCACTTCTTCAAAAAACTCCACCAGGTTAGTGAAGCATGACCTCCCTCTCACAAAACCATGCTGACCATCGTTAATGAGTTTATTCCTTTCTAAATGCGCATACATCCTATCTCAAAGAATCCTCTCCAACAACTTCCCTACCACGGACGTCAAGCTCACCGGCCTATAATTTTCCGGGTTATCCTTCCTACCCTTCTTAAATAATGGGACCACATTAGCTATCCTCCAATCCTCTGGGACCTCACCTGTGTCCAGTGACGAGACAAAGATTTGCGTCAGAGGCCCAGCGATTTCATCTCTGTCTCCCTGAGCAGCCTTGGATAGATTCCATCAGGCCCTGGGGATTTGTCAGTCTTTATATTCCCTAAAAAAAAAACTAACACTTCCTCCCTTGTAATGGAGATTTTCTCCAACGGTTCAACACTCCCCTCCGAGACACTCCCAGTCAACACATCCCTCTCCTTTGTGAATACCGACACAAAGTATTCATTTAGGATCTCCCCTACTTCTTTGGGCTCTAAGCATACTTCCCCACTTTTGTCCCTGAGAGGTCCGATTTTTTCCCTGTAACCTCTTGTTCTAGATTGCCCCATAAGAGGAAATGTTTGG
Organism: Mustelus asterias; assembly: GCF_964213995.1. Lineage (NCBI taxonomy): Eukaryota > Metazoa > Chordata > Chondrichthyes > Carcharhiniformes > Triakidae > Mustelus > Mustelus asterias. Next base: position 26,776,558 of record NC_135818.1, read on the forward strand.
TTCACATTTACTTTGTCAATCCCTTTTAAAATTTTATATACCTTGATCAGATTCCCTCTCATCCTTCTAAACTCCAGCGAGTATAAGCCCAAACGGTTTAATCTCTCCACATACATCAACCCTTTCACCCCCGGAATCAATCTGGTGAACCTCCTCTGAACTGCTTCCAATGCCACTATATCCTTCCTCAAATAAGGAGACCAAAACTGGACACACTACTCAAAGAGGTGGTCTCACCAACACCCTATACAATTGCAACAGCACTTCTCTAGTTTTATACTCCAGTCCCTTTGCAATAAATGCCAACATCCCATTTGCCTTTTTTATCACATGTTTACATACTGCATACCGACTTTCTGTGATTCATGAACAAAGACACCCAGATCCCTCTGCCTGAATGCATTATGAATCTGCTTTCCATTTAGATAATAATTTGCCATTAATTTTTACGCCAAATGGATAACCTCATACTTACCCAGATTAAATTCCATCGGCCAAATTTTGGCCCATTCTCCTAGCCTATATCCATCTGTAAAATCTTTATATCCTCTTCACTGTCTGTTTTCCCACCTATTTTAGTATCATCTGCAAATTTTGCTATGTGACACTCTGTCCCTGCTTGCAAATCATTTATGTAGATTGTAAACAGTTGAGGTCCAAGGACTGACCCCTGCGGTACCCTGCTAGAGGTGCCAGTCAGCCAGAGAAGGACCCATTTATCCCGACCCTCTGCTTTCTGTCAGTCAGCCAATCCTCAATCCAATCTAGTACTCTACTCCGAGTCCTCTGCGATCTCACCTTCTGGATCAGACTTTCATGCGGCACCTTGTCAAACGCCTTTTGAAAGTCTAGATATACCACATCCACAGGTTCCCCATTACCACCTTGCTGGTTATGTCCTCAAAGAATTCAAGCAGGTGTCTCCTGAGTCATTGTCTCAGGTTGAAACAGTCTCTTAGCATCCTCCTTCCTCATTTCACAAGTGGAAAAAGGTTTACGATCATTGAAACAATCATCATTCCGGGGTCTGAATTACTCAGCAATAATATCCGCTGTGGTCATAATTTCAAAAGAAGTTCAACGCAATTACCAACACAAACAGCTTGATAGTGTGATTGATGGGGAGTGTGGAGGTGCGTGTGTTGGGGAGTGGGAGAATTGGCTAGAACGCCAATTTCTTTCATTATTTGTTTCTAAAATGTAGTATAACCAGTGTTATTCCTCACATGATACACAGATTACAACAGTTTGTTCTAATTTACAACTCAAAACTGTTCAAAGTCCATCGTTCCAGTTCTGTGACATAAATCTTTGCTTTTGTTAGAGGGGCAGGGAAAAATTGAGGAATAGGTACATGGCAACAAATTGCTTCAAATACATTGTTTTCCCCTCTGTCCTCCCTCTAATACCCTGCGTCATCCACAAAATTCTAGATAGTCACGTACTTCAGGATAAAGAAATGTACAGACTGGCAACTAAAACGTAACTTACATTTGGGGCTTTTGTTATAGTGATGGTAAGATTTTCAGGCCTGTTTTTGCGAGTGGTGACAGCCATTCCTTCCAGTTCTGCCCTTTTTTTGTCTTCTTCAATTTCCTGCAATAATCAAATACCACTTCCCTTAGAAGTTAACAGGAGTCAAATTTCTTTGTGGCCCTACCAACACAGTGAAGGACAACTTGTTAAGCCTCATGGAGATCATTGTTACTGATAAGGGTAGAAGTAAATGTAAACTAGTTTGAAAAATTAACAACAAACAGAAGTCTAAATTTTTTGTACCGCCCTAAAACAGTACAAGTTAATTTTAATACAGCATGTCTATCATAGTATCCTAAATAAATCTGGTAGCCGTATCTTGACAGCATACAATACACTTCTGTTTCAAAATAGATATAACATAGTTCAAACTACCATAATTAACAGTTGAAAAATGGCAATCTGTTTACTCTTCGATTGTGTACTTCAGTTTTCAAAATATAATTTTGTTTGTGGTGGACTTCATCCAACCAACCATAGGAGGCCCAGGGGACAGGTTACAATAGTTTATTCATGATTCAAGCATGGAGGGAACTACCCCAGAGGAACCTCAGAGCACTCTCCTCTGGCACAGACTCACTGCTTTAAGACAGCTCTCTATATAGCAATCACAGGGAGAGCACTCTAATACAACTCTCTGCTCCAAGTCAAGATACTGGATACTGCTTATCCAGTTAGTCAGTACACAGCACATTGTTTGATTTCCAATATTGCCTATGTACTAAAAGAGATGGCGGGAGAAGTAGCAAATGCACTAGTGGTAAGTTACCAAAATTCGCTGGACTCTGGGGTGGTTCCCACAGATTGGAAAACAGCAAATGTGAAGCCACTATTTAAAAAAGGAGGTAGACAAAAGGCAGGTAACTATAGGCTGGTTAGCTTAACTTCTGTAGTAGGGAAAATGCTTGAATCTATCATCAAGGAAGAAATAGCGAGACATCTGGATATAAATTGTCCCATTGGTAAGACGCAGCATGGGTTCGTGAAGAGCAGGTCATGTTTGACTAATTTGGTGGAATTCTTTGAGAACATTACATGTACAGTGGACAATGGGGAACCTGTGGATGTGGTCTATCTGGATTTCCAGAAGGCATTTGACAAGGTGCCACACCAAAGACTGCTACATAAGATAAAGATGCACAGTGTTACGGGTAATGTATTAGCATGGATAGAGGATTGGTTAACGAACAGAAAGTAAAGAGTGGGGGTAAATTTGCAGATGACACTAAGATGGGTGGAAGAGCAAAGTGTGCAGAGGACGCTGAAAGTCTGCAAAGGGATATAGATAATCTAAGTGAGTGGGCGAGAGTCTGGCAGATGGAGTACAATGTTGGTAAATGTGAGGTCATCCATTTTGGTAGGAATAATAGCAAAATGGACTATTATTTAAATGGTAAAAAATTGCAGCATGCTGCTGTGCAGAGGGACCTGGGTGTCCTTGTGCAGGAATCTCAAGGAGTTGGTTTGCAGGTGCAGTAGGTAATTAAGAAGGCAAATGGAATTTTGTCCTTCATTGCTAGAGGGATGGAGTTTAAAAACAGTGAGATTATGTTGCAGTTGTATAAGGTGCTGGTGAAGCCACACCTGGAGTACGGTGTACAGTTTTGGTCTCCTTACTTGAGAAAGGATATACTGGCACTGGAGAAGGTACAGAGGAGATTCACTAGGTTGATTTCGGAGTTGAGAGGGTTGGCTTATGAAGAAAAACTGAGTAGACTGGGGCTATCCTCATTGGAATTCAGAAGAATGAGGGGAGATCTTATAGAAACATAAAAGATTATGAAGGGAGTAGATAAGATAGAAGCAGGGAAGTTGTTTCCACTGGTGGGTGAAACTAGAACTAGGGGGCACAGGCTCAAAATAAGGGGAAGCAGATTTAGGACTGAGTTGAGGAGGAACTTCTTCACACAAAGGGTTGTGAATCTATGGAATTCCCTGCCCAGTGAAGCAGTTGAGGCTACCTCATTCAATGTTTTTAAGGCAAGGATAGATAAATTTTTGAACAGTAAAGGAATTAAGATGAGCGGGCGGGCAAGTGGAGCCGGGTCCACAAAAAGATCAGCCATAATCTTATTGAATGGCGGAGCAGACTCGAGGGCCAGATGGCCTACTCCTGCTCCTAGTTCTTATGTTAAACCTTCACCCAAAAGCTTGTCTGCAATTTCTAGCTAGAATCTGTGTTCTTCTAACAAGTAAACAATCTTGCTGGCAAGTTCTGCTGATGTCAGCAACTTGAGGTAGAGCATTTAACAAGCATGCGATTTTGCTCTAATTCAGGGTGTTAGATCTATCCCGTTATTAAATCTATGCATTCACTCTTACAATCTCAACATGTTCCACAATATGGTAGTAACAATCAATACTGCTGCCAAACCAAAGGAGAATAACTCAGGTTGCAGTTTGGAGGGAGGGAATGAGAGGCGCGCACACACAGGAGGGAAAAAAAAGAATCAACATAGCAGCATTAAGTAAAATTAGCTTTATTACATACCTGATATCTTTTCATAAGTGCTTCATTTTTTTTCCGCAAAGCTTCTATCTTTTTATCTAGTTCTGCATCCTTCTCTTCCTTGGTCTTAAGTATTACATCTACTGCTGCATCCTAGAAAAGAAGGGACAGTACCAAAGTTGGTTAATTCAGAGCAAAGATACAAAATATCAGAAAATATGATGCAAATTTCAAAAGTTATTTGGATAAATAGTTAAGAAGGAAAAACTTGGAGGGCTATGAGGAATAAGTAGGAAAATGGACTAGTTCTTCCAAAGAGCCAGCACAGGCACAATGAGCCGAATAATCACCTCCTATGCTGTATGGGCAGAATTTTATGCTCCACTGCAGACATGTTTGCAGGCCAGGGAGTTGTGCCTGCTAGCCTGGCCATGGCAATCCCTCCTGTGACCCCCCCTCGCCCCTTTAACTCGCATCCAGCTCCAGTGTGTATGTTGTTGGAGGCTAGACATTCTCCCAGTGGTGGCCACTGCTCCTGATGTTGTTGGAATTAAAGAGCTGCCAGTCATCCAACTGGCCAGCAGCTCAAGGAGATAGGATTTACTCCCTTGATGGGTGGAAGTTCCACCTCAAGGTAATTAATATTCCAATGGACATTAGTACTGACATGAAAAATCTGAGCAACGATTATGGCAGCAGGAAGAAAATGTCTGCATAAGCATAGCATTATATATAGATCGCTTCATAAAATAAGTGGGTACCATTGTGGAGATTGGAAGGTTCAAGAAAAGGCAGGATGGTGGGTTTAGGCCTGTCCAAGGTACTACCCGCAGGCCAGATGTGGCCCGCAAAGCCCCTCTACACCTGTCAACCAGTTGAGTTTCAGTGCAATATTCTGCTTGGAGCTGCTCCTTCAATCACAGGCTGTTTTGCTCCCATGTTTGCTTCTGATTGGAGGGGCAGCAAATCAAGTGGAAGCCGATGGGCAAGAGAAGCTGGAGCCTGGGAGACAAACTGTGTCAGGGCTGGAGTCTAGGTGGGTGCATTTGCGCGCACGTGTGTCTGAGTGGCCATGTGATGGGTTGTGTGACCAAGTAATGGGATGAATGGGAATCTGCCTTATGTCCAATTGCAGTTTCCTCACTTTCCACCACACACCAACACATACGCACGCATCCACATACACTGATACTCCAACATTCTGGTCATTTTTTAAAAACTCAAACTCATATTTAGCTCTGCAAATATTTTCTCAACTGTTTAAATCCCTTTGAAAACCAAAATTGAATCTGCTCCCACACCACTCAGGGTAATCACTGTGTAAAAGTGTTTTATCATGCCGGTGTTGCTTCTTATGCCAATTGACTGAAATCAGTGAACTCTTGTTCTCAACCCTTCTGTCAATTTTTGCAAGTGAGAACAACCCAAGCTTCAACGATCTATCCATGTAACTTAAATGCCTCAACCCTGGAACCATTCTTACAAAATCTTTTTTGCACCCTCTCACTTCCTGAAGTGAAGTGCAGTGCCCAGAATGGGACACAATATTCCATGCGAGGTCAACTGCATGGTTTATAAAGGTTCAGTACTTTCTTGCTTTGGTATTGATGTCTCACTTTATAAAGCCCAGAATACTTTATGTCTTTTTAACCACTTTCATAACCTGCTCTGTCACCTTCAATGAACTGTGCACATATGCCCTTAGTTGTCTGTTGTTACATCCACTTTAAAACTGTATCATTTATTTTATGTTGTCTTTCCTTTTGCTTAATAGCAAAATATAACATTTCTCTGCATCAAATTTCATCTGTATCCTGTCTACCCATTCAACCAGCCCATGTCTTTTGAAATCTATTACTATCCTCAGTTCACAGTACTTTCATGTTTTGTGTCATCTGCAAATTTTGAAATTGAGCCCTCTACACCCAAGTCCAGTTCACAATAGAGTTTCTAATAACAATCTCTAGAGAACTCCATTGTATACCTTCCTCCAGTCAAAAATACAACTGTTCACAACCATACTATGTCCTGTCACCTTGCATCCATGCTGCCACGGTGTCTTTTACTCCAAGGGCTTCAACATTGCTGGCAAGCTATTATGTGGCACTTTTAACCAACACCTTATGAAAATCCATGTACACCATATCAATCGCATTACCCTCATCAACCAAGCTTATCACACATGACGCTACTATTGTGCCTTTAAGAAATGTATTTTTAAAATCATGTTCTCTGCAGTTTGTAAGCAGTTTATTTTTTCCCCATTGTTGCTGACCTGTCTGTTTAGATGTCCTTTTATTGCTGCCTAAATGGTTTAAATGTGGTTTTGTCTGTTTTTAATTTTGGCCTAACGCGATGCCTTTGAGTTTTACGAGTTTACGACTCTTTTGAATTGTTAGGGGGAAGAATGATTGACAGGTTAAGTGACGAGAGTTCTTTTACTTTCAGTTTTTGGCTGCTGTTTTAGTTAGGTGGTGTGTGGACTCCTGGCTGAAGGCAGTATATGTGTCTCTCACCCTGTTATTAGAAATTCTGCTATGTTGCAAGCAGTTTTTCCTGCCTTCCTGGTTTTCTGGCTAAAAGCTAGAGGCCAACAAGGGCTTTATCTCTACCTGGAAGTCTGCTGGAAGTTACAAGGCTGGGAAGTCAGAGTTTCAATTCTATCTAAAAGACCAATTCACAGCAGGTATTGCTGAGCTGCAAAACCATGTGAGCATTTTTATTTTCTGTGCTAAACCTGAGGCAGGTGTATATTTATAAGGAGGTTTATTGTATTGGAACAGAGCATTTCATTGTGAAGGTTTATACAATATCATTTTTTTCTTGTTTGTAATTGTAAAAGTTATTGCTAATTTTCTATGTGTTAACTGTATTCTTAAATAAACTTTATTTAGAAATCATAGAAACCCTACAGTGCAGAAGGAGGCCATTCGGCCCATCGAGTCTGCACCGACCACAATCCCACCCAGGCCCTACCCCCACATATTTTACCCGCTAATCCCTCTAACCTACACATCCCAGGACTCTAAGGGACAATTTTTTTAACCTGGCCAATCAACCTAACCTGCACATCTTTGGACTGTGGGAGGAAACCGGAGCACCCGGAGGAAACCCACGCAGACACGAGGAGAATGTGCAAACTCCACACAGACAGTGACCCGAGCCGGGAGTCGAACCCGGGACCCTGGAGCTGTGAAGCAGCAGTGCTAACCACTGTGCTACCGTGCCGCCCTAATAAAAGTTCCCTAGTGAGTCATTTAAATCATATCTAAAGTGAAACATCTCATGCTTACACTAGCCAAATTCAAAGTACAAAACTTATGGTCCAGACTGTCTTCACAAAATACCTTGGAATTTCTGACCTAGATTGTTACACCTCAAAGAATGCAACAAAGTCCCTAAAACAGGATTTGCCCTTAACAAATCATTCCTGATTTTCCTTAATTAACCAACATCGAGTGACTGTTAATTTTGTCCCCATCATTATCATCTCTAAAAGCTCATCAGTGAAACCACGATCACCTGGCAGGGGTGCACTTCTCGACCTTTTGGCTAAGTTCAAGACAAAGGTCAGGTGCAACGCCCTTTGTCAGCTTGGATTTAGTCTGTCTCTCTTGTGGGGACTGTAAATTTGATTAATTTGAATTGGTTTTTGGAACAAGCAATTAAATGGATTAAGGGCTCGCCTGGTCCGCTTGCACATTGACTTTGTAACTTTAAGAATGGAGTAAAAGTTTTAACAAGGTCACCTAACATTGGAGTTAAACTGTTTAGCCCATGATTACTGGGTTCAATCTTGTACTTTTTTGAACAATTCTACAGTCCAGGCAAGAATTTTAACTCAGGTGGCAGACAGGGCTTTAAATTAAATAGGAATCATGAGAGAAGTTGAGATAAGTTAGAGAGAGCAAGGCAACAATAAGTGAAATTGAATCAGTGTGGCAAGGCAGCACTGTGTATAAACTTAAGAGTGCACAGATAAGGCTACAGGTTGCAAAACTAAGGACAAATTTAAAGGCACTCTGAATGCTCACAGAATTCACAATAAGTTAAATGAATTGACAGCACAAATAGAAGTAAAAAGGTATTGCCTAACTACCCTTACAATGGCTATCCTGACTGCAGGGTGACCAAGACTGGGAACTGAATGTTCCAGGCTATTTGACATTCAGGAAGTATAGGCAGAGCTGTTATTAATGATGATATAAATCGGGGTTACAAATAATGTGCAATGAAAAAGGGCAAGTTAACAATGTCGTTATAAAGCAAAGTGACGAGGGAAAGTGACGAGATTACAATAGAATTTTACAAGTTTGAAAGAAATGTGGTTCAATCCTGAACAAGGGTTTTAAATCTAAACAAAGAAAACAAAGAAGATACAAGTGGTAAATTGATTGCGCTAGATTGGGAAACTACATTAAACATAGACAGATGACTGCAATTTAAAACAATTAACTCATGGTTTAGAACAAATTTACATTCCTTTAAGGCACAAAATCCGCAGTGAAATGACCCAACAACAGCAAATAAGTTAAGGATTGTATTAGATCAAATGAAAAGGCTTATAAAGTTGTCAAAAAAGTAACAAGTCTGAGGATTGGGAGCATGTTAGATTTCAGCACAAGAGGACAAGAACCTGATAATGAAAAAGAAAACATAAAAACTGACTGTAAAAACTTCTGCAGTTATGTAAAAGAACAAATAGGGTCATTTACAAAGTCAGGAGAGTTTATAATCATAGAAGTCATAGAAACTCTACAGTACAGAGAGAGGCCATTCGGCCCATCGAGTCTGCACCGACCACAATCCCACCCAGGCCCTACCCCCATATCCCTACACATTTACCCACTAATCCCTCTAACCTACGCATCTCAGGACACTAAAGGCAATTTTTAGCATGGCCAATCAACCTAACCCGCACATCTTCGGACTGTGGGAGGAAACCGGAGCACCCAGAGGAAACCCACACAGACACGAGGAGAATGTGCAAACTCCACACAGCCAGTGACCCAAGCCAAGAATCAGCTGTGAAGCAGCAGTGCTAACCACTGTGCTACCGTGCCGCCCACAATGGGCAATAAAGAAACGTCAGAGAAACTAAATCATTACTTTGTGTCTGTCTTCACAGAGGAAGATACAAAAACCTTCCTGAAATACTACAGAGCCAAAGGGACTGGCAAGATTGGGGACGTAAGATACATTCAGTGAAAGAAAATCATCGGCACAACATCGTGGGCCGAAGGGCCTGTTCTGTGCTGTACTGTTCTATGTTCTATGTTCTATATTAGTAAAAAAAAAGAGAAATTAATGGGACTAAAAATTGATAAATCCCCTGGAGAATCTCAGCAGGTCTGGCAGCATCTGTAAGGAGAGAAAAGAGCTGCCGTTTCGAATCCAGATGACCCTTTGTCAAAGCCTCTTCTTACCACCCTTTTACCATTTACCTTCTTTATGGAAAATTTTTGGATTCCTTTTATGTTAACTGCCAGTCCTTTCCCATTCTCTCTCTTTTGGGCTCGAAACGTCAGCTCTTTTCTCTCCTTACAGATGCTGCCAGACCTGCTGAGATTTTCCACCATTTGCTTTCGGTTTCAGATTCCAGCATCCGCAGTAATTTGCTTTTATTTTATGATAAATCCCCTGGGCCTGACGATCTAAATCCCAGAATGTTGAAAAAGGTGGCTATGGAGACAGTGGATGCATTGGTGATCATCTTCCAAAATATTCAGTTATTAAGATGTATGGATTTCTAAACATCATAGGTTATCAAGGGATATGGGACTAAAGCAAGAAAATAGCATCAAGGTAAAAGGTCAGCCATGATCTAGCTGAATGGTGGAGCAGGCTTGAGGAGCTGAATGGCCCACTGCTGTTACTTTGTCCCTAAACTTCTAGTCCTCTGCTACCACCTCTGTAGCTGAGGAGGATTGAAAGATTGTAGCCAGCGCCTCCCCAATTTTCACCTTTATTTCCCTCAGAATCCTTGGGTGTATTCCATCAGTCCTGATTACATAACCACTAAGCACAGCCAGTCTAATATCTTAATATGACCTACATCATATCTCTTCTTCCTTCGTAAAGATAGATGTAAAGTACTTATTTAGTACCTCAGCCACACACACTGCCTCCATGCATCAATCCCCTTTTTGGTTCCTAATTAACCCATCCCTCTTCTGATCATCTTCCTTATGGAAGACTTTTTGGATTCCTTTTATGTTAACTGCGAGTCCTTTCCCATTCTGTCTTTTGGTTCTCTTTTCTTTTTCACTTTTCCTCTGAACATTATATATTCAGCCTGACTCTCATTTGAATTATCATATGCACTCTTTTTCTACTTCATCTTACTCTCTATCTCTTTCATCATTGTCATGACCGCTAAAAACGTTTAAAAATAACTTTGAACTTTCAGTCATTGATTGAAAAGATGACAAGATTTCAAGTTAAGACTTTTACTGTAACTAATTAAAATCAACATTAAATATTATTTTTACAAGCAACATGTACTTTAAAATACAAAAAAGAACTTTCCCCATTTAAATGCTCACATATCAGGAAATCACATATTATGGCTGAATTTAAAGTACATTCAGTGGACTTCATTTTAAAAGAAACAGTCAAAAGTGATTCTTAGCTCTTGCAGGCTTGGTTCCTTTCTTTTCTTTTCCCAGTCAGGCAAATCATAATATCAGGACTGATTTTCGTGACAATGTCCAAATTGGAGATTCTTCCCTTTAATTTCCAGTCTGTTTCAAATCCCTTCAATCTGAGCTTCTTCAATCTGAGCATGACCTTCCACCAGCAATCTTTGAAGTGAAAAAGAGAACCAGCACTTTTTCTGCTTGCCTTTATCTTTCTGCTCTCTTTCTTAGATTCTTTCAGCCTGACCTTGTCAGAAGTTCAGTCATATTTTTAAGAAAATCTGTAAACTAATCTTAAAATGGATTCCTATGAACTCTTCCCCTCTCAAAGCTCAGTTCCATGCTGACATGAAACACACGGAGTAGGCTCAACAGGCTGCATGGTTTACTCCTGCTTCTATTTTTTGTGGTTTTGTTGAGGTGCATCCTGTCTAGCTTGTACAAATTTCTCCTCTCAGATTCAGTTCCAATGTCCGAGAAATCCTGCTTCATCTCTCCAGAATTCATTTGCTGTAACCTCCTTTTCCATATTTACCAAAACATGGTACCAGGAATAATCTGGAGAAAGCTATCCGAGGTCCTGCTTGCTAGACTTCTTAAATACCAAAAGTCTGCCTGTAAACTCTAATCCCATTCTCCTTATGCCATTGATATGTGGATATTCAAATTCGATGTAACGTAAAAATATAATAATTCAGTGGCACAAAATTTCATCCAGATTAATCCGGAAAGAGTTACTTTGCAACTCCAGTTGGAGGTACTGCTCAAAATGTAAAATAGAAGTTCTCACTATAAACTGGAAAGAAATCTAAAGACATTTTCAACTCCCTTCTGGTACTTGCAATATCCAATGACAGTCAAGTGCCACGATATATGCTGAGACAAAATTTCAAATGTTAGAAATTGCATCTGTGTGAGGGCCCTGTATTTATCGATAAGCTTTTACACTACCAAACATCAACGTATCAGCATGGTATCAGGGCGGCACGGTAGCACAGTGGTTAGCGCTGCTGCTTCACAGCTTCAGGGACCTGGGTTCGATTCTCGGCTTGGGTCACTGTCTGTGTGGAGTTTGCACATTCTCCTCGTGTCTGCATGGGTTTCCTCCGGGTGCTCCGGTTTCCTCCCACAGTCCAAAGATGTGCGGGTTAGGTTGATTGGTCATGCTAAAATTGCCCCTTTGTGTCCTGAGATGCGTCGGTTAGATGGATTAGCGGGTAAATGTGTAGGGATATGGGGGTAGGGCCTGGGTGGGATTGTGGTCGGTGCAGACTTGATGGGCCAGATGGCCTCTTTCTGCACTGTAGGGTTTCTATGGTCTCAGATTTTGATACAAAGAGCTACATACAAACACACTTGATATTTTGATTGTTATTCAAAGCAGAAACATCCAACTGTGCTTTGCAGTACAAGTGAAGCACTCAATAGAACTTTGAAAGTTTCAGCAATTTGAAAGCAAATGAGGATACGTCTCATGAAGAACCTGCATAGGAAGGATTAGTTGCATTGTACCCCATCTTCCTTTTCATTCCCCTCCCATCCCGCTAACCCAACTTTCTCCTCTTAATGCTCCTCAGTTTCTTGCCTGAAAAGATGATAATGGCCAGATTTGTGGTGGTATGTTGCACGCTGCCCAATCTTGATACCATTCAGCTGAGCACTACAGCGCTCCCCCAAAGCAATCCAGGCAGTTAAGGACTTGCTTGAGAATGCCAGCAGTGCTCTTCTTTGTGACAGCATCCAGGATAACAGGCATTCACCTGCACAATGCATAGCTGCCCACTGAGGGACTAGAATCCCTTTCATCTCAGAAGAATGCCAAAATCACAGGAATGAGATAGAGAATCTGGTGAACTGGTGCAGCAACAATAATCTCTCCCTCAATGTCAAAAAAGGAAGGAAATTATCATCGGCTTCAGGAAGCGTAAAGGAGAACATGCCACTGTCTACATCAACGGGGACAAAGTAGGGTCGAGAGCTTCAAGTTTTTAGATGTCCAGATCACCAACCTGTCCTGGTCCCCCATGCCAACACTATAGTTAAGAAAGCTCACCAATGTCTCTACTTTCTCAGAAGACTAAGGAAATTTGGCATGTCAGCTACAACTCTCACCAATGTTTACCATAGAAAACATTCTTTCTGGTTGTATCACAGCTTGGTATGGCTCCTGCTCTGCCCAAGACCGCAAGGAACTACAAAAGATCGTGAATATAACCCAATCCATTACGCAAACCAGCCTCCTATCCATTGACTCTGTCTACACTTCCCGCTGCCTCGGCAAAGCAGCCAGCATAATTAAGGACCCCATGCACCCCGGACATTCTCTCTTCCACCTTCGGGAAAAAGATACAAAAGTCTGAGGTCATGTACCAACCGACTCAAGAACAGCTTCTTCCCTGCTGCTGTCAGACTTTTGAATGGATCTACCTTGCATTAAGTTGATCTTTCTCTATACCCTAGCTTTGACTCTAACATTACATTCTGCACTCTCTCGTTTCCTTCTATGAATGGTATGTTTTGTCTGTATAGCGTGCACGAAACAATACTTTTCACTGTATGTTAATACATGTGACAATAATAAATCAAAGTTTATGAGTAGCATGCAATGTGTTGCAGTCAATAACTGTCTCCCTATGACAAGAGGAAGCCTCCAATCCTGGTAAAACCTTTTGCTCACTCCTTCTATCCACTTCTGACAAAAGGAACTAAGATGAATGTGCTTCCTTTGGTCTTGGTACAGACAGCCTCAGTGACATCTCTTTTAAAAGTGCATACTGCAAACCACAAGATGTGGTTCATAGCTCCAGCAGAAGGCTAAAGGAGCCAGATACATGAAAATTAAAAGCCAATATCACTTTGACAGACACAACCAATGTCATTCTACCCAATTTTAAGACTGCAATTGTGGAAGCTGCAGTTGGTAGACTTCACTCATGATGTCTTTTGTAAAGCAAAGAAACAAAGTATAGAGTTGGGGAAGACAACAATGGCTGCTGGGGGGGGGGGGGGGGGGGGGGGGGGTCAATGTTTGCCTGGCCTGCTGAATACTTCCAGCATTTTCTGTTTTTATTTCAGATTTCCAATTTCTGTGGAATTTTGTTTCTTTTGGCATAAAAAGCAAACAATCTCCACATGGTTCAATTTAGCTTGTGTGGCCTGATGGAATTAAAGGTGGATACATCTCCAGGCCTGATAATCTTCATCCCGGAGTACTTAAGGAAGTGGCCCTGGAAATACAAGATCCATTTCCAAATAGTAGATCCATTTCATTTTCCAAAATTCTTTGGACGCTGGACTGGTAGCTACAGATAGGAGGGTAGCTAATGTAAACTCGCTATTCAAAAAGGGAGGTAGAGAGAAAACAGGGAACTACAGACCAATGTGCCTAACGTCAGCATTGGGGAAGTTGCGAGAGACCATCAAGGATTTCATAGCTCACCATTTGGAAAGCAGTGGTATAATCAAAGTCAGCATGGATTTACAAAGGAGAAATCATGCTTGACAAATCTATTGGAATTCTTTGAGGATGTAACTAGTAGAGTTGATCGAGGAGAACTGGTGGATGTGGTTTATTGAGACTTTCAGAAGGCTTTTGACAAGGTCTCACATAGCAGACTACTATGTAAAGTTAAAGTGCACAGGATTGCGGATAGTGTCTTGATGTGGATAGAAAGCTGGTTAGCAGATAGGAAGCAAAGAGTTAGCATAAATGATCTTTTTCCAATTGGCAGGCAGTGACTATTGGGATACCACAGGGATCCGTGCTAGTACCACAACTGTTCACATTATATATTAATGATTTGGAAGAGAGAACTAAATGTATTATCTCCGAGTTTGCAAATGGTACAAAATGGGGTGGGAGGGTGAGCTGTAAGGAAGATGCAGGCTGGGTGGAAATAGGCATGGCATATGCAGTGTAATGTGGATAAATATGAGGTTATCCACTTTGGTAACAGTAATAGGAAGGCAGATTATTATTTGAATGAATATAAATTGAGAGAAGTGTTTACTCAGTGAGATTTTCGTCCCATGCACCAGTCGCTGGAAGTAAACAGGCAGTAAAGGCAGCACAAAGTATGTTGGCCTTCATAGCGAGAGGATCGGAGTATAGGAATAGGGATGTTTTACTACAATTACTACAAGGGTGTTGGTGAGGCCATACCTGGAGTAGTGTGTGCAGTTTTGGTGTCCTTGCTACAGAGGGAGTGCAGCAAAGATTTACCAGACTGATTCCTGGGATGGCAGGTGATGTCAGTTTGAATTATACTCATTGGAGTTTAGAAGACTGAGTGGGTATCCCATAGAAACTTACAAAATTCTAACAGAATTAGACTGGGCAGATTCAGAAAAAATGTCTCCCCGATGTTGGGAGAGTTCAAAACATAGTTTGAGGATAAGGGGTAAGCCTTTTAGGACTGAGGTGAGGAGAAATTTCTTCACCCAGAGAGTGAGAATCTGTGGAATGCACTACCACAGAAAGTAGATGAGGCCAAAACATTGTATGATTTCAAGAAGAAATTAGATATTGCTCTTGGGGCTAAAGGGATCAAAGGATATGAGGGAAAGAGGGATCAGGATATTGAATTTGATAATCAGCCATGATCAAAATGCATGGCAGAGCAGGCTCAGAATGACCTACTCCTGCTTCTACTTTCTACGTTTCTATGTTTCTATGACTTGCATCTCAAACACAATCTCAAAATCACAGTTCCAGCAAGAAATTTCCATTTAGATCGGTGTAAGTAAAGACCAATTACAACCATCCTCGCATGCCAAGACTCTCAAACTTCCTCAGTTTCTTTGAAGGAAGTACTGTTTTAAAAAAGTTAAACAGTTTGCCACCAAACTATATATGGTCCCTAAAATATTCAGGCCATGGAAAAAGGCACAAAAACTTTGGCGTCAGAATCAACAGAATATAGTTACAATGTCAGATTTGATTAAGCTAAATGTATAAACACTGAAAACAAAAACATAGGTGGAAGCATCTCAAAAGTTGAATGAAATAGCTGTACAGAACAATCACTGAAAATTATTGACATGGGTTAGCGAGTGCATAAGAAGTTGATCCAAAATGTCAATGCCACCTAAGAAAATTAAATACTTGGAAGAGTTTGAGCAAGGGGCAGTGGAATTGATATAATTAATTTCTAACAAGGAGTTAGCATCCACAAAGGCACAACTGATCAAGTGGTGTCATTCTATTCTGAATGTTTAAAATAGTTCCCTTTCAACTGAAGAAACCTGATGGAGTCCAGCAATGATTATAAAGCTGCAACTCAAAACAATCAGGCAAAAACAGAGAAATAGAATTTAGGAATTCCCATATCCATGTATCAATTTCATCCAGCTCATCAATTATCTGTGTTTAAACAGAGCCAGCAAGGCAAATGGTTTGATGCAGGATGAAATTCACACAAGAACCCATGGTTCAAAAAGGGTTTTGACTTCACCTATTAAGCTAAAATTACTGAGATAACTGTACAATGACTCATCCACAAAGTCAAAAACCATGGATACAGAAGCAACGAGTATCATAGACTACAGCATTCTGATCTTTCTGGCTTAATCATAGAATCTACAGCACGGAGACAGGCCCTTTGGCCCAAATTGGTCCATGCTGACTAAAACGTTAATCTAAGCTAACCCAATTTGTCTGCATTTGGCCCATATCCCTCTAAACCTTTCTTTTCCGTGTATTTGTCTAAATGCCTTTTAAATATTATCAATGTCCCTGCCTCAACCACTTCCTCTAGCAGCTCATTCCACATACATACCACCCTGTGTAAAAAGGTTGCTCCTCGGGTTCCCATTAGTTCCTTCCCTTCTTAACTTAAACCTATGCCCTCTCGTTCTCTATTCCCCAACCCTGGAAAAAGACTGAGTGCATTCACCCTATCCATGCCTCTCATGATCTTATACGCCTCTATAAGATCACCCCTCAGTCTCCTACACACCAAAGAAAAAAGTCCCAGCCGGTCCAATCTCTCCCTTTAACTCAGTTTCTTGAGTCCTGGCAACATCCTTGTAAATCTCTTCTGCATTTTCTCTAGTTTAATAACATCTTTACTATAGCAAGGCAACCGAAACTGAACACAATACACCAGGTGCCACCTCACCAATGTCCCGTACAACTGCAACATAACTTCCTAACTTCTATACTCAATGCCCTGCCTGATGAAGTACTTCTCAAAATTGCTAATAACAATTTGCATTTATTCTACATTAAAATGTAAAAATCCCAAGCACTTCAGAAGTATAGCCAGATAAAAATGTATGTCAAAACAGAAAGAAATACAAGTGAACAAAAACTAAGATTTGGGTTTTATGGAGGGCATTAAGAAATGGAGGTAGAGAGAGATGGAAAGTTTAGATTCCAGGTTACATCAAGGCATATTACAAAACTAAAAAAGGACCAAGACTTACCAACGATGCTGATTATCAGTAAGATTACAGATATCAAATGTGCCATCTGCAGGTGCCTGCCAATGTTGAAATTGCCAAAAGGTATAAACTCTACCACTATCATTCTACATTTGAGAGTGGAGTTCCTGAAGGGTGGATACGATTGCCCCAAAACAGAGCAAAACAGATCAAACAAATCCACATTATAAATCGCAGTAAGTGCCAATTCCAACATTTAACCATAATCCAGCTCAATGAAGATCAACCACCCAAGATGGACATAAAAACCATATGCATGACTACATCAATTCTGAATTGCCAAAAACTCTGGTCTGAGCAAGGAATTGCAAAATAATGGATCAGAATATCAAATAATATTGGCATCAGATATGCTTCTAATGATCACCAGTCTTTTGAAAAGCTCACGTGCACTTTACATGATTTTCCGTTCAAAGTACCTTAAATACTGATCAAACATTGTATGCAACAATAACCCAGACAAAAAAAAGAAAAGAATTTCACATATCCTATATGGAAAAGACAGCAAAAGGTCAACAAGGTGAAAGAACAGAGAGGGGTCATCTACAGCAAAAACAAAAGGATAGATTGCCAGTGACATTCCAAGCAGAGTGCTTTGGTTGGGGGAAGACATTGGTCCAGTAGGAAGGAAAAACAAAAAGGCAAGAAAGAAAGCGAGAGGGGAAGAAAAGCAGAGAACAAGCAAAAGCAAAAATGCAAGAGAACTGGCAAGAATGATAGGATGACAGCAGGAAAAAGCAAAAAAAATCATCAAGAAAGAGAGCAAGTGAACACAATGGCAAAGGCAGAGAAAGACGGGGAAAGGAGAGAGACAGGAGGAGGAAGAAAGGAAGCAATACAGAATGGCAAGAAGATTTTTTACAAAACAAGTGGCTTTAATGGTCTAAAGCAAAATTCTTCTGGATTTTTAAAAACTGGTCAACCCTTTTAAAGCCAGGATCTGATAAGAATACTAAATATTCAGATTCAATTGACAGTACTCAAAAGTGTGTGCGGCTGGAAATAATTATTTTTATACATATTTGTAAATACAATGCACAAAACATCTGCTTCAAGTTAGAATAAACTGAATTTTACTAATTTCCAGATACAATCCCATTTGATGTCAACTCATTGCAATTCCTGGTCCTTTAATACATTCACTGTGGCTATTCACAATAGGTCTGACGCATGTAGCAGCAATCGTCAGAATAACAATGTATAGAAAGGGAATTAGATAGCCGTTCTCAGTAATAGAAGTGATAAATCTTTAAACAATAATTAGGCATAGAGTGAAAAGAATTAAAGGCTTCCACGTGTGCTTGAAGCAGATATGAAGATTCCCCTCCCCCCGGAAACTAGCTCAATTTACCAGTACTTCATTCGCAGATGACAAAAGAAATAAAGCTACCTACAGCTGTGCTGCAATTCAAAGTAGGGAGCAATGACAGCATGATCTCATCATAAAATATTGTGGCAGTGCAAACAAAAAAACAACGGTTTGCAAAGATATTTAAAGAATTAAATGACAAAGTGGCATACTGACAAAGCTTTTTATGCCAATAACACACTCTGTTGTCAGCCAGTAGAGTGCTACATGCCAATACCTTTAATGCACTCAACATGGCAGGAGAAACACACAGTCATAACTGTTCCGACTACTACCCTAATCTGGGAACAAGAAGCCTTTCTTAATGTGTCACACTTTAGTTGCCGACTTAAGTGACCACAACACCACCCACCCACCCCACTCCCTCCCCCCACCCCCAAGGGAGAGTTTGAAACACCATGTAAAACTATACATACACGCAGTGCAGATTATACCCAACATTCAATGCTTGACTCCTGACAATGTTTCCACAGCTGTAAGCAGAGCTCAGCTGATCAACCAGCCTGCAAATGGCTGGCACTATCTTCCATTTAACAAGCCATTTTTAGCTCATACAGATTTACATTTGACTCAACAATCTGCTGGACACAACAGAACTTATTTTGTTACTCGCAGCTACCATGAAGGCCACCCCAGTCTTTTATAATGTAAAACAAAACACTCACAGTTTTGTGCATTTTGAATATTAGCAATCCTGGGCTGCTTCCAAACAGCTTCTAGAGGCATCAGTCAGTGTCCCAGTAGTAACTGCATGGTGATCGTGATCATGCTTTGATTACAAAAGCCTGCAGGCTTCAAGCCAAGTGCCTAGGCAGCTTGACAAATGCATCCACAGCTCTGCACAGGGTATTCTATCCTGCCACTCCTATATGCAGGATTACTGTTAAAAGTCGCATATCCATGGATACAGTTTAATAGACAATATCCCTATTTTGGAGACCAAAGGAATTATAAATTCCAGAAATTAAACCTACTCTTCAGATTTCCCTCTTATTTGGAAAGCTCCACGTATTTTGAATACATGATGATGTCTGGTGCATTGCACACAGCAACCACTATTTGCAGACACATAAAAGGATACCTTGTATAAAACAGCTTTTGAAGAAAAAACAGTTTTCTTTCATTTTACTGATTCACAGGATGATTTTAGTAAGAATTACCATGAATAATGTTACCATTATCTACTTCAGAGAAAAATGCCCCAAATATTGTTAGTTTAATATGTAGCCGTGTAGCCTCAATAATTATTCCTATCTCGAACAAAAAAATTAAAATATGAACAAGCTCCATGAAATCCCCAGTCACTTTCATCCAGTAGGTATGGAAGAAAAGGTCTCGAGTGAACAAGATTTTCTGCTCAAATCTTTCTGCATAAGAGCTTCTTCAGAATTCTGCAGACCTTTTATTGAAAAAAACATTTTCATAGCGTCTTTAATGTGGGAAAAGGTCTTACAGAGCTGTACAGGCATAATCAGAAAAAGAAAATGGGTACCAAGCCAGAACAACTATTCGGAGGGGTGAACAAAGGCTCTGACGGTGCAGCTTTAAGAAGGGAGGTGCTTAGGCAGAGGAATTCCAAAGTATTTGACAGAAAGCAATAAAACCAATATTAGACAAAGTATTATGCACAAGAGGTGTACAAAATGGAGAGTTTATAGAAGGTTTGTAGGGCAGGAAGACATCAAGTTTGGAAATGCCATAGCTCTGGATAAAGGTTTCAACAGGACTGACTAAAGTTAGGATGGGGCAGGTAGTTTGTGACAGAGAGAATATATAGTTAGTAGCTTAAAATTATCCCAAAACTTGTATTTAAAACTAAATTATGCCGTACATAATTTAGGCAAAGGGGGGGGGGGGGGGGGGGGGTGTAAAACTAGATAAAAGCAAATTACTGCGGATGCTGTAATCTGAAACTGAAAGAGAAAATGCTGGAAAATTATGCCTGTACAGCTCTGTAACTTTCAAAAATAATATTTTGTTTGAAAACTCTCCTGCTGAAGTGCAAGGTATATAAAATTATATATCATAGACACTTATTAAATTCTAACAGGACTAGACAGGTAGGTGCAGGGAGCATATTCCCGATGTTGGGGAAGTCCAGAACCAGGGATCACAGTCTGAGGATTCAGGGTAGACTATTTAGGACGGAGGCGAGGAGATATTTCTTCACCCAAAGAGTGGTGAGCCTGTGGAATTCATTACCACAGGAAGTAATTGGTGCCAAAACATTGAATGTATTCAAGAGGCAGCTGGATATAGCATTTGCGGCGAATGGGATCAAAGGTTATGGGAAAAAAAACAGGATTAGGCTATTGAGTTGGATGATCAGCCATGATCACAATGAATGGCGGAGCAAGCTCTAAGATCTAAATGGCCTCCTCCTGCTCCTGTGTTTTTAGAGTCATAGATAAGTTTACGGAACAGAAAAGGGCATTGGTCCATCATATCTTTACCAGTCAAAAAATGAGCCACCCAGCCTAATCTCACTTTTCCAGCATTTGGTCCATATCCCTGCAAGTTACAGCACTTGAGGTGCATATCCAGACACATTTTAAATGAGTTGAGGATTTGTGCCTCTACTCCTCTTACAGACAGTGCGTTTCAGACCCCTACAACCCTCTGGGCAAAAAGATTTGTCATCTCCCTTCTAATTCTTCTTCCAATCACTTTAAATCTATGCCCCCCCCCATTTGATCTCTCTACTAGGCTCTTCCCATCCATTATCCAGACCCCTCACAAATGTTGTACATCTCAACCAAATGTCCCCTCAACCTCTTCTGTTCCAAGAACAACCCCAGCCTTTCCAATCTTTCTTCATAGCTGCATTTTCCCAGTCCTGGCAATATCCTCATAAATTTCCTCTGTACTCTCTCTAGTGCAATTACATCCTTTCTGCAACAAGGTGAGCAGAACTTCACACAGTACCTCAAGTTGTGGTCTAACTCAAGTTTTATATAGTTCCAGCATAACCTCTCTGCTCTTATATTCAATGCAAAGGCTAATGAAGAGGATTCCATGTGTCTTCTTACCTACCTTAATCAACCAGTCCTTTACTTGTTTGACATCCCTAAATACATCACCTTACACTTCTCTGGGTTGAGATCCATGTAGAGTACACCAACTGCATTATCCTCATTAATCCTCCTCATTACTTCCTCAAAAAATTCAATCAAATTTGTCACACGACCTTCCCTTAAAAAAATCCATGTTGACTGTCCTCGATTAATTTATGCCTAAGTGACAAGTTTATCCAATAATTAATCATTATTGGATTGTTGATTCCAATAATCTGCTCACTATTAAGGTCAAACTGACTGTCCTGTAATTGCTTGGTCTATCACTTGGTCCCTTTTAGCAGACATCCTCTGGCACCACATATGTATGATGTGGAGATGCCGGCGTTGGACTGGGGTAAACACAGGAAGAAATCTAACAACACCAGGTTAAAGTCCAACAGGTTTATTTGGTAGCAAATGCCACTAGCTTTCGGAGCGCTGCCCCTTCGTCAGGTGGAGTGAGAGATGTGTGTGTATGCCCTGTTTGTGAGCACATCTCTCACTCCACCTGACGAAGGGGCAGCGCTCCAAAAGCTAGTGGCATTTGCAACCAAATAAACCTGTTGGACTTTAACCTGGTGTTGTTAGACTTCTTACTGTGTTTACCACATATGTACCCAGTGAGGATTCGGAAAAAAATTAGATGCTCCGCTATTTCCTCCCTGACTTCTTTTAACAATTTGGGGTACGTTGCATGTGGTCCTGGTGATTTATCCACTTTTAGGAGTCACATGTTAGTATCAGAATGCAAATGTGGAATATCCTAACAATTGCAATTTGGAACTTCCAGGAGGAAATGAGTTCAGAATATTATACAATAATAGGGTGTCTCCTGTTTCTTCCAATTTCAGTCATGAACAGTGGCATTGGGATCTCATTTTACCACAATGCTTGACAACATAGCTACTGTCCGCAATAGGCTGGTCTCAAGATGTTGCCCATGAAATTGATGTCCACATACTGTTCCTAAAAAGCTCTGTAAGAGAAGTAATCTGCATATTACAACAGAAGATAGGCTAGGCAGTATTACTATTTGAGAGAATCAGAGGAAACCTTTTTATCCTAAATGAATCCATACAAATCTTCCCAAAATATAAACAAAAGCATTTCTTGCACACTTACCATCATTTTGCACTCTGCATGTGTCCTTCAAACTTCTCCCTACAAGAATAGTTTTTTAAAATTAGAGTATGTAATAAATGCTGTATAATGTATTGTATATGAAAAGTGCATAAGCATAAACATGAGAAGCCCAAGGACAGCAGAGGACCAGGCGCACCCTACACCTAAACAATTTCACCCTCACAGTATAAAGTTGTGTAAAGACCATGATCTAGAGTTTCAGGGATAGGGGATAGAAGAAAGTACAGAACACAAGCACTGAATTGTTTCTTCAAAATTTCCATAAATCATCTCGTGAATTTAACTGCAATACTGTGGTAAACCAAGAGTTACAAATATAAAAGAGTTAGGAGAGGCAGTGGCGCAGTGGTATTGTCACTGGGCTAGTAATCCAGAGACCTAGGGTAATGATCTGGACACCCAGGTTTGAATTCCACCATGGCAGATGATGAAATTTGAA
The DNA here is from genome assembly GCF_964213995.1 of Mustelus asterias. NCBI lineage: Eukaryota > Metazoa > Chordata > Chondrichthyes > Carcharhiniformes > Triakidae > Mustelus > Mustelus asterias. The sequence continues at coordinate 26,799,632 of NC_135818.1, forward strand.
TTCAATAAAAATCTGGAATTAAAAATCTAGAGGTGACTATGAAGCCATTGTTGACTGTTGCAAAAACCAATCTGGTTCACTAGAGTCCTTTAGGGAAACAAATCTGTCATCCTTACCTGGTTTGGCCTACATGCGACTCTAGATCCACAGTAATGTGGGTGACCCTTCAATGCCCTCAGAGATGGGCAATAACTGCTAGTCCAGTCAGCGACTTCCACACCCCCATGATCGAATACGTAAAAACTATTGTCAGATTTTAAAATCATTGAATTAGGACAGTGACTAAGAGGAGGTTTTTCCTCATCATTTCAGCTATTTATCCAGTGATTTTTTTTCTAACATATCCAAATTATTTTACCCACCACAGCAAAGTAACTAGAATATCTATATTACTTACCTTGTCTGTTATTTATCATTCCATTATTTAGTTTGGTCAGTCCAAAAACAGAACTTTGCACATTTTCGTTCTCCACTCCTAACCACACCATCCCTAAAGGATCCTACCTGAAATTGTAACTATTTTTTCAGATAACAATTAAGTTTCTTCAGTCTACAGCTTCTTTCTGGATTTGCAAACACAACCATTTTTATCTAAAAATATTGAAGCCTATTGTCAATTTGGGTAACCCTCAATTCTACTTTTCAATTCAGTGCGACTTAGAATTTTAAATTATTATATTCAGTTCCCAATAACAGAAAGCAACTTTCACAACAGCGTAATAAAAATGCAACAAATAAAGCAACGTTAACTCAAGGTGTCCATTCTCTCCACGTGACCTGGTTTATGCTTAATTTGGGGCGGCACGGTAGCACAGTGGTTAGCACTGCTGCTTCACAGCTCCAGGGTCCCGGGTTCGATTCCCGGCTCGGGTCACTGTCTGTGTGGAGTTTGCACATTCTCCTCGTGTCTGCGTGGGTTTCCTCCGGGTGCTCCGGTTTCCTCCCACAGTCCAAAGATGTGCGGGTTAGGTTGATTGGCCAGGTTAAAAAATTGCCCCTTAGAGTCCTGGGATGTGTAGGTTAGAGGGATTAGCGGGTAAAATATGTGGGGGTAGGGCCTGGGTGGGATTGTGGTCGGTGCAGACTCGATGGGCCGAATGGCCTCCTTCTGCACTGTAGGGTTTCTATGATTCTATGTGACATTCCTCCCAATGATGTGGTCTTGTCTGTTTGTAAAGGCATGGTTTTCATTGATAATAATTTACTCTGACACATAGTGAAAGCTGTCCCTACAATAATTAGATAGCAGGACTACTAATCTGTTGATCCTGAGAACAAAGGGATGCAAAAGGACATCAATAATTGGACAGCTCTGGTTCAGTATTGTTTCATTTGCTTAGAAAATTTACCAAAGAGGCTGACTGACAGCATATCAGTCACTAACACTCGATGAAACGTTCAAAGCAACATAGTGTAATAAAAATACAGCACTCCAGTACAATACAATAGAATCATAGAATCCCTACAGTGCAGAAGAATGCCATTCAGCCCATCGAGACTGTGCCAATCACAGGCCCTATTCTCGTAATCCCACATAACTCCACAATAATTGTTGCACAACTTGGTAAGGAATAAATGGCAGCAGTTTTGTGGGCTTAATAAGGTAATCCAACACATGAATTGCCTAGGGTTACAAAAATTCCAAAGGAAATTAGTGGAAGCCTCGACTGTACCTTGACTCCTTTACCACATTGAAATGTCAAAGATCGAAACTGGCTTGTTCATTATTTAAAAGGAGTCAAACAAGGAGAAGATTTCTTTTTGCCTAGGTTACATCACTTGCTTTGCTCACTTGAATGACCTGGGTCTGGAATTAGCCCAAGAAAGAAAGCTGTCAATTTGAGATTCACAGGTCTTACTTCTACTAATAGCATCTTAACTAGTAACACTATCAAGATTATGACAAAGAACATCAATCTTGCAGCACATATTGTAAGATTGCTGTTTCATGGTACAAAGCCAAAAAAAGTGTGAATGTGACAAGTAAAGAAACAAAAGATGCATCTCGTGGAGGAGGTATGAGGATAACTGACATCCAAACACAAAGAAACAGAAATTAGAGAGAATGAGAAAAATCCAAGCATAACCTTTTGCTATTTAATCTCTCTTGCCCTCCATCATACCACAGACCTTCTCTGTTATTCTTCTTTCCCCACACCTTCCCCTCCCTTCTCCCTTTTACTTGCTCAATATTTACTGTATTTCTTACTTTTACCAGTTCTAATGAATCGTTACAGACTTGAAACGTTGGCTGGGATTTTGCTAGCCATCTGAAATGGCTAGCGAGCAAGAAGCCTTACGACGAAATGACAGCAGAAGAAGTTGGGTAGGGAACCCAACGTCTTCCGACCACCACAGGGATATTCTGAATGATGGGAATGGTGAATCAAAAAGGTGGTGGTATTGGGGTTCTTGTGAAACATCAAGGTAGACAAGTTCCTAGGGCCTGATGGGATATACCCCAGAATACTGAGAGGGGCAAGGGAGGAAATTGCTGGGGCCTCAAGAGAAATCTTTGTATCTTTACTGGCTACAGGGGAGGTCTCAGAGGATTACAGAATAGCCAATGTTGTTCCTTTGTTTAAGAAGGGTAGCAAGAATAATCCAGGTAATTACAGACCGGTGAGCCTTACATCAGTGGTAGGAAAATTATTGGAGAGGATTCTTCGAGACAGGATTTACTCCCACTTGGAAATAAAAGGATGTATTAGCAAGAGGCAACATGGTTTTGTGAAGGGGAAGTCATGTCTCACTAACTTGATTGAGTTTTGAAGAAGTGAAGAAGATGATTGATGAGGGTAGGGCAGTGGATGGTGTCTACATGGACTTCAATAAGGCCTTTGACAAGGTCCTTCATGGCAGACTGGTGCAGAAGGTGAAGTCGCATGGGATCAGAGGTGAGCTTGCAAGATGGATACAGAACTGGCTTGGCCGTAGAAGACAGAGGGTAGCAGTGGAAGGATGTGTTTCTGAATGGAGGTGACTAGTGGCGTTCCTCATGGTTCAATGCTGGGACCTTTGCTGTTTGTAATGTATATCAATGATTTGGAGTAAAATGTAACTCGTTTGATTAGTAAATTTGCGGACAACATAAAGGTTGGTGGAATTACGGATAGCAATGAGGACCGTCAGAGGATACAGTAGGATATAGATCGGTTGGAGACTTGGGTGGAGAGATGGCAGATGGAGTTTAATCCGGACAAATGTGAGGTAATGCATTTTGGAAGATCTAATACAGATGGGAAATATATAGTAAATGGCAGAACCCTTAAGAATATGAATAGGCAAAGGGATCTGGGTGTACAGGTACACAGGTCACTGAAAGTGGCAATGCAGGTGGAGAAGGTAGTCAAGAAGGCATACAGCATGCTTGCCTTCGTTGGCCGGGGCATTGAGATTAAAAATTGGCAAGTCATGTTGCAGCTTTATAGAACCTTAATTAGGCTGCCCTTGGAATATAGTGTTCAATTCTGGTCGCCACACTACCAGAAGGATGTGGAAGCTTTGGAGGGTACAGAAAAGATTTACCAGGATGTTGCCTGGTATGGAGGGTATTAGCTACGAGGAGAGGTTGGAGAAACTTGGTTTGTTCTCACTGGAACGAGAGAGGTTGAGGGGTGACCTGATAGAAGTCTACTAGATTATATGGGGCATGAACAGAATGGATAGTCAGAAGCTTTTTCCCCAGGGTGGAAGAGTCAATTACTAGGGGACATAGGTTTAAGGTGCGAGGGGCAAGTTAAAGGAGATGTATGAGGCAAGATTTCTTTTACACAGAGGGTGGTGGGCGCCTGGAACTCGCTCCAGGGGAAGGAGTGGAAGCAGACACGATAGTGACTTTTAAGGGGCATCTTGACAAATACATGAATAGGATGGGAATAGAGGGATATGGTCCCCAGAAGGGTAGGGGATTTTAGTTCAGTCAGGCAGCACGGTCGGTGCAGGCTTGGAAGGCCGAAGGGCCTGTCCCTGTGCTGTAATTTTCTTTGTTCTTTGAACGACAGTGGTGCAGACATATGCAGCCAATTAAACCAGCTAATAATCCAATTAAGGATCACTTCCCACAATTGTTAGCATTTTTACTAGTGTTAGGACAGGTCTATGTCATGTGGGGACCTCACCAGGTAAACAGTGGTGCCTCCCAGCAGGGTCCACAGCGCCTCCAGTGATAATGATCATCCCTATGGCATTGACGCTGCTGGAGGGGTCTCACCTCCAAATTGCCACGGCCTACCTGGCCCTGTACAATGAAGTGGCCTTCAAGGCACCTCAACATGGAGGCACCCTTTTCTTCTACCTGTATCCTCAATAGCAGCCTCTTCTATCGGTAGCAATGTCGAGGCTACTAAAGTGGCCAGCCCTCTGGGCCAGCACCTCAAGAGTTAGGCTGCTGTCTCTTACTTGGCCACCACTGATAATATGCCAGCCAGAAACTCACTACATGCCTACGCAGGATTGCAACCCACTTTCAGTCCCAGTCCTGGAATTGAGGATATTGTAGCCATTAACTCTGTTTTTCTCTCCACAGATGGTGCCAGACCTACTAAATGTTTCCAGCACTTTGTTTTCATTTCAGAGTTCCGGTATCCACAGTATTTTGCTTTTCTCTTAATGTTGTATGTGAATGTTACAGAATATCGATCATTTTACATGCCTGATACAACAATAAGCAATTTTCCAAGAATTTTAGAAGTAATTGGTGACACGGTGTGGTGAACCATCGTTGGTTCCCACTGGATAGTACTGAGCCAGGGTCTGGCCAGTACTACAAGGATGTACATATGTTACTGTTGGGTTGTGCTACTTGTTGCTGTTGGGGTTAGGGTGGGGTTGTTACACCTTTGTACTGTAGTGTTGTGGTACATCCCAGTCGGGCTCCGCCTCCTGGGAGAGGTATAAAAGTCCCTGCTCTGGCTGGGACCCCTTCAGTCTGGGATAGTGTATATAATTATTGGCTGCTTCATTACAGTAAATAAAAGCCTTTTATTTCCCGAGCATCTAGCCTCGTGTTTGATAACGCGCATCAATTTTATTTACTGTTGTTAAACTCTCGTCGAAGAAAAAAAAGAGTATGGAGCAGATCCTGAAGCCGGAACGCCTTACACTAGATCCACGTGCGGTGGGCGCCTCTAACACCTTCGACCACTGGCTGAAGTGCTTCGAAGACGACCTGGCAGCCTCCGCAGCGGTCACCACAGATGATGACAGACTCCGGGTCCTCCATGCGAGGGTAAGCGACACTGTCTACCTTGCGATCCGTGCGGCCACCGATTATACTAAGGCCCTCGAGCTTCTGAAGACGCGTTATATCAAACCGCCCAATGAAATACACGCTCGTTACCTCTTAGCCACTTGACGACGGCAGTCTGGCGAAACGATGGAAGAATATGCGAACGAGCTCCTACAGCTAGCCAGGGGCTGTAACTGCAAAGCTGTGTCGGCTGAGCAGAGCATGAACGACCTCGCCCGAGATGGGTTTGTGGCGGGAGTCGGATCGTCGTACATTCGACTTAAACTATTGGAGAAAGGTAACCTTGACCTTACCCAGGCAATCGAGCTAGCGGAGATGCTGGAGACGGCCTCCAAAAGCTTAGTATTGTATCCGGAAGATCACGTGGAGACAACGTGGCAGGAGCAGTCGCCAATCCCTCCTCGACCCTCGGGTTCGAAATGCTGCGTAATGGCGTGCTCACACTCGGGCCAGACGATGGCAGCAGATCCGGGCGGCCCACGGTGCTACTTCTGTGGGGGAGCGAAGCATACTCGGCAACGGTGTCCCGCTAAGGCTGTGTTGTGCTCCGCCTGCGGTAAGAAAGGGCACTATTCGAAAGTGTGCCGATCTAAACCTAGGAACGGCAGTGCGACCTGCGATTCTTCAGAGCTCGGCTCTTCGTCGTCGAAATCATCGAGGGGTTCGTCCACGTGCGAGGCCAGGACGACGCCATTACGGTCGACGGAGTCGGAGGTGTGTGACCACCAGGGGTCGCTGAGTTTGGCGCCATCACCCACGTGCGACTTATGGGAGCGGCCATGTTGGTCGGCACCGACCGCGAACGACCAGCAGGGGTCCTCCTCGTCGATTTCAGCTGCCTGCAGTGGCGCTCATGAACCAACGGTGGCGTCGATCATCCTGGACCAGGCCAAGCCTCATAGACTTGACAAATCTATGATGAACATCCAGGTAAATGACCACGTGATTTATTGTCTGTTTGACAGCGGGAGCACTGAGAGCTTTATTCACTCAGACACTGTGAAGCGGTGTGGACTCCGGATTCAACCTGCCAAACAGACAATCTCTATGGCATCGAGGTCCCAGTCTGTCACCGTGCTAGGGAGTTGCATGGTAACTTTGACGGTGCAAGGCACAGTTTACGAGCGTTTCAAGCTCCTAGTGTTGCCGTACCTTTGCGCGCCAATACTTCTCGGACTAAACTTCATGGTCCACTTGAGGAGTGCAACCCTACAGTACGGTGGGCCACTCCCTTCACTGGCAGTGGGAAAACAGCAGCAGCCTACAAATTGCCCAACGCGCCCCGCCTGTAGCCTCTCGACGCTGAAGATCACCACACCCTCCCTGTTCCAGAATCTTGTGCCAGGCTGCAAGCCCATCGCGACTAAAAGTAGTCGTTACAGCGCTGAGGATCGGATCTTCATTAGATCTGAGGTTCAGCGGCTCCTCAAAGAAAGGATCATACAACCTAGCGCTAGTCCGTGGAGAGCGCAGGTCGTGGTGGTCAAGAGCGGGAACAAACCCCGGATGGTCATTGACTATAGTCAGACCATTAATCGATATACACAGCTGGATGCATATCCTCTCCCGCGCATATCTGATATGGTCAATCAGATTGGGCAGTACCGGGTGTTCTCCACCATAGACCTCAAGTCTGCCTACCACCAACTCCCCATTCGCCCAGAGGACCGACAATACACGGCTTTTGAGGCGGATGGTCGCTTGTATCACTTTCTCAGGGTTCTCTTTGGTGTCACCAATGGGGTCTCGGTCTTCCAGCGTGCTATGGACCGAATGGTGGACCAGAACGGGCTGCGGGCTACCTTCCCGTACGTGGATAATGTCACCATCTGCGGCCATGACCAGCAGGACCACGACACGAATCTCCTGAATTTCCTACGCACTGCATCTCGTCTGAACCTGACCTACAACAGGGAGAAGTGTGTGTTTCGTACGCGCCGTTTAGCCATCCTAGGATACATGGTGGAAAACGGGGTCATTGGCCCTGATCCAGACCGTATGCGCCCCCTTTCTGAACTTCCCTTGCCTGCTAGTGCAAAAGCACTGAAAAGATGCTTAGGCTTCTTCTCTTATTATGCGCAGTGGGTTCCCAATTACGCGGACAAAGCCCGTCCGCTCATTAAGTCCATGACTTTTCCCCTAACGCCAGAGGCCCGATTGGCCTTCGATAAATTAAAAGCCGACATCGCGAAAGCTACGATGCACGCTGTTGACGAGTCCATCCCCTTTCAGGTGGAGAGCGATGCATCTGATTTCGCCCTGGCCGCCACACTTAACCAGGCAGGCAGGCCCGTCGCATTTTTTTCCCGCACCCTCCAAGGCCCCGAAATCCGGCATTCTGCGGTGGAAAAGGAGGCCCAGGCCATTGTGGAGGCCATCAGGCACTGGCACCATTACTTGGCGGGAAAACGGTTCACCCTGATCACGGACCAGCGGTCCGTGGCGTTCATGTTTAACAACACGCAGAGGGGCAAGATCAAGAATGACAAGATCCTGCGGTGGAGAATTGAACTCTCCACCTATAACTACGACATCATGTACCGTCCAGGGAAACTCAATGAGCCCTCGGATGCCCTCTCACGTGGAACATGCGCCAGTATACAGGAGGACCGTTTGCAGGCTCTCCATAATGACCTATGCCATCCTGGGGTCACTCGGCTCTACCACTTTATAAAAGCCCGCAACCTGCCCTACTCGGTGGAGGACGTCAGGTCCGTAACAAGAAGCTGTCGGGTTTGCGCGGAATGCAAACCGCACTTTTACCGACCTGACCGGGCACATTTAGTCAAGGCCACTCGTCCCTTCGAGAGACTGAGTGTCGATTTTAAGGGCCCCCTTCCCTCAACAGATCGGAATGTGTACTTCCTCAATATCATTGACGAGTACTCTCGGTTCCCTTTTGTTGTTCCCTGCTCTGATACATCCGCTGCCACGGTTATCAAGGCATTCCGTGATCTCTTTACCCTGTTCGGGTACCCCGGCTACATCCATAGCGACAGGGGCTCGTCGTTCATGAGCGATGACTTGAGGCAATTCCTGCTCTCATACGGGATTGCCTCTAGTAGGACCACGAGCTACAACCCTAGGGGTAACGGACAGGTGGAACGTGAGAATGCTACAGTCTGGAAGGCTGTCTTACTGACGTTGAAGTCAAAAAGTCTTCCAGTCTCCCGTTGGCAAGAGGTGCTCCCTGATGCGCTCCATTCTATTCGCTCCCTCCTGTGTACGGCAACCAATGCTACTCCCCATGAGAGGATGTTCTCATTCCCTCGGAAGTCTTCCTCGGGGACCTCATTACCGTCTTGGTTGACGTACTCAGGACCCGTCCTCCTGCGGCGACATGTAAGGGCCCCCAAGTCCGACCCGTTGGTCGAACAGGTCCATCTCCTCCACGCCAACCCTCAGTATGCCTATGTGGCATACCCTGACGGGCGAGAGGACACGGTCTCGATCCGAGACCTGGCGCCAGCAGGGGACGTAGCAACCCCTGTCGCTCCCATACCCCCTGTTACAAACCCCTTAACTCTTGTTTCTCCCCCGGACACGGCGCGGGCAGCATCGGGACCATTGCTTAACCCTTTTACTCCCGTGTACAGCTTGCCCGAGTCCAGAAGATGGTCGCCACTGCAGGGCATGTCAGGACCCCATGGACTACCGTCACCTCAGGGTCAACCGGCCTGAGAGTCCGTGGAAGAACAGCTGGACGCCGCCTTGGGGAGAACGCCGCCGCAAGTGCCTACTCCAGTGTCACCGCCGGTATTGAGGAGGTCACAACGACGGTGCGGTCCCCCTGACCGTCTGAACTTATAGACTGATGACACTTTATTCTGTTTTTTGTACCCCGCCGGCCTTTGTTCTCAAAAGAGGGGTGAATGTGGTGAACCATCGTTGGTTCCCACTGGATAGTACTGAGCCAGGGTCTGGCCAGTACTACAAGGATGTACATATGTTACTGTTGGGTTGTGCTACTTGTTGCTGTTGGGGTTAGGGTGGGGTTGTTACACCTTTGTACTGTAGTGTTGCGGTACATCCCAGTCAGGCTCCGCCTCCTGGGAGAGGTATAAAAGTCCCTGCTCTGGCTGGGACCCCTTCAGTCTGGGATCGTGTATATAATTATTGGCTGCTTCATTACAGTAAATAAAAGCCTTTTATTTCCCGAGCATCTAGCCTCGTGTTTGATAACGCGCATCACACGGTAGTTAGTACTACCGCTTCAGCACCAGAGACTCAGGTTCAATTCCATCCTTGGGTGACTGACTGTGTGGAGTTTGCACGTTCTCCCTGTGTCTGCGTGGGTTTCCATCGGGTGCTCCACAGTCCAAAGCCGTTTAGGTTAGGTGGATTAGCCATGGTAAATGAGCATGGTTACTGAGATAAGGCAAGGCAGAGGACCTGGGTAAAGATATTCCTTTAGAGAGTTGTTGCAGACTCAATGGGCCAAATGGCCTCTTCCTGCACTGTGGTTCTGTAATTCTTTGAATACCAAACTCAATTAGATATTTTAGACCCTTAATCTTACTTCTGCAAAGCCTGTGACAAAGTGACAAATCAGCAAAATGATGCTAAATACACTTCTCTGACAGGTCAAGGAGCTATTAAAATCAGCCCCAATTCCCAGAGGCACTACATAAATATTCCCCTTCAAGAGAACTAGGTTACGTGAGTTCAAGGCAGACTTTCAGGAATGCTCATCAAAAATTACAATGAGGCCTAGCTGGCTTTAGTGCAGAACAAAGACTGGCTTTTATAAACCAGCTATTAGGAATGACAACATGCATCATCAATGCCCAGATCTGAAAACACAATAGTTTAAAAGCAGAGCTACTGGATCGCCACTCAATTGCGGATTTTCTCCTAACATTGTTATATAGTCTGTGCCACACAAAAATATTACCAAAAACCATGAACAGATGATACATGTACACATCTTTCTATTACAAATTCCATCCAGATGCTTTGAATAATTAATGCTCCATTTGCACTAAGGAGTTAAATTGGATAGGACCCCAAATGTGTGCATGGATTAGCCTCTGCTCATTCACTGCACTGCATACAGCATGGTAAATTCATGGCTAGCATTGCTTAAATGCAGCCTCTCTAAAAGATGGGAGTCACTTCAGAAGTGAACCAGTCCTGTGAAAGAGTAAACTATGCAAGAGAACATGCACAAAAGGTTTTCTGGCACTGCGCTCAAGTAGGAGGAGAGGAAGCTTGCATGCACATGGGGCAGAAGGCCCTCCAGGCACATGCTTAGGAGCTAATGGGAGAAATTATCAGCGGAGGTCAATATCAGAAGAGTTGTACCTACAGCATAGATGCAGTGCAGGAGGAAGTTTAATGACCTCACACGAGTTGTCTAGGTCAATGAGTTTATTTTAAAATGGTACATCCGACCACTGCACCATGAGCCTCAGTGCTGCTTAATTCACTACACCCCATTACCACATTCAACAATCGGGACTCAATCCTACTACTTATATGCTTTACCTCACCCTTAAATATTAACACCATGACAAGACTAGCACTTAATCACTATTGGTTATTCACATCACGAGCCATTTACTGAGACATTACCTTCAGCAGGTAGCAGGAAATAACTAGAAGGTGAGCATGCCTCCATCTGGAGGAAACAGTTGAGAAGGCATCACTGAGGACATGGGCACTGGCAGGAAAGTGACTGAGAATCAGGGTATCAGCATTCCTAATCAACCATCATTCATCCCAAGTTTTTCCCTCAGTTCTCAATCTCTTCTGACTAAGAAGATGCAAAAGGTGCAAGTATGTGCTTATTTCCTCTGCTCCCTTCACAACAGTTGCCCGCTGCTCAACATTACTGAACTGCCTTGCTCGAAAGTCAGCTTTAAAAATATGTTTGCTGGATTTGTGCAAGAGCGATGAGCTGCCACATGAAATATATGACAAGAGTTCGTCCTCATGGCTTGCTGCATCCACGAATCTTTGGGCTGCCCAAGGCACACAAGCGATGTCCCTTTAGGCCCCATCTTATCTATGACTGGTTCTACATAACAGAATTGGCCAAATGGTTGAGCGAATTGTTACAACTAGACTTGAGCAAGTTGTCTATATACACGGTGAAGGGTTCCTTCATAGAAACATAGCAAGTAGGAGCAGTAGTAGGTCATTTAGCCCCTTGAACGTGCTCTGCTATTCGATATCACAGCTGATGCTCTATCTCAATGCCATACTCCCACACTTTCCCCATACCCCTTGGTGCCTTGAGTCTAGAAATTTATTTCTTTTTCTTAAATATTTTCAGTGATTTGGCCTCCACAGCCTTCTGCATAGAATTCCACAGGCTCACCATGCACTGAGTGAAGAACAGTCCTGAATGGCCTACTCCGCATTTTGAGACTGTGACCCCTTGTTCTGTGACCCCTTTCATGCCAGAGAAAACAACATCCAGTCTGTTCAGCCCTGTCAGAATTTTATGTTTAAATAAGATCTCCTCTCATTCTTAACTCCAATGAATACAAGCCTAGATGACCCAATCTCTCCTCATACGACAATCCTACCACCCCAGCAATCAGTCTGGTGAACCTCAGCTGCACTCCCTCTCTGACAAGTATATTCTTTCTTAGGTAAGGAGACCACTATTGCACATAATAGTCCAGGTGTGGTTTCACCAAGGCCCTGTACAGCTTCAGAAAAACATGCTTGCTCCTGTACTCAAATCCTCTTGCAAAGATCACCAACATTTGCTTTCCTAATTGCTTGTGGTACCTGCATGTTTGCTTTCAGTGACTGGTGTACAAGGACACCAAGATCTCTTCGTATGTCAACATTTCCCAATCTACCATTTAAATAATACTCTGCTGTTCTGTTTTTCCTACCAAAGTGGATGTCATATTTATCCACATTATACTGCATCTGCCATGTACTTGCCCATTCACTCAACTTGGCTAATCACATTGAACCTTCTTAGCATCCTCCTCACCACTTTCATTCCCAGTTTTATGTCATCAGCAAACTACAAAATATGACCTTCTGTTCCCTTATCCAAATCATTAAATAACTGGGACCCAAGCATGGATTCCTGCAGGACCCCATTAGTCACTGCCTGTCACTTATTAAAAGACCGATTTATTCCTATTCTGTTTCCTGTCTGCTAACCAATTCTCAATCCATGCCAATATATTAATTTTGAACACTAACCTCTTATGTGGGACTTTATCAAAAGTTTTCTGAAAATCCAAATACACCTCATCCACTGGTTGGTTCTCGCTTAAATATTCTTCTAGTTATGTCCTCAAAAAAACTTCAGTAGGTTTGTCAAACATGCTTTTCCCATTCATATAGCCAGGCTGACTTTGTCTAATTCCACTGATATTTTGTCAAAGCCAGTTGATATTTTCAAAATGTCCTGTTATCACATCCTTTATGATAGACTTTAGCATTTTCCCTATTATTGCTGTTAGGCAAACTGTAATTTGTGTTTTCTCCCTCCCTCCTTTTTAAATAGTGGTGTTACATTTTCCACCCTCCAATCTGCTGGGACTGTTCCAGAATGCATCAAATTTTGCAAGGTGATAACCAACTTATCCATTATTTCCATGGCCACCTTTAGTACCCTGGGATGTAGATTATCAGATCCTGGGCATTTATCATCTTTCAGTCCAATCAATTTCTCTTGCTCTATTTTTAATAATACTAATTTCCCTCAATTCCTCCTTTTCACCAGACCCTTGGTTCTGGTGAACCAGAAATAAAATTTCTATGTCTTCCTCCGTGAAGTCAGAACTAAAGTACTTGTTCAATCGCTCTGACAGTTCCTTGTTCTATACTATAAATTCTCCCATTTCAGAATGCAAGAGACCTACATTAGTCTTCACTGTTCTTTTTCTTTAAACATACTTAAATAACCTTTTACAGTCCACTGATATGTACCTTGCATGTTTATTCTCATACTCTATTTTTCCTCTCAATCAATCTTTTGGTCCTCTGCTGAATTCTAAACTGTTCTCAGTCGCCAGGCTTGCTACTTTTTCTAGCAACTTTATGACTCCTCTTTGAATCTAATGCTATGCTTAATTCATTTTGTTAGCCACGGTTGGGTCACTTTTCTTCTTGTTTTTGCACTAGAAAGGAATGTACAACTGTTGCAATGCATATATTCATTCCTTAAATATTAATCATTGCCTGTCCACTATTATACCTATTAACAAAGTTTTAGCCAATCCACACCTCATACCTTTATAGTTTCCTTTCCTTAGATTTAGGACACTAGTTACAGATCAGACTACTTCACTTCCTATCCCCAGTCGATGTTATAACTGGACGGGAAGATCCCAGGATGGAGCCATGGCTCAAAAGACTAACTATGAAGGAACAGAGTCACAGGACTGCTAATTAGTTTTAGCACTGTTATGGTCACTTCTCTAAAGGACCCCGCACAACAAGATTAACAATTAACCTTTCTCATAAATCTAGGATGTCCACGTAAACCACATCTACCGCTTTTCCTTCGTCAATGTGTTTAGTCACATTTTCAAAGAACTCCACCAGGCTCGTAAGGCACGATTTGCCTTTGACAAAGCCGTGCTGACTACTTTTGAGCATACTAAACTTCTCTAAATGTTCATAAATCCTGTCCCTCAGGATCTTCTCCATCAACTTACCAACCACTGAGGTTAGACTCACCAGTCGGTAATTTCCTGGGCTATCCCTATTCCCTTTCTTGAATATAGGAACCACATCCGCAATCCTCCAATCCTCTGGAACCTCTCCCGTCTCCATCGACAATGCAAAGATCATTGCCAGAGGCTCTGCAATCTCTTCCCTCGCCTCCCACAGTAACCTGGGGTACATCCCATCCGGTCCCGGTGACTTATCTATCCTGATGCTATTCAGATTTTCCAACACATCCTCTTTCTTAATGTCCACAAACTCGATCTTTTCAGTCCGCCGCAATCCTGTAGTACAACCACCCAGGTCTTTTTCCACCGTGAATACCGAGGTAAAGTATTCGTTAAGCACCTCTGCTATTTCTTCCGGTTCTGTACAGACTTTCTTACCTTCACATTTTATAGGTCCTATACCTTCATATCTCATCCTTTTACTCTACATATTTATAGAACGCCTTAGGGTTCTCCTTAATTTTACCTGCCAAGTCCTTCTCGTGACCCCTTCTGGCTCTCCTAATTTCCTTCTTAAGTCCCTTCCTACAAACCGTATACTCATCTAGATCCCGATCATCGCCTAGCTCTCTGAACCTTTTGTACGCTTTCCTTTTCTTTTTGACTAGGTTCAGCACAGCTTTCGTGCACCACGGTTCCCGTAACCTACCAAAACCTCCCTGTCTCATCAGAACGTTGTCATTCAGAACTCTAGACAAACATTCCTTGAAAATCTGCCACCTTACTTCAGTACTTTTCCTCGAGAATACCTCCTTCCAATCAACGCCTCTAATCTCCCACCTGATGGCTTCATATTTCCCCTTACTCCAGATAAGCACTTTCCTAGCTTGCCTGATCCTATCTCTTTCCAATGCTAGCCGTAAAGGAGATAGAGTTATGATCACTATCCCCAAGATGCTCCCCCACTGAGAGATCCGGCACCTGTCCAGGCTCATTAGCCAGTACCAGATCGAGTACAGCCTCTCCTCTTGTAGGCTTACCCACATGCTGTGTCAGGAAACCTTCCTGAACACACCTAACAAACTCCTCCCCATCCAACCCCCTTATTCCAATCGATGTTTGGGAAATTAGAGTCTCCCATCACGACAACCCTGTTATTACTACATCTCTCCAGGATCTGTTTCCCTATCTGCTCCTCAACATCCCTGTTACTGTTGGGCGGCCTATAGAAAACACCTAGCAAAGTTATCGACCCCTTCCCGCTCCGAACTTCCACCCACAGAGACTCCGTAGACAATCCCTCCACAGTGTCCACTTTCTCCACAGCTGTGACACCATTCCTGATCAGCAGTGCCACTCCACCCCTCCCCCCTCCCTCCCCTCTTTTGCCTCCCTCTCTGTCCTTTCTGAAACATCTGAAGCCCGGCACCTGAAGTATCCAGTCCTGTCCCTGTCCCCAAGTCTCCGTAATGGCCACCACATCTCACTTCCAAGCATCGATCCACACTCTAAGCTCATCCACTTTATTCACTACACTCCTGGCGTTAAAATAGACACATCTCAAACCTTTGGTCTGAGCTCTCCCCTTCTCTATCACCCATCTATTCTCCCTCTTACCCTGTCTACAATCCTTCTCTATTTGCGGGCTAACCTCCTCGCTCTCAGTCACCTCATCACGATTCCCTCCCCCCAACCTTTCTAGTTTAAAGTCTCCCCAGTAGCCTTAGCCAACCTTCCTGCCAGAGTATTGGACCCCCTGGGATTCAAGTGCCACCCGTCTTTTTTGTACAGGTCACACCTGCCCCTAAAGAGGTCCCAATGATCCAGGAACCTCAATCCCTGCCCCCTGCTCCAGTCCCTCAGCCACGCATTCATCCTCCACCTCACTCCATTCCTACTCTCACTTTCCTGTGGCACAGGCAGCAATCCCGAGATTACTACCTTTGCGTTCCTCCTTCTCAACTGTCTACCTAACTCCCTATATTCACTTTTCATGACCCCTTCCCTCTTCCTCCCTATGTCAGTGGTACCAATATGTACCACGACCTCTGGCTCCTCTCCCACCCCCTTCAGGGTTTCTGGGACGCGACCAGAGACATCCCGGATCCCGGCACCAGGGAGGCAGACCACCATCCGAGACTCCCGTCTACCTCCGCAAAAACGCCTGTCTGACCCCCTTACTGTTGAGTCCCCGATTAATACTGCCTTCCTCCTCCTTTCCTTAGCCCTCTTGAGTTACAGGGCCGGACTCTGCTCCAGAGACACGGCCACTGCTGTGGTTCATTTCTCAGGAAATGAGAAATTTTACTTTAATTTTACTTTCATTTTAACCTGGTGTCTCACAAACCAGGTTAAAATGAACCAGTTCATTCACTGGTTCATTTCTCAGGAAAATGCCGAACCAATCTTGGTCATGCTGCCTGGCTTAAATTTCAAAAATATTCTTGGCAGTGAACTGTCACAATCAACTGGTGCATTCTCCATTGAAATGCCACTACCAGAGTCCACTTGCTAATAAATCAGCACTCTCTTCTCATACAATATAAATTTGTTGATCTCCCTTATTTTGGATTCTTGTGAATATCCCACTGAGTGCAAGACAAAAATCTTTCAGAAATACTTCACAACTATTAGTTTTAAGAACTATTATAGTTGTGTACTGCTGAAAAAGAGACATATTGTTGAAGCTCTTCATTTTGCACTCATCACAACAGAAGCAAGAATGCCAAACTTCAAAGGGAGCAACAATTTATACTGCATCAGAAAATGGTATGATTGGTTGACAAATCAATTCTGATCAGTCGCAACTGAAAATGGAAATGCACTATTGTCCCCTGCAGATTTAACTCAAAAAAGTGTTGTGCTATGCAAAAGATAAGCTGATGTGTATGCAACAATCTTCAGCCAGAAGTACCGAGTGGTTGATCCTCCTTAGTTTCCTTCATAAGTCTCCAGCATCACCGAAGCCAGCCTTCAGCTAACTTGATTTTTTAAAAATTCATTAACGAGCTGTTGGCTTCGCTGGCTAGACCATTGTTCATCTCTAGTTGCCCTTCAGAAGGTGGTCAGCTGCCTTCTTGAACTGCTGCAGTCCCTAAATTGTAGGTATACCCACAATGTTAATGCTGTTAGGGAGTGAATTCCAGGATTCTGACCCAGCAACAGTATAGGAACAACAATATATTTCCAAGTCAGGATAGTAAGCGACTCGGAGGGGAATCTCCAGATGCCGCTGCTCTTGTCCTTCCTAGATGGTAGCGAACATGCATTTGGAAGGTGCTGCCTAAGGAACATTGGTGAGTTCCTGCAGTGCATCTTATAGATGGTACACATGGGTCCCATTGTTTGCTGGTGGTGGAGGGATTGAAGTTTCATACTAGGGGTACCAATCAAGCAGACTGCTTTGCTGGGATGGTGTTGATCTTCTTAAATATTGTTAGAGGTGCACTCAGCAAGACAAATGGAGAGTATTCACTCCATGTGTCATTAACAAACAGTCAAGTGCACTGGGAACAGCAAAAGCTACAGGTGCTGACAACAGCCTGGCCATACTGCTAAAACCTTGTGCTCCAGAACTAAAATTCCTTTGGCAGTGTCCCAAGACGAAACATCTTCCCTCCATCAAAAGGTCAGAAATGGAGGTGTTCGCTAATGCTTGCACAGTTTTCATTTCCATTTGCAACGTCTCAGATACTGAATTAGTCCACCCTCACATGCAGCAAGACCTGGACAACATTCAGGTTTGGGTTAAGTGGCAGGCAACATTCAGGCACATAGGTGCCTGGTCATGTCCATCTCCAAAAACAGAACCTAACCACCTCCCCTTAACATTCAACAGCATTATCACTGAATCTCCCACCACCAACATTCTGGTGGTCAGCGCTGACCAGAAACTTAATGAAAACTGTGGCTTTCGGGCCAGGTAGGCCATTGGGCATTCTTCTGCAAATGACCTACCTCCTGTGTTACGATCCCAGTCGATGTTATAACTGGACGGGAAGATCCCAGGATGGAGCCATGGCTCAAAAGACTAACTTTTATTTTTTTAGAAAATATGAAGGAACAGAGTCACAGGACTGCTAATTAGTTTTAGCACTGTAAGATGTCTCACAACACCAGGTTAAAGTCCAACAGGTTTATTTGGTATCACGAGCTTTCGGAGTGCTGTTCCTTCATTAGGTGTATTAAGGAGCAGCGCTCCGAAAGCTCGTGATGCCAAATAAACCTGTTGGACTTTAACCTGGTGTTGTGAGACTTCTTACTGTTCCCACCCCAGCCGGCATCACCACATCATTAGTTTTAGCAACAAAAAAAATCTTTATGAAACATGAAAAGTTTGTTTATAATACAATACACATTTACTCCCCCTTAGCTTCACAAATATACACTTCATCTTAAGCTACAGTGGTCTTAGTGACACAAAGTCCCTTTAAACACACAGGCTGGCCATGGCAAAATACACACACTGCTCTAAAACCAAGTGTCTGTGGATTTCTCCTCAGAATTCCCTCCCCTCCAGATGAACTTTATACATTGAGCACCTTGTCTCACTGAACTCCAGCTTCCACACAAGTGATTTCAAATTCCACTTTCTAAAAGATATTTTCAAATTTTCTTTTAAACAATACTCATCTGCTTCCATTAAGGTTTCGCTATCAAGTTTACATCTCCAGCTTCAGGTTGCCTTTGCCTTACAACCTTTCACACAAACTCCAAGATCCAGACACTGATTTTTATGTTTATTTCAAATAATGTCTCCCAAATTCACTTCAGATATCTTCCTGGCATCTTAGCTCTCCTGTTTTTACTCAACAGTTCTCTATTCTGGTACCTTTAACCTTAAGGCTCTCGGAAACTTTTCATTTCTCTAGTTTCCTTAAATAGTTGGACATTAGCTCTCTGCACTTATTTTCTTAACCATTGCTCCATGATATCGCTTTTCTTATAGCACTAGCCCTCTAAACCAACTGCAAATTAATTCAGTTAAAACTAAATTTATAAATGCCTTTCTACCTTAAAAGGTTGCTAAACAACTTCTCCTAGCTTTTATTTATTCACGCCGCAACATCTCAAAGCACAATTGCAGCAGAGTTTGAATTGAAACTAAAACCTCCACACATACAAGGACCTTTGTCCAGCAAGAATTTGACTATTAGGTTTACCCTTCCTTACACAAACACTAAATTAAACACATAAAACTATACCTTATTTCAAATATTTAACAATATAAATTCCTTAAAGCTACCTTTGTGAGCTACTCTCCAAACCCTTTCCACCATCTACAAAGTACAAGTCGGTTGACGACATGATGGGACACTCCTGGATGAGGGCCAAAAACCCTCAAGAAGCTCGACATTGTCCTGGACAAAGCAGCCACCACTTCATTCGTCAAATTAGAGGGGGTCAGGTAGCACCACTAATATAAGAACATAAGAACTAGGAGCAGGATAAGGCCATCGGGCCCCTCGAGCCTGCTCCGCCATTCAATAAGATCATGGCTGATCTTTTTGTAGACTCAGCTCCACTTACCCACCCGCTCACCACAACCCTTAATTCCTTTACTGTTCAAAAATTTATCTATCCTTGCCTTAAAAACATTCAATGAGGTAGCCTCAACTGCTTCACTGGGCAGGGAATTCCACAGATTCACAACCCTTTGTGTGAAGAAGTTCCTCCTCAACTCAGTCCTAAATCTGCTTCCCCTTATTTTGAGGCTATGCCCCCTAGTTCTAGTTTCACCCGCCAGTGGAAACAACTTCCCTGCTTCTATCTTATCTATTCCCTTCATAATCTTATATGTTTCTATAAGATCTCCCCTCATTCTTCTGAATTCCAATGAGTATAGCCCCAATCTACTCAGTCTCTCCTCATGGTAAGCCAACCCTCTCAACTCCAGAATCAACCTAGTGAATCTCCACTGCACCCCCTCCAGTGCCAGTATATCCTTTCTCAAGTAAGGAGACCAAAACTGTACACAGTACTCCAGGTGTGGCCTCACCAGCACCTTATACAGCTGCAACATAATCTCGCTGCTTTTAAACTCCATCTCTCTAGCGATAAAGGACAAAATTCCATTTGCCTTCTTAATTACCTGCTGCACCTGCAAACCAACTCCTTGAGATTCCTGCACAAGGACATCCAGGTCCCTCTGTACAGCAGCATGCTGCAATTTTTTACCATTTAAATATTAGTCCATTTTGCTATTATTCCTACCAAAATGGATGACCTCACATTTACCAACATTGTACTCCATCTGCCAGACCCTCGCCCACTCACTTAGATTATCTATATCCCTTTGCAGACTTTCAGCGTCCTCTGCACACTTTGCTCTGCCACCCATTTTAGTGTCATCTGCGAATTTTGACACACTACACTTGGTCCCCAACTCCAAATCATGTATGGAAATCGTAAACAATTGCAGTCCCAACACTGATCCCCGAGGCACACCACTAGTCACTGATCGCCAACCAGAAAAACATCCATTTACCCTTTGCTTTCTGTTAGTTAACCAATCCTCTATCCATTCTAATACAATACCCGTAACACCGTGCACCTTTATCTTATGTAGCAGTCCTTGGTGCGGCACCTTGTCAAATGCCTTCTGGAAATCCAGATACACCACATCCACAGGTTCCCCACTGTCCACTGCACATGTAATGTTCTCAAAGAATTCCACCAAATTAGTCAAACATGACCTTCCCTTCATGAACCCATGCTGCGTCTTACCAATGGGACAATTTATATCTAGATGTCTCGCTATTTCTTCCATGATGATAGATTCAAGCATTTTCCCTACTACAGAAGTTAAGCTAACCGGCCTATAGTTACCTGCCTTTTGTCTACCTCCTTTTTTAAATAGTGGCGTCACATTTGCTGTTTTCCAACCTGCGGGAACCACCCCAGAGTCATGCAAATTTTCGTAAATTACCACTAGTGCATTTGCTATTTCTCCCGTGATCTATTTTAATACCCTGGGATGCATTCCATCAGGACCAGAATATGCAGAACATTCTCTCCTTCCACCACTGATGCATCGTGACTATACAGTATCTACAAGATGCACTACAGCATCATGCAGGCTCATCTTCCAAACTGTGACCTCTACCATCTAGAAGAACAAGGGCCGCAGAAGCATAGGAACACTCAAAAGCTGCAAGTTTCCCTCTAAGTCACATACCAACCTGACTGGGAAATATAATTACCATTCCTTCACTTACACTGGGTCAAAATTCAAGAACTCCCTATCTAACGGCACTATAAGTGTTCCTATTACACATAAAAAGCAGCAGTTCAAAAAGATGGCTCACGACCGCCTTTTAGGGAAATTAATACTTGCCTGACAGCAACACCTACATCCCATGAATAAATTAAATGCCCCAAACACTGCACTGCTAACGTTTTCCTACCCTTCCAGGTAGCTACCACTTGCTACTTTGAACTTTATGCGGCTGTAGTGTGACCAGCTCCTGAAACCTGGGATCCAGGATATTTATCCATCTGGCAGCAAATCAGCTGCACTTCCAGCTCATAAATCCTTAGCTTGAGTTCAACCAGCTGGAAGCACTTCCTCCATACGTAAACTGAGACAGATGAAGCGTCTTGAAGTTCCCACAGGCCACAAGACTTGCAGGCTGCAGGTCACAGCTGTCCCTCCATTCTGGTTCAGAAACTTGAAAAAAAACTCCTTAGATACAAGATGATTATTTATATAATTGCTGTTAACAGTTCTGAACTATTTATTGTATTAAGTTGCATTGTTATTTTTCTATGCCGTTGACATTGAATAAAAAGGTTAATTATTTACTCAAGATTAACACCAACCACCAAGACTACTAAAATATCAGCTATCTAGATATTTATCTTAGATTCTGCAGCTTCGTTCCTTCCTTTAAGTTGGGTTTGATTTGATTTGGGTTGGATTGGATTTTCTGAACCCATACCTTCCAAGTCTTTGGTGTTAATCAGTCCTCTCTTCACTGGTCACAAGTTCTGCCTGACATGACTCCTCTTCAAATATATAGCATCTTGATTCCTGTCAAAATGTACTACCTCACACTTTGCTATATTAAAATTAATTTTCCATGTATTCACCCAATCTACAAACCTTTTAAATCTTTTGATTTGATTTATTATTGTCACATGTATTAACAGTGAAAAGTATTATTTATTGCGCACTATACAGACAAAACATACCGTTCATTGAGAAGGAAACAAGAGAGTGCAGAATGTAGTGTTACAGTCATAGCTAGGGTGTAGAGAAAGATCAACTTAATGCAAGGTAAGTCCATTCAAAAGTCTGACAGCAGCAGGGAAGAAGCTGTTCTTGAGTCGGTTGGTACGTGACCTCAGACTTTTGTATCTTTTTCCCAAAGGAAGAAGGTGGAAGAGAGAATATCCAGGGTGCATGGGGTCCTTAATTATGCTGGCTGCTTTGCCGAGGCAGCAAGAAGTGTAGACAGAGTCAATTGATGGGAGGCTGGTTTGTGTGATGGATTGGGCTACATTCACGACCTTTTGTAGTTCCTTGCGGTCTTCGGCAGAGCAGGAGCCATACCAAGCTGTGATACAAAACAATGCTTTCTATGGTGCATCTGTAAAAGTTGGAGAGAGTTGTAGCTGACATGCCAAATTTCCTTAGTCTTCTGAGAAAGTAGAGGTGTTCGTGGGCTTTCTTAATTTATAGCGTCGGCATGAGGGGACCAGGACAGGTTGTTGGTGATCTGGACACCTAAAACTTTGAAGCTCTCGATCCTTTCTACTTCGTTCCCATTGAGGTAGACAGGGGCATGTCCTCCTTTATGCTTCCTGAAGTCAACGACAATCTCCTTCGTTTTGTTGACATTGAGGGAGATTATTGTTGCTGCACCAGTTCACCAGATTCTCTATCTCATTCCTGTACTCTGTCTCGTCATTGTTTGAGATTCGACCTACTACGGTGGTGTCGTCAGCAAACCTGAAAATCGAATTGGAGGGGAATTTGGTTGCACAATTGTATGTGTATAAGGAGTATAGTAGGGGGCTGAGGCACAGCCTTGTGGGGCATCGGTGTTGAGGATGATCGTGGAGGTGGTGTTGTTGCCTATCCTTACTGATTGTGCTTCCTATATTTTGGCAGTCTTCCAAATCTGGAGCTCCACAGATTCCCATTTAAAAATCCCCAGCCCCTCCCTCCAAAATGTTGATATCACTTGCTAATTTTAACACAGTTCCTCCAACATATTAAGGCCCTTTATAATCAGTCTGCTGCCATCTAAATCTGGACATCTAAATTACTACCCGAAGATATAAGCAGCCCAAATAGCTTAATATTCTTGAGGATTATTTTTTGGGTTTCAGGGTCTTTTTCCATTTTCACTAACATCTTTGTTAGGTAATGCAGCCATAGTATTTTTGATGCCTTTTTAGGGTTTCCTTCTTTAGATAGATAACACAAATACCAAACAAAAGAACCAGACATGGAAAATAATCACAGGCAAACATTGCTTAAAACGATCATTTTCAGCACAGAAAAAAGGAAATGCAAACTCTGAACAAACCTGAATTTGAACGGAAAAAGCTGGAAAATCTCAGCAGGTCTCGACAGCATCTGTGGAGAGAGAATAGAGCCAACATTTCAAGTTAGGATGGAACAGAAGTGGCTTGAAACGTTGGCTCAGTTCTCGCTCCACAGATGCTGTCAGACCCGCTGAGATCTTCCAGCCCCCACCGTTTTTGTTTCAGATTCCAGCATCTACAGTATTTTGCCTTTACATTGAATTTGAACATCCAATTTACACACAGCAAACTCCCACAAGCAGAAAAATTGATAATGCTTATATTCTGTTATTAGGATGTTGCTCCCAAGTGGGATGGTGAAGAGGTAAGGAAGAGGGGAATAATTACGGAGAGAATTTGATGATGCCACGATGCTTTCATCTCATGACCTATATTTCAACCCAGCCCAGGCTTATAGGCGAGATACTCTTCATTCCCCCTCCCCGCTGGCTTGAAGGATTCTGTATGGAACAATACTTGGAAAGCGTTAAACCAGTTCTCCTTGCACTTGGGATCTATCAGGCATATGAATACAGTCCGATTGACAACCTCAATCATACAAATAGCCAGTGTGCAAAATGGAACTGTGCAAATAGAAATCCATCTTCATTTGGGAGAGAGTGGATGGAGTTTGGCTGTTTGTTGTATACCCAACTTTGACGCTAGCGCAAAATGAGGAAAGGTTCCATTCCATCAACACTGACTCTGTTCACTTGCATTGAAAACAGCAGTGATCAAGTGCTAGAATGTTCTTCGGAAAATTTCTCTTCAGGTAAAAATTGTGAAGTCGGCCATGACTTTTGGGAGCTTAGCTGGGAAGGGGTTACAATGTCCTGGGGGCGGACGAGGTGCTGTGACTGCTTGCATTCAGGGTCGGGGCTGGAATGATGGGTGGGACCAAGTGTTCGGTTAAAGTTACTGGTCTGGATCTGCATGTTGGATTGGCCCGCGGTTGAGTCACCCCGCGGGAACTTGTTGAAACTCAGACTCCCAACAGAACGAGTGCTTCCTATTCACACCCATCCTTTTCTCTCTCTATCTATCTATATTCCCCACCCCCTCCCCCGGCTGCCATCCTTACCTAACGGCCGTCTGCGATCACTCGGCCGATTACCCGCCGGCTCTCGCGGCATCGGCGCGTGCCCCACCACGAGGTACCCGAGCCATTTTCCCCCAATCACAGGCCAGCAAGCGGTCTCCCCGCCTACTGGCTGTAGTACCCAATCAGCAACGCCAGTGAGGAAGAGAGCCCTATGATTGGCCGAGTGCCCTTTCTCCTGAGCTGCTGATTGCCTCGGACCGCTTACTTTTAATATTCATCAATGGAAGCTGCTGATTGGACAGTCCGCGCCTGCGTTCATTCCGATTGGATGAACTCACTGGCTAATTAAAATTCAAATCGGATTCAGCCGTCGGCGTCCTATTTGAATAAATTAATATTCATGAGGCCGAAACTACTGATTGGCTCCGGCCGTGGCGCTGGGCGCGTGCTGGATGTGGCGCGCTTCAATTTGAAGAGCCGTTAACACCGAGACCCTTGGGGCAATGTTCACCATTCCCAGCCTGCGACAGAATCACTTCATAATCTCCAACCCGCCTCCAAGGTTCGTGCTTCCACCGATTCTGTTAATATGAAAACCTCTTCTGGTTTCTCCCTCATCTGGGGACCATGATTGGACTTAATCGTTTTTTTGAAGTAAAATCAAGCCTTATCTTGTGGGCTTGGATCTTGCTTGTCTCCCTTGTGGGGACCTTGAATTGGATTCAATTAGATTTTGAATTTGGTTTTTGGAGCAAGCGAGGAATGGATTTGAGTTTGCCCAGTCCATTCTGAGCATTGGCTTTGTAACTTTTAAGAATTGAAAATTTAAAAAACCGAGTGCAGCAAGTCAGATCCATGAAACCCGAGCAAAGTACGTAGTAAACCTGGTCTCTTCTGTCTGGAGAATGTGCTAGAAATCCCACTGTAATGTGAACAAGCACTTAAAGCTGCAACACTCCATATTTAGCAAATTTAGGAATTGCTAGATCAAAAAAAGACCAAGATCCGTGTCGTTCATTCTCCTTATGCCATTCTGGTACTTACATGATGTAATGAGAATCATTGTTATCAAACTCTTTCAATAAGTCTTCAACAGATGGGAACTCTAGTGATGCAGAGCTTTGGGAACCATTGGTCCAAAGCTACCTCTTTATTCAAGCACACTACACTGACCTGATCTTATGCTGTGTATTACTCAGGTATTGGTTCCTAAAAAAACTATTTCCTGCAAGAAATTCAACAGTTGCTTTTCAATACAAAACTTGAATATTGCTGAGCAGAAGTTGCCAAATTTTCTGATCTCACACTCATCCAGCCAAATGTGGGAATGACAAATTTCAAACCATCACAAACTATCTATTTAGTCAAGGTGTTGCCATGCAGAAAACAACAGAGAACTATAGGCTCCCTTTGTTTCCGGGTAATTAAAAAAAATGCAAGGCTTTCTCCATGGCATTGCCAACTTGCCAACCAATTAGCACCCTTTTCTCCTGTGGTATAAATTGTTGTGATCATTTGAAATTTGGCATCTTGTATTTGTCCTGATATGTGTGAAACAAAAAGCTTCAGCAACATGTCTCTATTCAACAATATTAAAATTTATGTAATTGGCATTTTAATTAATCTAGTTGTTTCCACTGTCTTTGGAGGTTTTACTATGTTAAAAACAGTTCAGATAATTACCAGAAAATAAAATAGGAATCAGAAGAAACTTATATATCCAGAAAGTTATGAAAATACAAAACATATTATCATAGGTCACCATTGAGGTGAATAGTACAGGTGCATTTAATGGGAAGCTGGCTAAGCACATGAGTGAGAGGGAACAGAAGGTTATGCCTGTCCTTTTGTGGGACCTTCCAATCCTACTCAGGCCTGGTCCCGCAACCCTTTTTCCGTTACATCAATGACTATTGGTTCTGCATCATGTTTTTTATGGTCCTGGAAAAATGTATCAATTTTGCTTCTGATTTCCACCCCTCTCACCTTCACATGGTCCATCGCCCACCTTACCCTTCCTTCACCTCTCTGTCTCCCTTTCAGATGATAGACTGATCACCAATATTCATTAAAACCCACCTACTCCCAACAGCTACCTGAACTACAGCTCCTCACAACCTGCTTCCTTTAAGGACTCCATCCCATTCTCCCAGTTTTTCCACGTCCATCACATCTGTTCTGGCGATGCCATCTTCGAAAATGGCACTTGTGACATGTCTGCCTTTTTCTTCAAAAAGGTGCCCCCCCCCCCCCCCCCCCCCGCTCACTGGTTGATAGGGCACTTAACCGGGTTTGACCTTGATGCGCTTCTCAAACACGAGGCCAGATGCTCGAGGAAATAAAAGGCTTTTATTTACTGTAATGAAGCAGCCAATAAATATATACACTATCCCAGACTGAAGGGGTCCCAGCCAGAGCAGGGATTTTTATACCTCTCCCAGGAGGCGGAGCCCAACTGGGATGTACCACAACACTACAGTACAAAGGTGTAACAACCCCACCCTAACTCCAACAGCAACAAGTAGCACAACCCAACAGTAACATATGTACATCCTTGTAGTACTGGCCAGACCCTGGCTCAGTACTATCCAGTGGGAAACAACGATGGTTCACCACATTCACCCCTCCTTTGAGAACAAAGACCGGCGGGGTACAAAACAGAATAAAGTGTCATCAGTCTATAAGTTCAAACGGTCAGGGGGATGGCACCGTCGTTGTGACCTCCTCAATACCGGCGGTGACACCGGAGTTGGCACTTGCGGTGGCGTTCTCCCCAAGGCGGCGTCCAGCTGGTCTTCCACGGACTCACAGGCCGGTTGACCCTGAAGTGACGGTAGTCCATGGGGTCCTGACACGCCCTGCAGTGGCGACCATCTTCTGGGCTCAGGCAAGCTGTACACGGGAGTAAAAGGGTTAAGCAATGGTCCCGATGCTGCCCGCGCCGTGTCCGGGGGAGAAACAAGAGTTAAGGGGTTTGTAACAGGGGGTATGGGAGCGACAGGGGTTGCTACGTCCCCTGCTGGCGCCAGGTCTCGAATCGAGACCGTGTCCTCTCGCCCGTCAGGGTATGCCACATAGGCATACTGAGGGTTGGCGTGGAGGAGATGGACCTGTTCGACCAACGGGTCGGACTTGTGGGCCCTTACATGTCGCCGCAGGAGGACGGGTCCTGAGTACGTCAACCAAGACGGTAATGAGGTCCCCGAGGAAGACTTCCGAGGGAATGAGAACATCCTCTCGTGGGGAGTAGCATTGGTTGCCGTACACAGGAGGGAGCGAATAGAATGGAGCGCATCAGGGAGCACCTCTTGCCAACGGGAGACTGGAAGACTTTTTGACTTCAACGCCAGTAAGACAGCCTTCCAGACTGTAGCATTCTCACGTTCCACCTGTCCGTTACCCCTAGGGTTGTAGCTCGTGGTCCTACTAGAGGCAATCCCGTATGAGAGCAGGAATTGCCTCAAGTCATCGCTCATGAACGACGAGCCCCTGTCGCTATGGATGTAGCCGGGGTACCCGAACAGGGTAAAGAGATCACGGAATGCCTTGATAACCGTGGCAGCGGATGTATCAGAGCAGGGAACAACAAAAGGGAACCGAGAGTACTCGTCAATGATATTGAGGAAGTACACATTCCGATCTGTTGAGGGAAGGGGGCCCTTAAAATCGACACTCAGTCTCTCGAAGGGACGAGTGGCCTTGACTAAATGTGCCCGGTCAGGTCGGTAAAAGTGCGGTTTGTATTCCGCGCAAACCCGACAGCTTCTTGTTACTGACCTGACATCCTCCACCGAGTAGGGCAGGTTGCGGGCTTTTATAAAGTGGTAGAGCCGAGTGACCCCAGGATGGCATAGGTCATTATGGAGAGCCTGCAAACGGTCCTCCTGTATACTGGCGCATGTTCCACGCGAGAGGGCATCCAAGGGCTCATTGAGTTTCCCTGGACGGTACATGATGTCGTAGTTATAGGTGGAGAGTTCAATTCTCCACCGCAAGATCTTGTCATTCTTGATCTTGCCCCTCTGTATGTTGTTAAACATGAACGCCACGGACCGCTGGTCCGTGATCAGGGTGAACCGTTTTCCCGCCAAGTAATGGCGCCAGTGCCTGACGGCCTCCACAATGGCCTGGGCCTCCTTTTCCACCGCTGAATGCCGAATTTCGGGGCTTTGGAGGGTGCGGGAAAGAAATGCGACGGGCCTGCCCGCCTGGTTAAGTGTGGCGGCCAGGGCGAAATCAGATGCATCGCTCTCCACCTGAAAGGGGATGGACTCGTCAACAGCGTGCATCGTAGCTTTCGCGATGTCGGCTTTCAATTTATCGAAGGCCAATCGGGCCTCTGGCGTTAGGGGAAAAGTCATGGACTTAATGAGCGGACGGGCTTTGTCCGGGTAATTTGGAACCCACTGCGCATAATAAGAGAAGAAGCCTAAGCATCTTCTCAGTGCTTTTGCACTAGCAGGCAAGGGAAGTTCAGAAAGGGGGCGCATACGGTCTGGATCAGGGCCAATGACCCCGTTTTCCACCACGTATCCTAGGATGGCTAAACGGCGCGTACGAAACACACACTTCTCCCTGTTGTAGGTCAAGTTCAGGCGAGATGCAGTGCGTAGGAAGTTCAGGAGATTCGTGTCGTGGTCCTGCTGGTCATGGCCGCAGATGGTGACATTATCCAGGTAAGGGAAGGTAGCCCGCAGCCCGTTCTGGTCCACCATTCGGTCCATAGCACGCTGGAAGACCGAGACCCCATTGGTGACACCAAAGAGAACCCTGAGAAAGTGATACAAGCGACCATCCGCCTCAAAAGCCATGTATTGTCGGTCCTCTGGGTGAATGGGGAGTTGGTGGTAGGCAGATTTGAGGTCTATGGTGGAGAACACCCGGTACTGCGCAATCTGATTGACCATATCAGATATGCGCGGGAGAGGATACGCATCCAGCTGCATATATCGATTAATGGTCTGACTGTAGTCAATGACCATCCGGGGTTTGTTCCCGCTCTTGACCACCACGACCTGCGCTCTCCACGGACTAGCGCTGGGTTGTATGATCCTTTCTTTGAGGAGCCGCTGAACCTCAGATCTAATGAAGATCCGATCCTCAGCGCTGTAACGCCTACTTTTAGTCGCGATGGGCTTGCAGCCTGGCACAAGATTCTGGAACAAGGAGGGTGTGGTGATCTTCAGCGTCGAGAGGCTACAGGCAATTTGGAGGCTGCTGCTGTTTTCCCACTGCCAGTGAAGGGAGTGGCCCACCGTACTGTAGGGTTACACTCCTCAAGTGGACCATGAAGTTTAGTCCGAGAAGTATTGGCGCGCAAAGGTACGGCAACACTAGGAGCTTGAAACGCTCGTAAACTGTGCCTTGCACCTTCAAAGTTACCACGCAACTCCCTAGCACGGTGACAGACCAGGACCTCAATGCCATAGAGATTGTCTGTTTGGCAGGTTGAATCTGGAGTCCACACCGCTTCACAGTGTCTGGGTGGATAAAGCTCTCAGTGCTCCCGCTGTCAAACAGACAATAAATCACGTGGTCATTTACCTGGATATTCATCATAGATTTGTCAAGTCTATGAGGCTTGGCCTGGTCCCGGATGATCGACGCCACCGTTGGTTCATGAGCGCCACTGCAGGCAGCTGAAATTGATGAGGAGGACCCCTGCTGGTCGTTCGCGGTCAGTGCCGACCAACATGACCGCTCCCATGAGTCGCACGTGGGTGATGGCGCCAAACTCAGCGACCCCTGGTGGTCACACACCTCCGACTCCGTCGACTGTAATGGCGTCGTCCTGGCCTCGCCCGTGGACGAACCCCTCGATGACTTCGACGACGAAGACCCGAGCTCTGAAGAATCGCAGGCCGCACTGCCGTTCCTAGGTTTAGATCGGCACACTTTCGAATAGTGCCCTTTCTTACCGCATGCGGTGCACAACACAGCCTTAGCGGGACACCGTTGCCGAGTATGCTTCGCTCCCCCACAGAAGTAGCACCGCGGGCCGCCCGGAGCTGCCGCCGTCATCTGGCCCGAGTGTGAGCACGCCATTACGCAGCATTTCGAACCCGAGGGACGAGGAGGGATTGGCGACTGCTCCTGCCACGTTGTCTCCACATGGTCCTCCGGATATAATACTAAGCTTTTGGAGGCCGTCTCGAGCATCTCCGCTAGCTCGATTGCCTGGGTAAGGTTAAGGTTACCCTTCTCCAATAGTTTAAGTTTAATGTACGACGATCCGACTCCCGCCACAAACGCATCTCGGGCGAGGTCGTTCATGCTCTGCTCAGCCGACACAGCTTTGCAGTTACAGCCCCTGGCTAGCTGTAGGAGCTCGTTCGCATATTCCTCCATCGTTTCGCCAGACTGCCGTCGTCGAGTGGCTAGGAGGTAACAAGCGTGTATTTCATTGGGTGGTTTGATATAACGCTTCTTCAGAAGCTCGAGGGCCTTAGTATAATCGGTGGCCGCACGGATCGCGAGGTAGACAGTGTCGCTTACCCTCGCATGGAGGACCCGGAGTCTGTCATCATCTGTGGTGACCGCTGCGGAGGCTGCCAGGTAGTCTTCGAAGCACTTCAGCCAGTGGTCGAAGGTGTTAGAAGCGCCCACCGCACGTGGATCTAGTGTAAGGCGTTCCGGCTTCAGGATCTGCTCCATACTCTCTTTTTTTTTCTTCGACGAGAGTTTAACAACAGTAAATAAAATTGATGCGCTTCTCAAACACGAGGCCAGATGCTCGAGGAAATAAAAGGCTTTTATTTACTGTAATGAAGCAGCCAATAATTATATACACTATCCCAGACTGAAGGGGTCCCAGCCAGAGCAGGGACTTTTATACCTCTCCCAGGAGGCGGAGCCCGACTGGGATGTGCCACAACACTACAGTACAAAGGTGTAACAAGCCCACCCTAACCCCAACAGCAACAAGTAGCACAACCCAACAGTAACATATGTACATCCTTGTAGTACTGGCCAGACCCTGGCTCAGTACTATCCAGTGGGAACCAACGATGGTTCACCACAGACCCATTTCCCACACCTTTGCCCTCGCCTTTCACCTTCCTCCTAGAACTATAATAGGGTTTTACTTTCCACCCCACCAGCCTCCACATTCAAAGAATCATCCACCAGCATTACCGTCAACTCCAGCATGATGCCACCACTAAACACATCTTCCACTCACCCCGCCTCATCATCATTCTGTAGGGATCACTCCTCCTGTGACATGTTGCTCCATTCCTCCATCACCCCCCTCATCCCCTTCCCAAGGTACCTTCCCTTGCAATGCTTGCACCTTTACCTCCTCCCTCCTCACCATTTAAGGTTCCAAACACTCATTTTAGGTGAAGCAACATTTCACTTGCACCTCCTTCAATTTGGCCTACTGTATTCACTGCTCCCAATGTGGACCCCTCTGCAATGGGGAGACTGAACACAGACTGAGTGACCGCTTTGCAGAACACTGTCACTCAGTCCACAAGAAAGATCCGAACTTTCCTGTCACTTGCCATTTCAACTCAGCATCTCGCACTCATGTCCACATGTCCATTCTTAGACTACTGCAATGCTCAAGCGAAGCCCACGCAAACAGGAGGAGCAGCACCTCTTCCAATTAGGCACTTTACAGCTTCTGGACTCAACATTAAGTTTAACAACTTTAGACTGTGATCTTTCTTTTCCATTTTGACTTTTTAAAAATATCCCGAACATTTTTTGTCCCAATGCAAAAACTCCCCTTTCCCCATCGGACCATCTGTCACTTATTCTTAAGTTTTACTTAAACTGAACTGAGCACTGTCACTTATTCTCCCATTACACATTTTGATATCTTACCATGACACAACTACAGCATTTTATCTTGCCATTAAATCTTCCTCTGTATTGTGACTTACACATCTTTGTTTTAATCTCTCCTAGCTCTCACCTATCACTGACCTTCTACTCTGCTCCAGCTACTCCAACCCCTCTTATACAGTGTAAAATCCAACACATTTCTCCCTCTCTTTAGCCCGAAATAAATCATGTGGACTCAAAATGTTATTTCTATTTTTTCTCCACAGATGCTGCCAGACCATCTGTGTTTTCTAGCATTTTCTGTTTCTGTTTTAGATTCCAGTATCTACAGTATTTTACTTTAATTATCATGGCCGTTTTCTCTTCTCGATATTCTGTACCTCTATGTAAAGGGACTATATAAATGCACACTTTCTCAAAGGCAATAAAGAATAGCAAATGAAAGCTGGCCTTGTCAGCAAATCTCATGTCACATAAACAAATAAAATAAAGTTGCTGTTGTCCCCTTCAGCAGCTTTATCCAGATTGAACAGTCTCTCACTAAAATGCAGTATAGTTTTGAATGTACCGGCTTTTGTGTGTAAATAATGTCCACTGCTTTTACTGTTTTGAATAGGATAGAAAGCCTGTCATAGTCTCATTGCCTAGTCTCCCTTATAGAATGCTAAAATCAACAACCAGATCACCCCTCAACCTTTCCTACATCAATGTAACTGTGCCTAATTTACACAATCACTGTACATAATCCAAATCCTCTATCCCCTCAATCATTCTGATTGATTTCTTCTGTATTCTTTCAATAGCAACAATATCCTTTCCAGTACGACTGTTACCAGAACTAATACAAAGTGGTAGAATTATCTCTTCAACTCAATATTGACCATTTAATATATCCAACATCTGATTTGTTTTGCTTACTGTCACCAGGTGATGTTGTGACAGCTTCTATTCATTATCGACCAGGATCCCTGGATCTCTTTCACTTTGACATTATTACTAATAGACTGAGCTTCCCAAATATCTTTGCAGGAGACATATCGAAGGCTCTATGATGTTACCCCTCTTTGAGGCACTATGTGGTGCATTTGTTCTAATTCTTTGGTCTTTCTTGGGTGGCATAGTGGCACAGTGGTTAGCACTGCTGCCTCACAGCACCTGGTACCCGGGTTCGATTCCTGGCTTGGGTCATTGTCTGTGCGGAGTCTGTACATTCTCCCTGTGTCTGCATGGGTTCCTCTGGGTGCTCCAGTTTCCTCCCACAGTTTGAAAGATGTGCTGGTTAGGTGCATTGGCCATGCTAAATTCTCCCTCAGTGTACCCAAACAAGTGCCGGAGTGTGGCGACTCGGGGATTTTCACAGTAACTTCATTGCAGTGTTAATGTAAGCCTACTTGTGACACTAATAAATAAACTTTAATTTTAAAACTTTTACATTCATCCCATGATGGTAAGTAAAAATCAAGAGACATCACATACTGGTCATCTCACAGCAGCTTAATGAAACATTTCACCAGCTCTAAGTATCAGGGCCAATTATACGATCCCTGATAATTTAGGGAGTTTCAAGATGGAATAGTAGGATGGTGATTCACAATCACAAGTGAAGAGTTTTCAGGAGAGAAACAGCAAAGAGCAGACTAGGCTGAGGGTTGTACAGGCAACATTGCAATGAACACCAGGAAAAGACTAACGCTATCAGGAACACTCGCTTAGTCGTATTCCATCTTTGTCAAATTTCTCCTTAGCTCCTACCTATCCCTTCTATTTTGCACCACTCTCCACTCCCTCTTAAATAGTGGGTGGAATCTTACCAAAAAATGCCAAAGTGTAAGGGTCTGACTGAAAACCAGTATGCTTCGCTCCAGAGAAACATGCCAGTTTTCTCTTCAGATCTTTCGACACCTTGTCAAAAAAACACAGGTGGACGTGTTTCACACCGTCATGTTGAGGGGTGGGGCTTAAACACACCAGCAAAACCGACTGCATTGAAAAGTGCGGCATGGTGATTGTAGGCGGGAATGAATGAACTGAGTCTTCCGACACCGTGTAGAGCTTCAACAAAAGCGGTTTTATTCAACATGCATGAGGGAGAGCAGAACTCGTGGCTGTAACTACGGCTTACTTCTGAGCTACTCTACTAATCATCGGTTCTTATATATTCTTATACCCCTTTCTTTACATTACAAAGTGTTACATTTACATCAGGTCATCATATTGTTACTTTGAATTGGTTACAGTTCTGTTTTTGATTACATTATATGGTTCCATTGTCTTGGGTGCTTCAACTTTCATCGCTTTCTGGACATCTCCTGTCCACCTGTTTACAATATCAAAGTGTTGTGTTTGTCAAACTGATTTCGATGGGATGTTAATTGTCCCATCTCCTGGATATTTCATTAAGTTTTCAGAGGCACAATGGTTCCACTAGACCTTTTGCAGCCTTGATAATTGATATCAATTCTCATGTGGTCGTTGTAACCTTGGAGTGATACCACCTGAGGTGTGACTGTTTTAGTACCATCTGAGATACAGATGGTACTAACCTAGCTCCTACCTATCCCTTCTATTTTGCACCACCTCTCCACTCCCTCTTAAACAGTGGGTGGAATCTTACCAAAAAATGCCACGGTGTAAGGGTCTGACTGAAAACCAGAACACTTCTCTCCAGAGAAACATGCCGGTTTGCTCTTCAGATCTTTCGACACTTTGTCAAAAAAAAATTCTATTTTGTCCTGTCTGCCTGCAATGAGTGTGGATGTTTCAGTGCTGTCTGTTTAAACCTTTCCATACACTCCTCTCCTGCAAAACCCTGAGTTTTGCCCTACTGGAGTGGCACAGTGGTTAGCACTGCTGCCTCACAGCGTCAGGGACCCGTGTTCAATTCCCGGCTTGGGTCACTGTCTGTGTGGAGTTTGCACATTCTCCCTGTGTCTGTGTGGGTTTCCTCCGGGTGTTCCCGCTTCCTCCCATAGTCCAAAGATTTTGCGGATTAGGTGAATTGGCTATGCTAAATTGCCCCTTAGTGTCAGGGGGATAGCTAGGGTAAATGCATGGGGTTATGGGGATAGGACCTGGGTGGGATTGTGGTCGGTGCAGACTCGATGGGCCAAATGGCCTCCTTCTGCACCGTAGGATTCTATGATTCTATGTCTATCAGAGGAAAAAAATAACCTCCCTCTCAACCACAGAGAGCTCCCCCCGCCATCACCCCACATGATCAGAGCTGGCATCTATCCCCCCACCCCCCAGAACAACCATTGCTGGCATCGGACCCTTCCCCCATAAACAGTCAATGCATGGTGTCAACCTGGCTGTGCCAGAGGCAGTGCGAGAGCACTTCCTGGCCATGTCCCTTTCCCCCTAAAGGCTGTACTCACCTTTGCACCCCTGAGGGGATCCCTACGACAGGTTCAGTCTGGGTGAGCCTGTTGTAAACCGCATGTCAGAAAGGATATACTGACACTGGAAGGGGTGCAGAGGAGATTCACTAGGTTGATCCTGGAGTTGAGAGGGTTGGCTTATGAGAAGAGACTGAATGGACTGGGACGATACTCATTTGAATTTAGAAGAATGAGTGGGGGGAATCTTATAGAAACTTAAAAAATTATGAACAGTATAGATAAGATAGAAGCAGGAAGATTGTTTCCACAAGCGGGTGAAACCAAAACTTGGGGGCATAGCCCCAGAATAAGGGGGAGCAGATTTAGGACTGAGTTGACCCTTTTCACCCAAAAGGGTTGTGAATCTGTGGAATTCCCTGCCCAGTGAAGCAGTTGAAGCTACCTCACTCAATGTTTTTAAGGCAGAGATAGATTTTGAAAAGTAAAGGAATTAAGGGTTATGGTAAGTGGAGCTAAATCCAAGAAAAGACCAACCATGATCTTATTGAATGGCGGAGCAGGTTCATAGAATCGTACACCGCAGAAGAGCCCCTTCGGCCCATTGAGTCTGCTCCGACACATTAGAAACACCTGAACTCCCATCTAATCCCATCTGGCAGCATTTGGCCCATAGCCCTGAATGTTATGATGTGCCAAGTGCTCATCCGGGTACTTTTTAAAGGATGTGAGGCAACCCGCCTCCATCACCCTCCAACGCATTCCAAACTGTCACCACCCTCTGGGTAAAAAAGTTTTGCCTTACATCCCTCCTAAACCTTCTGCCCCTCACCTTGAACCTATGTCCCCTCGTGATTGACCCTTCAACTAAGGGTAATAGTTGCTCCTTATCCACTCTGTCCATGTCTCCCATTATCTTGTACACCTCGATCAGGTCGCCCCTCAGTCTTCTCTACTCCAACAAAAACAACCCAAGCCTATCCAACTCTCTTCATCACTTAAATGTCTTCCCAGGCAGCATCCTGGTAAATCTCCTCTGCACCCCTCCAGTGCAATCACACCCTTCCGATAATGTGGCGACCAGAACTGCACACAGTACTCTACCTGTGGCCTCACCAAAGTTTAAGGGGCCAAATGGCCTACTCCTGCTCATAGTTCCTATGTTCTTATTATGTGGTGGGAAGGAGGTCCTTAATTATATTAAAATGTATTTAAATGTATTGTAATTGGGTTCCTGCTATGGGCGCGAACCTAATTATATTTGTGATTTTTGTGATTTTTATTAATGACCTAGAGGAGGGGGCCAAAGGGTGGATCAGTAAATTTGCTGATGACACCAAGATTGATGGAGTAGTGGATGAGATGGAGGGCTGTTGTAGACTGCAAAGAGACATAGATAGGATGCAAAGCTGGGCTGAAAAATGGCAAATGGAGTTTAACCCTGATAAATGTGAGGTGATTCATTTTGGTAGGACTAATTTAAATGTGGATTACAGGGTCAAAGGTAGGGTTCTGAAGACTGTGGAGGAACAGAGAGATCTTGGGGTCCATATCCACAGATCTCTGAAGGTTGCCACTCAAGTGGATAGAGCTGTGAAGAAGACCTATGATGTGTTAGCTTTTATTAACAGAGGGTTGGAGTTTAAGAGCCGTGGGGTTATGTTGCAACTGTACAGGACCTTGGTGAGGCCACATTTGGAATATTGTGTGCAGTTCTGGTCACCTCACTATAAGAAGGATGTGGAAGTGCTGGAAAGAGTGCAAAGGAGATTTACCAGGATGCTGCCTGGTTTGGAGGGTAGGTCTTATGAGGAAAGGTTGAGGGAGCTAGGGCTGTTCTCTCTGGAGCGGAGGAGGTTGAGGGGAGACTTAATAGAGGTTTATAAAATGATGAAGGGGATAAATAGAGTGAACGTTCAAAGACTATTTCCTCGGGTGGATGGAGCTATTACAAGGGGGCATAACTATAGGGTTCATGGTGGGGGAGATATAGGAAGGATGTCCAAGATAGGTTCTTTACTCAGAGAGTGGTTGGGGTGTGGAATGGACTGCCTGCAGTGATAGTGGAGTCAGACACTTTAGGAACATTTAAGCGGTTATTGGTTAGGCACATGGAGCACACCAGGATGATAGGGAGTGGGATAGCTTGATCTTGGTTTCAGATAAAGCTTGGCACAACATCGTGGGCCGAAGGGCCTGTGCTGTGCTGTACTGTTCTATGTTCTATATTGCTGGTGAAGGGTGGCAACAATCGGGGGTCATGATCTCGCCGGCGAGATATGTGACTTCTGATTTTCACCGGATCTTGAGCTCCCACCATCATTCCCGTGGACGGAGAATGCAGGCTCAAGATTGCCACCAGTATAAAATCCATCACACTTCTTCTCTTCAGCTCTGAAGAAGTATCATACAGACTCAAAATGTAAACTCTGCTGCCAGACATGCTGAGATTTATCAGTATTTTCTGTTTTTATACCAGGAAAGACCTTTTGGTTCATCCTGCCTGCCGCACACCGCAGTGATTCCTTGTGCATTACAATAGACTCAATAGACTCCACAATCAGTATCCTGCTGCACCATCCTTCAGAGTGGAATTGATGCAGGAACAAAAATACCTCAGGGATGTCTTTCAATTCACTATGAATAGCCTTTGGTAATTGGCAGTGAATGTGTAACAATGCCCTCTGGTATCACATGGGAATCGAGTCAAAGATGGAGCAACAAGGAGCAAGTGACACCATGCTACTTTGGAGAAGCATCTTTGCAGCAATTGGCAGGGTAGCTCCCAAAGCACTGACAGAATAATCAGAGACTGTGGACTGGATTTTACAGTCCCTAATGGGCATGTTTTCAGTAGGGGAGGCATGTAAAATATGTTGGATGGGTAGTCCACCACCTTCCCACCCTCTATCAACCTGGACCCATAATACAGGGGATGGATAAGATAAGGTGCCAACTAGCCCACTCTCCCTTAGGCCTGTTGAGACCCTTTAATGGCAATTATAGCCCACTTTTTGTTTATTTCTTAGTGTCAAAAGTGGGCTTACATCAAAACTGCAGTGAAGTTACGGTGAAAATCCCCTAGTCGCCACACTCTGGCGCCTGTTCAGGTACACTTAAGGCTTTCAATCATCCTGCACTGCCATAATAATCTGGGCAGTGGACAGCAGCAAGAGTGGGAAGGTCATTTTTTTCACCAAGTTGGTAAAAAGGCAGGAAGATGGTATGTACTATGGCAGGTACCCTATGTGCAATTGAAGAACACCACCTAAGAATGTATCTCCCCACTTTTTGCCTCCCCACCTGGCCTCCAAAACCCCCCGGAACTTATCTTTCTCTGACATCCATGACACTTTTTAATGCAACTGCTTACAACCCCAGCAGCTCCCACTATTGAGCTATAGTGCTGCTGAGACTGCAAGAGCTGCTGGAACTCCTATTCCCTGTGTGTAAAGGCCCCTACTGCATATCATTGCGGGGAGGCCTTTTTAAAAAAAAATTGGTCAATTTCCGACCAACATTTCTTCCTGGAGGGGAGTGGGGCCATAAAATCCAGCCCTGTGTAACTGTTATCACTGTTGTGGCTGAAGATGCTAAAACTTTGCAGCCTAGTTACACTGAGTTTGTTGCCATCAGGGAGTTAATGAGCAATAGTTATGATGACAAACTTCATGCCCATTGGAGACATTATGCTGTATCGTGATTGGTGAATCAGGTCCTATATATGGTTTGTTCACCGGTCATAGATAGATATGATCAGGTCAGTCTTAACATTATATTGATATGATCGGGGGGGGCAATTACACAGAGGATCAGTATCATTCATTGGTGTGTTGACTGGGACTACATGGAGTTAGATCAGGAAGATAAAATTGCCAGTTTTGTAACATAGTCATTGTGACTGGACCATTTTAGTTGCTAATTTGTTACAATCAGGCAGTTAGATAATTCCTTAATCCCTATACATTTAAATAGAACAGTACAGCACAGAACAGGCCCTTCGGCCCACGATGTTGTGCCGAGCTTTATCTGAAACCAAGATCAAGCTATCCCACTCCCTATCATCCTGGTGTGCTCCATGTGCCTATCCAATAACCGCTTAAATGTTCCTAAAGTGTCTGACTCCACTATCACTGCAGGCAGTCCATTCCACACCACAACCACTCTCTGCGTAAAGAACCTACCTCTGATATCCTTCCTATATCTCCCACCATGAACCCTATAGTTATGCCCCCTTGTAATAGCTCCATCCACTCGAGGAAATAGTCTTTGAACGTTCACTCTATCTATCCCCTTCATCATTTTATAAACCTCTATTAAGTCTCCCCTCAGCCTCCTCCGCTCCAGAGAGAACAGCCCTAGCTCCCTCAACCTTTCCTCATAAAACCTACCCTCCAAACCAGGCAGCATCCTGGTAAATCTCCTCTGCACTCTTTCCAGCGCTTCCACATCCTTCTTATAGTGAGGTGACCAGAACTGCACACAATATTCCAAATGTGGTCTCACCAAGGTCCTGTACAGTTGCAACAAAACCCCACGGCTCTTAAACTCCAACCCCCTGTTAATAAAAGCTAACACACTATAGGCCTTCTTCACAGCTCTATCCACTTGAGTGGCAACCTTCAGAGATCTGTGGATATAGACCCCAAGATCTCTCCACAGTCTTCAGAACCCTACCTTTGACCCTGTAATCCACATTTAAATTAGTCCTACCAAAATGAATCATCACACATTTATCAGGGTTAAACTCCATTTGCCATTTTTCAGCCCAGCTTTGCATCCTATCTATGTCTCTTTGCAGCCTACAACAGCCCTCCACCTCATCCACTACTCCACCAATCTTGGTGTCATCAGCAAATTTACTGATCCACCCTTCAGCCCCCTCCTCGAAGTCATTAATAAAAATCACAAAGAGCAGAGGACCAAGCACTGATCCCTGTGGCACTCCGCTAGCAACCTGCCTCCAGTCCAAAAATTTTCCATCCACCACCACCCTCTGTCTTCGATCAGATAGCCAGTTACCTATCCAATCGGCCAACTTTCCCTCTATCCCACACCTCCTTACTTTCATCATAAGCCGACCCTGGGGGACCTTATCAAACGCCTTACTAAAATCCATGTATATGACATCAACTGCCCTACCTTCATCAACACACTTAGTTACCGCCTCAAAGAATTCAATCAAATTTGTGAGGCACGACTTGCCCTTCACGAATCCGTGCTGACTATCCCGGATTAATCCGCATCTTTCTAAATGGTTGTAAATCCCATCCCTCAGGACCTTTTCCATCAATTTACTAACCACCGAAGTAAGACTAACCGGTCTATAATTACCAGGGTCATTTCTATTCCCTTTCTTAAACAGAGGAACAACATTCGCCACTCTCCAGTCCTCTGGCACCATCCCCGTGGACAGTGAGGGACCCAAAGATCAAAGCCAAAGGCTCTGCAATCTCATCCCTTGCCTCCCAAAGAATCCTAGGATATATTTCATCAGGCCCAGGGGACTTATCGACCTTCAGTTTATTCAAAACTGCCAGTACATCCTCCCTCCGAACATCTATTTCCTCCAGCCTATTAGCCTGTAACACCTTCTCTTCCTCAAAAACATGGCCCCTCTCCTTGGTGAACACTGAAGAAAAGTATTCATTCATCACCTCGCCTATCTCTACTGACTCCATACACAAGTTCCCACTACTGTCCTTGACCGGCCCTAACCTCACCCTGGTCATTCTTTTATTCCTCACATAAGAGTAAAAAGCCTTGGGGTTTTCCTTGATCCGACCCGCCAAGGACTTCTCATGTCCCCTCCTAGCTCTCCTAAGCCCCTTTTTCAGCTCATTCCTTGCTAACTTGTAACCCTCAATCGAGCCATCTGAACCTTATTTGTTGTATTTAATGGCCTAGACTTAGCACACATGGTCAGAAAATCAAATTCTTGAAAATAAGGAGTTCAAAACAAATAATTGCTTGATTTGTGAAGCAGTGATTGAAGCAGGTATCCCCTTTCCAGTCCTGTGGAACTGATCACTCCGTGGGAAGATGGTCAACCACGCTATCATTTGGGAGATGCTAAAGATCAAAAGAAATCTGTGCCAATACTTCTCCCTCATTCAACACCACCTAACATAGTCATCTAATTTTCAGTTTGT
Organism: Mustelus asterias; assembly: GCF_964213995.1. Lineage (NCBI taxonomy): Eukaryota > Metazoa > Chordata > Chondrichthyes > Carcharhiniformes > Triakidae > Mustelus > Mustelus asterias. The sequence continues at coordinate 26,841,334 of NC_135818.1, forward strand.
GGAACATTACTAGCACAGAATGGCTGCTGCTTTTAGCTACATCTCATTACACTTCAAAAGTAATCAATTTTATGGGATCCTCTGAGCTTTTTCAAAGCGACAAGAAAAAATGAAAGACTGACTTGATTTCTGTGGCGCCTTTGAAGACCTCAGGACATCCCAAAAGGTTTTACAGCCTGTAACGATCCCCATAGAGACTAATAACATTTAAAAGAACTTTGAACTTCCAGTGAATAACAAAATTTCAAGACATTAAGACATTTACTGTAACAAAGAAAACTAAAAGCAACATTGACTAACACTATTTCAGTAGAGAGCTTATGCACTAAACTACAGAAAAAAAATCTCAAAATGCAATGACTTAAAATCTCCCTGCATGCGTATCCATTACTGTGTCACTTAAATGTATGTTTCACTCTAAAGCAACCAGTCCAAAGCTATTCCCACCTTATCATTTCCTTGTCCAGCCAGATAACTTCTACTCTCCAAACCGACTTTCACAGTGAGGAACACATTGGAGATTTCCCCCTCTAGCCAAACTAGGCAAACCTTCCAGCTTTGTTTAAACCCTCACAAACTTGGTCTTTTCAACGGAGTGTGAGCTTTCCCCCACGTTTGCATCCTATGTGGTGAACAGTAGAAATTTGATGCCTCTATATCTTTGCTCTTTCTCTCAGATTATTGACCCTGTCTGTGAGATTCAGTGATAGTTTTAAGAAAGCCTACAATCTGATGCTACAATAGATTTTTATGGACTCTTCCCCCCTCAATGCCCATCTCCATAGCAATGTGAATCAAATGGGCCTTGTATCCAAGTAGAAATGATAGTTAGCTATCTTCTAGACTCCCAACTTCATTTTATCTTGGAATTAAATAAACAGTTTAAAGTAGAACTGTTTACAAAACCTGAGATTCCTAACACATTATTAGAACTTGGAGACTGAATATATCCACCGCCAGCACAGCTGCTCAAGTCATTGTTTGCTGGTGTGAATATCTTGCACATTCTTCCCATCAAAACAACATGGACCTCCCCCTTTAACCTTTAACAGTCAAGCGACCCAGACTTGTCATGCAGAATTCAGTAAAGGACCTCCTTCAATCATCTATTTGATTTTAAACTAAAGAGACAGCCTCAAAATATAATCTTATAAACTTGCTATTTGTTATAAACCAGTAAAGTATTTCTGAAGTGCAGCCATGTTGCGTGTGGGAAAGATGGCAGCCAATTTGGACACAACAAGGCCCCACAGACAGCAAGGAGCCAATTGACCACATTATCTGATTTTGTGATGTTGATTGAGGGATAAATACTGGCCAGGACACCAGGAAAATCTCTTGTTCAAAATTAATACCATGGGATTTGTTCACATCCAACTGACAGGCATAGGAAGCCTCGGTTTGATATCCCATCAGGAAGATGGCATCTCAGACAGGGCAACACTCCCTCAGTATTGCACTGGGAGTATCAGCTTGGATTTTGCGTTCAGATCCCTGAAGTGGAACTCAAACCCACAACTTTCTGATTCAGCAGCGAGAGCCGAGGCTAACTCAAGTGTTAAATGCTGCCCTAAAGAATGGACAGGATCTTCAGGCCTGATTCACTCTCTAATCCTTGAAATTTGGAAAGCCTTTGGCTGTGGCACTCGCTTCCAATGTTATGACCATGCAGTTACCATTTGTGGTACTGCAAGTATGATGCTGTGTCTTCCCTACCAAGGCACAATACGTCCACACCTCCAGTCTCAGATAGTCTGTTTTAGGCACAGGTTTGACTTGCAAATGGGACAAATCCTGCATCAGAGACAAAAAGTACGCAAAGAGCCACAGTGTTTCTGAAAATTCAGAGCATTTATTTTTTAAAGCTTGATCTCTCATAGGCAGGTTTTCTAAGATAAGAACAGTAATGTTTATCCAGCATGATCTTGTCTATAATTTTTTCGCACATGATTTGGAGGAACAGTATATGCAATAATCACATTGTAAAACAAACATTGAAGCAAATTGCAGTTGCATCATCTCCAATATATCACTTACAACAATTATTTTTAAATCTAAATTTCTTCTTTTTGGGCCAGCAGGTAACAACAATTTCCTGCCAAGGCAGAAGGGACATGGTCAGCTCCCAGCTCTTACTACATCCGCTCTTGGACAAACTATTAGGTAGCACAGGAGCAAAGCCCAAATGGCATGCCCTCCCCCACCAAGGTCATGCGATTTTTTGACATGTGTAACATGATCCTCACATTCCATGACACAATATGCCACATATTTCTGAACCTCAACATGTTCCTGGTAGATTATAAAATGGTATAAGAGATGGAAGGGAAAATAAATAAATGGGAAGAGGCAAAGAGCAATTCGAGAAAACATCAGAGAGAAACAAAAGAAAACCAGGAAGTCATGCTGAGTGAAAAATACAAATACTATATTCACAATATTCAGTAATGTTAGTTTGGACAGCCTTGGTGATACTAATACAAATTACATTAATTACAAACAGAGAGAGAAGTAAATGATGACCAGACCATTCATGTGGTTGACAGGCATCCTATAAATACACTTCCAATGGTCTTGCAGATGAAACCGTATCCCTAGCCCAGCTGATACACCAGCTGCTCTCTCTCTCTCTTTCTCTCTACGGAGCAAAGCTCTGTGATTGAGTTCCAGCTCATTTCATCATGGTCTGATTACTTGCAACTTCAAAGCAGTACAATTTAAATACTTTCTCAAAAGCTCAGCAGACTCTGCAGGATAGCGAGAGACACGTTTAATCAGTCCTAAAATAAATTATTGCATTAACATGACCAATAATATCAATGCTTCATCATTAGTGACTGCAAATGTCAGAGAAAAATGTCACTTCAACATTTGGTTGAACGCAAACAGAACATTTATAAGTAAACCACTGTCTGATTTCCAGTATTGCACAGTATCCTTTAGTTTAAAATACAAGCAAAATGTGCACATTTGCTATAATTATTAACAGCTGTTTTCACCCCAAGGCCTGCATCTTACCCCAGGGGCACTGAGATAACCTGCTCGCGGTTGCATGCAGTGACACCACAAGCCTGGCCATAATGGAATTGATTGGGTAAATCCTCTGTCAATCACACCCAATAACCAAACTGCTGTAAGTAACTGGAATTGAATTTATGCAGATAATTTGTTTTTTGTAACTACCTTTCACTCACTGCATTTTGCTGGAGAAATAACCCTGTTTTGATCAGGAGATTGTGCTGTAGTTTTGATTAGTTTTGTTCACTGTAGTTCATGGAGACTTTTTGTCAATAGACTGCTAATTGTGAATCCTGCCCCATGTCCAGCTCGTTACGATGATGTCAGTAGACCATTGACACCACCACCAAGGAAGCTGGTTACGAATGGTACCTGAGCCTCTTGCCATTTCCTCTCCAACTCTGCCATTTACATCTACCTGGACTAAGATGTTACTAGATGTGCACATTCATGTTTGTGTGTGTATGGTGTTCTTCCTTCACACGATGTAAGCCACGTTTTAAGCATCACAAGATATTGTTTCATAAATGGTCAAAGTCTTAATAGGGATGGGGGCAGTTGATGGTGTGAAGTGACAATTCTATTGTGTATTAAATAGTTTTAAATGATCAATATGTTGGCAGAGGACCCATGCAGCAAATGGTTGTGTAACTTTTCCTCTTCCTGAGAGGTAGGGCTTATCACATGGAGCACTTTGGATTCCTGAGCATAAACTTTATACCTAGATATACACTATTTAGTAACTTATTTTATTACTCCTGTAATCCTAAACTGGCCTACTACAGTCTGTTTTTAAGTTATGTCCATTGAAAACTGAAGAGAATTGGGCAGAAATGAAAAACATATCCATATACGGGTTAAAAAGGCTGCAGTTGTTGCTGATTAGTCATGGATTGATGATTTTGTGGCTGTGCCAATATCACCTAGAGTTAGGAGTTTAAAAGGAACTGGCTTAAGGGGGTAGTTTGGATAAGGAACAAAGAAACAGCCAATTTCACTGCATGGGTGCCTATTCATCAAAGGAGGCACCCATAGTAGCTTAATAATTAGGAGAACAGGGTGCAAAATATTTAAGGATGAAAACCCCAGTATTGTATATGGTGAAGGAATAAGTCTGAAGCTTGTCTTTTAGCTTAAGCAAGTTTATTGTTTGGACCAACTCAGCAGAGTGACAACCTCTTTCTGATTCCCGCACACCCAGCTTTGTCCATTTGTAGTTGAGCTGGTGATCAACACCTGTCTTTAACAATGTAATTGCCAAAGGATGCAATCACTGATGCATTGACAAATAGTACAAAGTGTTCAGAAAACATAGGCAAGGAAAAGTAAAAGGTGGGGCTACTAATTAGGAAATATATTTTAGTGCTGGAAAGAGGGATTGCCCTTTAAGCGGGCAAAGACAAAATTAATTTGGTTTGAGTTGAGAAGCTTAAAAGATATGATCACACTACTCGGGGAAATTCTATACGACTCCAAATTGTGAGAGAGAGGTAGAGGAGCAAATCCGCAGAAAAATCACAGAGATGTGTAAGAACTATAGAATATGATATTGATGGGGTTCAAATTACCCAAAATACAGATTGGAATAATGTTGAAGCGTAAGGATGGGGGGAGGATTTTTTGAAATGTGTTCAGGAGAAATTCCTTCACTAGGATGTCCTAGATCCACCTAGGTGGATCTGGTGCTGGGAAACGAAGTGGGCCAAGAATCTATGGAGAAACACTTGGGTTAGAGTGATATTGTATCATAAGGTTTAAGTGAGTAAAGGAGAAGAAAAAGAGCGACTTAAAACAAACCTTCTAAATTTGGAGAGGGTTAATTTTAGTGCAATCTGAGGGGATCTAGCTAAGGTAGAATGGAACCAAAGACTGTCTGGAAAAATTGTAACAGAAAATACGGCAATCTTTAAGGAAAAGATGTTTCAGGTACAGGTTAGGTGCAGTCCAAAAAGGATGAAGTATAAAGGAACCATGGAAAGGGAGAAAGAGAACATGATGAAACATGAAAGAATGAGAGGGGAAGTGAAGAGGAAAATAAGACTGGCAAAGAGACTATGAAACTAGAAGGACAGGGAATTAAAAAGTCTTCTACCAGCATGTAAATAGTGAACAGGTAGCAAGAAGCAGGGTGGGTCTTATTAGGGATAAAGAGGGTGATAATGCTTAGAAGTGCAGGACAAGGCTAGAATATCTAATGAGTATTTTGTATCAATGTTCCTGAAGAAATAGGATGCAAACAAAATAGAAATGGGGATGATAGAGGTTATGGATGGAGTGACAATTGATAGACAGAAGTGCTGGAAAGGCTGGTTATGATTAGATGCAGAAGTTGTCTGGTCCATCCCAGATTAATGAAAGAAGTTTCAGAAGTGGGGTGAACTTAGCAAATGGATTTGTTATAATATTCCAATCTCCCCTAGATAACATAAGGAGTAGATGCCAGAAGATTGGAGAGTGAAAAACATGAAACCCTTTTTCAAGAAAGGGTGCAAGGACATTCCTAGTAACCACCGGCTGGTCAGTTTAACAACAGTGATTTGGTATAGTTTTAGAAACAATAATCATGGGGAGGAAATTAAGATACTTGGAGAGGTTTGAGTTAATTAAGAAGACCCAATACAGATTTGTATGAGTCAGGTTATGTTTGACTAATTGAATTTTTCAATGAAGTAATGGAGAAAGTTGATGAAGAGAATGCAGTCAATGTTGTCTATGTGGGTTTTTAAAAAACCTTTGACAAAGGACTATATAAAAGGCAGGTTCCTCTGATAGGTTGGAAAAATTAAGGTTTATGGAATATGAGTGTCAGGTTGAATAAAAATTTGGATGAAGGTCTGAACACAGTAAATTCTGGTAAATGGCTGTTTTTCAGACAAGAGGATGGTAGACAGTGGTGTTCCCCAAGGGATTTATATACAAGGGATTTCCCTTGATTTTGGAATAAAGTATAACATTTCAAAATTTGTCAATGATGCTAAACTTAGAAGAATGTCAAATTTTGAGGATGACACCAATCAACTGCAACAGGACATAAATAGGTTAGCAGAATGTGCAAGCGGCAAATCAAATTTAATACAGAGAAGTGTGAGGTGATACATTTGGCAGAAGGGTACAGAAAGGCAGTATAGACTTAATTGCGCAGTTCTAAAGATTGTGCAGGGACACAGGGACCTGGGTGTTCATGTGCATAGACCTTAGATAACAGTGAGGCATATTGAGAGGGTAATAGCAAAGCATAAGGTTCTTGAACTTCATAAATAGAGGCATTGAGTACAAAAGCAAGGAATTAATGCGGAACCTTTGTAAAGAACTAGTTGCACCACAACTAGAGCATTGTGTGTAGTTCTACTCACCACACTTTAGGAAGGAGGTGAGGGTCCTTGAGAGGGTGAAGAGGAGATTTACCAGGCAGAATGCTCTCAGAGATGAGAGAGTTCAACTACAAGGTTAGGTTGTAGGAGCTGGGTTTTTTCTCCTTAGAGCAAAGGAGATTGAGGTGTGATCTGATAAGAGGTGTAGAAGTTGATGACAGGTTTATATAAGGTAGACAAAGAAAAGCTGTTACCTTCAGTTGATCGTACAACGATTTACGGGACACTGACTTCAGGGCAAGAGATGCATGGGGATGTGAGGAAGAGTATTTTTACACAGCGAGTGATAATGACCTGGAAATCATTGTCTACAAATATGGTAGAAGTGGGGAAGATCAATGATTTTAAAAATAAATTGAATGAGCACTTGAGGGAACTAAACTTGCAGCACTATGGGAATAGAGTGGGAGAATGGAACTGACTGGATTGCTCTAGAGAGAGCTGGCGTGGACTCAATAAACCAATGTCCTCCTTCTGTGCCATAATGATTCTATGACTCTACAGTATTCACCTTTTGTACTTATTTCCTTGTTATTGTTTTCAATTAGCTGTACTGAAATCATTAAAATTACTGTACTAATATCACTGCATAGGTTGTCTTGCTGAACACACGCTGATTGGGATTTTACCAGCCCTCTGGTGATGGGCTGGGAGGCAAGAGGTGGGAATAGCAGCGGTTTGGCTACCTACCTACTGAAGACAGGGAACCAATTAAAGTAATTAATTGGCTATTAATAGCCATTTTAAACTCACTCTGACCCTCCATAACATGAGCACACCACCAAACACATCAAAATGGCCTCCTTAGGGGTGGAGGGGTGGAGGGGTGGGGGGTGGCTGCCTTCCTTCTTGTGGGCTCCATATCCCACAAAGAATCCCCAAGCAATAATTGCCACCCTTGCAGCTCCCATGCCACTGCTGGAGGGTTCACCCCTGCAATCATCATATCCACCTGACCTCAGCACGTTAAAAAAATTATCTCTGGCGCTTTGATGTTTCCTCAACATGGAGGTGCTCTCTCCTTCTCTTCGCAGCCTCAGCTATGGCTACATCTATCACTCCCCAATAAAATATCTTTTGCAGCCTTGGGATTGGGCCCAGAGCCCACATTTGGTCTGAGGAGGAGGACCCATAGCATGATGGTATGTTTCATTCTCCTAACCCACCCTCTAGTGGTTCCTTGAGCAGTGCAGCTGTCAACTAGGCCTCCGCATATTATGTTCCACGGCCATCACAAAGTGTGCAGAAGACAACTCAGGAATGCTGCTCTAATTTTCTCATCCTACAGCATATGAGTAGGCACTCTCTTGGTGCTCAGTAATGGTGGATATGGCTGAGGGCGAATCTTGATGTATCTGAACCTGGGGCCACAGATCTGCACACTTTAACTCACAAATGGGCGAGATTTTCTAACCTCTCCTCAGCGTTTTCTTCGGTGGTGGGAAGCTGTGCGCCGTTCGCTGGTGGCGAGATCCTCTGGTCCCACCACTGTCAATTGAAATTGAATCCACGCCATGTCACTGGGAAACAAGCTGCTGGTGGGACCGAGAATCCTACCGGCGTGAACAGCCAGAGAATTCTGGCCAAAGTTCCAATCAGCTTTCCACACCCACCACCTTATAACATATCCTGTTGGAGATGGGGTTATGTCTACTGAGTTGTATCCTTTTTAAAAAATTGTCCTAACCGCCTTTGCTCCAGCGTATTCTGCCCCTGTTCCTCCCAAAAACAGAAGCTCTTGGAAGAATGTATTACCTGCTCCGGCGATGCCTCACCATCAGGTGGATAAGGATGGATGGGACCATAAGGTTCAGAGACTGGGTCAGTTGAAAATTTTAAAACTGAATTTATTAGATTAAAGTATATGGAAGCATAAAAGGTAAACTGAGTTAACACATAGATCTGCCAAAATCTAGCTAAATGGTGAAACAGGTTCAATGGGGCTGAACTACTTCCTCCTATGTCTATAGGCTAGCATCTTTAGAAATGAAATAAAATCTGAAAGTGCTAGTCTGGCTGCATCTGTGGAGAAAGAAACAGAGTTAACATTGCAAGTCATCTTAAGAACCGAAGCAAGGTAGAAACGAGATGGGTCTTAGTTTGTTGCAAGGGGGAAGGAGAGGAGGAACAAAGCAAAGATAAGGGATAAGTGAAAAGGTGGGAGAGATTAAATAACAAAGATGTCATGGAACAACAAGCAACGAGAGTGGTAATGATTGTAATAAAGAAACACCGCTTTTGTGCAGAGTGAGTGTGAATGGCAGAATAATGAACAGCTCTGTCTGAAAGAAAATACATGAAAACCAAAATTTAGACTGGCACATGGCAAAAAACAGAATCAAAATGGGGGGGAGATCACATGGTCTGAAATTGTTGAACTCAATGTTGAATCCAGGAGACTGTAAAGTGACCAATGGAAGATGAAGTGCTGTTCCTTGAGATCGCATTGAGCTTCAATGGAACAGTGCAGCAGGCCGAGGACAGAGATGCCAGCATGAGAGCAAGGTAGTGAATTAAAATGGCCAGCAACCAGAAGCTCAGGGTCACACTTGCAGACTGAGAGCAGGTTTTGCAAAACAGTCACCCGATCTGCGTTTTGTCTCCCCAGTGTAGAGAAGACCGCACTGTGAGTAGAGGATACAGTAGACTAAATTGAAAGAAGTACAAGTAATTTGCTGCTTCAACTGGAAGGAGTGTTTGGGGCCTTGGATGGTGAGGAGAGGAGATAAAAGGCCAGGTATGAAAACCCCTGCAATTACATGGGTAGATACTGTAGGGAGTGGATGAGGTATTGGGGTGACCTAGGAATAGACCAGGTTGTCCCTTCAGAATGCAGACAGGAGGGGGGTAGAAATGTTTAATGGTGGCATAATTTTGATGGAGCAGAAATGGCAAGAATGATCCTTTGAAAATGGAGGTTGGTGGGATAGGAAGTGAGAACAAGGAGAACTCAATGCATTTCTGGGACAGTGGAGAAGGGTGAGAGCAGATGTTCAGGAAATGAGTTGGACACGGTTGAGGGTCTTCTGAACCACATTGAGGATCCTCAGTTGAGGATAAAGGAATACATGTCAGAAGCACCATTGTGGAAGGTAGCATCATCAGAACAGATGCAACGGAGACAGAGAAACTGGGAGAATGGAATGAAATCCTTACAGGTGGTAGGGTGTGAAGAAACATAGTTGAGGTAGTTCTGGGAGTCAGTGTGCTAATAATGAATAGTAGACAGCCTATCCCAAAAATGGAGACAGAAAAGTTGAGGAAGGGAAGTGTCACAGATGAACCATGTTGAGGTGTGAGAAGGGGGAAATTGGAAGCAAAGTTAATGAAGTTTTCCTGTTCCAGACGAGAATAGGATAGCAGCACCAATACAGCCATTGACATACTAGAAAAAGAGTTGCCCACCCCTGTCCTGAGTAGAACTGCAACAAGGAATATTCCACATAACCCACAAAAAAGACAGGCATAACTAGGACCCATGTAGGTATCCATAGCAACATCTTATATTTGGAGGAAGTGAGACAAATTAAAGGAAAAATTGTTCAGTGAGAGAACAAGTTGAGGCAGGCAGAGAAGGGTGGTAGGGGGTTGTTCGGGCCTCTGTTCAAGGGAGAAGCAGAGAGCCTCAAACCATCCTGGTATAGGCTGAAGGTGTAAAGAGATTGAATGTCCATTGTGAAGGGGAGGTGGTTAAGGCCAGGAAATTGGAAATGGTTGAAATAATGTAGACGTCAGAAGAGTTACAGATGGAGGTGGGAAGAGACTGGACAATGGGGGGAAAATGAGTCAAGGCAGGAAGAAGTTCAGGGGGGCAGGAACAGGCTGAAATGATGAAACTACAAAGACAGTCCTATTTGTGGATTTTAGAAAGGAGGTAGAAGTTGGCTGTACAGGCTGGGAGACTATGAGGTGGGAAGCAGTCCTGGAAATAATGATGTTTATGGTGGAGTCATGGGCCAGCAGGGAGTAGGGAGAGATGTCTAAGACTTAGCAATCAATCTTTGCAAGGTAGAGGTTGGTACGCCAGACAACAGGCGAGACAGTGGCATAGTGGTAATGTCATTGGACTAATAATCCAGGCTAATGCTCTGAGCACATGGGTTCAAAACCAGCTGATGGAATTTAAATTCAGTTAATAAATTTGGAATTGAAAGCTAATCTAGTAATGGTGACCATGAAACTTCCATCAATTGTCATAAAACCCCATCTGGTTTGCTAATGCTTTTATGGAAGGAAATCTGCTTTCCTTCTCCAGTCTGACCTACATGTGGAATTGCCCTCTGAAATGGCCTAGAAAGCTACTCAGTTCAAGGGAAATTTAGGACTGGGCAACAAATGGTGGCCTTGCCCACATCCCAGGAAATAATAAATTAAAAACTATCAATGACAGCATCACCCTTGTGTCAGGGTTAAACCTGAGAGAGCAGCAAGTTCAGAGGGGACAGTTTAGGGTGGGTGAGGGGAACAGAGAAATTAGGACAGCCAATGTCACTGACAGTTCTCCATGAAGAGATTAAGAGTGGATAAGAGGCTAGCAGGAGAGGAGAACATTGGAAGTGGATGAAATAGTCTGCTGGTCAGGGGGAGGACTCCTGGCCCAAGAAATGAGTGTCGAGGCAAAGACGATGAAAAAGGGGCTTTATGTTGTGCCGAGCTCAAAATTCATTGAGGTGGGACCTTTGCTAAGGTCAGATTGTTCAGTGTCAGAAAAGAAAAGTCCAAGATTATTGTGAATACACAGCAAGGGTTGACATTAGAAGACGGGGTCAGATGGAAATGAAGGGGAAGAAGAATCTGAAGGGGAGTTGGCACCCACGAGCTGTTGGAGCTTCTTAATGCCTGAACGGAAGAGAAAAAGTTTGTGTTAAGGCATCGGATGCGATGAAGGATGAAGTGAAACTGTGAACCAGGACCACTTTGAGATAAGATGAGTTGCTGCTGCTGGAGAGAGAGGTCGATTGTGTTGATGTGGTGGTGCACAGCAGTGATTGTAGATCTCAGGATGTGGAAAAACAGCAGTTCGAGGAACGTTGTATGTCTGGAGAGTCCTGAAATCCTGGATGGGCTCAAAACATGAAGGATGGAACATCAGCTGGAACCCACGTGGAATAAGTCGGAGCCAGAGACAGTCACTGAGGAAAGAAATATGGCTGTGAGAGCGAGTTTTGGCAAACACCAAGAGGAAATGAAATGCAATTATGGTAAACATGGTGAAAGACATACAAAAGCTCCATCAGAGAGAAAAGCAGAACTTCTTCAAGGTAGCCATTCCTGGAAAAAAAGTGGCAATGAATTAATTGCTAAAATAAAAATAAAATGCTCCAAATGCTGGAGATCTGAAATAAAACAGAAAATGCTGGAAAAACTCAGCAGGTCCGGCAGCATCTGTAAAGAGGCAAACAGAGTTAAAATTTCAAGTCAAATATGACTTCTTCATAACAAAAGGAGGGTAGAAATGTAATGGGTCTTATTGCATTGAAAGCAGGGAAGGGGAGGAGGAACAAAAGGGAAGGTTGCATAGGTTAGAGGGCAGGAGAGATTAAATGACAAAGATGTCATGGTACAAAAGATAAAGGGAGTGGTAATGATTGTAGCAAAGAAGCAAAGCATTGGTCCAGAGTGAATGTGAATGGCAGAATTTTTTTTAAATTCTTTCACGAAATTTAAGTGTCACTAGCATTTATTATCCATCCCTAATTACCCTTGAGAAGGTGGTGGTGAGCCACTTTCTTGAACCACTGCAGTCCATGTGGTGCAGGTACACCCACAGTGTTGATGGAGCGAATTCCAGGATTTTGAATCAACAACTGAAGGAACAGCAATATAGTTCCACGTCAGGATGTTGTGTAGAAATCATAGAAGAATCCCTACAGTGCAGAAGGAGGCCATTCGGCCCATCGAGTCTGCACCGACCACAATCCCACCCAGGTCCTACCCCCACATATTTACCCGCTAATCCCTCTAACCTATACACCTCAGGACTCAAAGGGGCAATTTTTTTTTAACCTGACCAATCAACCTAACTCGCACATCTTTGGACTGTGGGAGGAAACCGGAGCACCCGGCGGGAACCCACGCAGACACGAGGAGAATGTGCAAACTCCACACAGACAGTGACCCGAGCCGGGAATCGAACCCGGGACCCTGGAGCTGTGAAGCAGCAGTGCTAACCACTGTGCTACCGTGCCGCCAAGTGTAGCTTGGAGGGGAACTGGTGTTTCTGAGGTTTCAGGTTTGGGAGGTCTATTGAAGGAGTCTTGGCGAGTTGCTGCAGTGCATCTTGTAGATAGTACACACTGCTGCCATTGTGTGTTGGTGGTGGAGGGAGTGAATATTTAAGGTGGTGGATGGGGTGCCAATCAAGCAGGATGTTTTGTCCTGAATGGTGTCAAGCTTCTAGAGCAATGCTGGAGCTGCATCCATCCAGGAAAGTGAAGAGTATTGAATCACGCTCCCAACTTGTACCTTGTAGATGGTGCTCTGGCTTTGGGCAGTCAGGAATTCCCAGCTTCTAATGAACAGCTCTTACAGAAAACAAAAAAAAAAATCAGACCAGCACATAGCAAAAAACAAGAAAAAAAAATGGGGGACAGGGTTCATGGTTTGAGATTGTTGAACTCATTGATCACAGGAGGTGTAATGCCTGCCCTTTTACCTCCTCTCTGGTGTCACATAGCCATTTGTGTTAGTTCTGTTGCTCTTTATTTTTATCAATGATCTGATGTAGGTTTTATGGCACAATCTATAATGTTTCCAGAAATACTAAGATTTGTGCAAGTGTCAGGACTATAGATGATGCTCAGCTCCTGGAGGCAGATTTTGAGGTTTCAGAGTAATTGAACTAGCAAACGATTGTTGTAGAAAGATCCAGTGTTATGCATGTGGGCAGGGTGAATTAAAAATATTCATGCACTCTTCAGTTAAAAGTGAATGTGGAATGTATAAGAAAAAGCATACCACTTTATTCTTTCATATGACCTGGGACAGGCATCAGTTGGAATATACAGTCTAGTTTTGATTATCTCACATTGTTCTTAGTTATCAGGGTAAGGTAAAAGATCTGAGACTCAACACTTCAGTGCAGTGTAGATGTAAAGATGATCTAACTGAGGATTATGATATGGTGAATGTATTAGAATCTGTCAAAGTTCAGTTTGCTGCAGTTAATGAGGCTTGGAAGGACCAGGGTGATAATTTAAGTTGCGTAAAGTCTGATCTAGGTTAGATGCCAGTTGGTGGTTCACTTCCCAGAGAATAGTAAACCTTTGGAACAGACTGTTTCTAGATGGAGTGGAGATACTCTGCAGGAATTATGAGGCCAAATGGCATAAGAGAATTTGGGATGTGCCTGGGTGGGAGGCAGACTTAAGATGCAAAATGGGTGGAAACAGTTTCTGCCCAGTTTTCCTGCCAGAAAGATATTCACAAACCATTTATTCACCCCGAACAAACTGGAAATTAGCACCTGTTTTTTTTGAGAGTACATTTTAGCCAAACAAAAGTACGACATAGGCTTTGCACGTGTGCACTTTAAGTGTAGCAACAGCACCTAGACGTGGGTTTCTTGTTCCCTCACTCAAGTATTTGTGTTATATATACACACACTAACCAGGTGGATTTGCTCATTCACAAACAGCTTACTTCCTTTAATTGACTTTATAATTGAGGGATATTAGTGTAAAGCGGTTTCCCAATGTCAGCATCAAGCTTTCCTAGAGTATTACAGGGCAGCTCAAACCTAGAGTAAAGCTTCTGCTCACTGTCACACACATTTGTACTTTGATTCCACTGTTCAACATTCACCTCCCTGATTGACCATAGATTCTATCCAACTGCCCATGGGTTCACTGGGCAATCTGGCCATAAGAAGCAGGTAAATCTGCACCCAGTAGGAACTGGGCCAAGATTCCTAAAAGTCACCTTGCATGGGACTTCTTTCTAGCAAATGGGTAGAGGAGACTTTGATCCAAGCAGTCTGGGGATGGATGGAAAACCAAAGTAAAAATAAACAGTTTGCTTAATCCATTGTCTTAATCTACTCTCACCCATTTAGCTTTTATAGAGATTGTAAATTGAGAACAGCCACTAATGGTCAAGGGTTATGTTATGGCAAAGCAGGATTTCTGTTCAAATCACATCAGGAATTTGAGGAATCTTTAAGAGTCATGTACTTATAGACGGTCTCACGGAAACGCCGATCCCTGCTCAGCTTCTTGGCCGTCTCCTTCAGCTCCTCCACATTTTCTTCCCCTTCACCTTGGGGAACGATTAAAGAGTGGGAATTGGTCACTGAAACAAAGGTGTATATGGAAGGTGAGTGAACTCAGGCATCTCTGACCAGCTAATAGTCCCAGCAGCACTGCAGCTTAATGAGGAGCTGTTTATAAACAACAACAACTTTGATATAGAATTATATTGAAACTACAGCCCAGAAATAGGCCAGTGCAGGAGTTTATGCTCCACATAAACCTCCTCCCACCCCACTTCATTACCCCATTTCAATATATCTTTCTATCCCTGTCTCCCTCATGTCATTATCCAGCCTCTTCTTAAATACATCTATGCTATTCACCTCAACAACTCCCTGTGGTAGCGGGTTCCACATTCTCACCATTCTGGATAAAGAAATTTCTTCTGAATTTTCTGTTGGATTTATTAGTGACTATTTTGTTGTGTGGCCCCTAGTTTTGGACTCCCCACAAGCAGAAACGTCTAGGTCTCCGCTATCAAATCTTTTCATTAGCTTAAAGGCCTCCAGCAAGTCACTCCTCAGCCTTTTCTTTTCCAGAGAAAGGAGCCCCAGCCCAGTCAAGAGGTACAACAAAACATTCCAAGCTGCTTCATAGGAGGATTGGCAGACAAAACTTGACACTGTGCCTAATAAAGGAAGATGAGGACTATTTTAAAGGCTTAACGTAATGTGTTCAGGCGCATCTGAGAAGCCAGTTTGAAGCAAATGGTCCTTTAAACATTCTTCAGCACTAAGCCTGAATGTACCAATGTCTTGCCTTCCTCCTCCACATACAGATCTTGGAAAACCTAGTCTAGTTAAGGCCATTCCAATCAGTTTGGTAGCAGGGCTCTCAGTTTTCCCTTGGGTAGGGAGGAGGGGCAATGAATGGCTGAAGTTCTTTCTCCTGATTAGTATTACATAGCCTTTCTGCTGAAATTGTGTATGTGGATACATGACTGGGGAGTCACGCTTAACAGAAACCTAATTTAAGTTTAGAGCTTTATTGATAGTCCACGGCACCCCACCATCCATCATGACATGTTAACTGTGACTTGCAGAAGTCTCCAGACATCAGGAGGATAGCCAACTCTATTTGAATTTATACCTGAAAGATTTATCACATTGATTCCCATCGCCTGTGATTGGTCACCTGACAAATCAATTCTCAGAGTCCTGCCCTCCCACCCCAATTGGAAAGTGAACCAAATCTTCCTTATCCAATTGGGCGGCTCTTGATTCTGTCAAATTTTATAATCAATAATCAAAAATATTTAAAGAAAGCGAAAAAAAACTACTTTTTTAATGCCACAATGGTTTTCTACTCGGGTTGCTTGCAGGATGGAACAGGATATGCGTTGTGGATGTCTTTCCCATGCGATATATAGTTAGGACCCCAAATGTAATTTTACAGAACACATGGGTGGAGCTTGAGCTTGAACTGCCTCACCCACATTTATTGCTGTTCAATTGTGCCAGAGATTTTAAAAGATTGCTTTGTTATGTAGAAGGAGATCTGTCGTCCAGTTTCCACAGAAACATCGGGAACCACTGCCAGCCCAGCCCTTGCTATATAAATGTCCACTCCCCACCTCCAAACAACTTGGCCAGTGACAGAATGTGGTCCTGAGGGACTACTGCACTGTCGGAGATGTTGTCTATCACATGAGCTGGAAAATTGTGGCTCTGTCTGCCCTCAAGTGGACATAAAAGATCCTGAAGTCATGGAAGGTGCTGTAGGAATACGGGTGTGTCTTTCTTTAGGTATTTGCATAATGGCACAGGATCTGCCTATTGGGAAGCTGACTGTAGAAACGTTTCCAGCAATGTTGTAATTCCATCTGCTGGTGGAAAGGCAGCAAAGCAAGCATTGGAAAAATCACCCTGACTTCCAGCAGCACCATCATGTGGTGATATTCCAGAATCAGATAATACAGCAAGGATCAGTGAGGAAAAGTCAAAAGGAACCTTATAGTTTGCAAGTAAACAAAGTTTTGTTGGGTGAGTTTTGTTCATAATCATGGGCAGTGGAAAACTTTCACAATCTCTAGGTGGAACCTTCTGCGAGGTCCCACCAGCAGCGGGGTGAATGGCGGATGGGGGAACCTAATTTGGTGTACAGGTAAAAATCCGTTTCCCAATATTGGGATGAACTTTTGGAATTCTGTTCTCAGGACGTTAAAGGTGGGTTAAAGGTGGGTTGAGCTTCCCGACAAGCAATGTCAGGAAGTCCTTTTACATACGTCAGCAAGTCATGCATGCTTATTAAAAGGCCACCTCACCAGAATTAAGTTTCCCGTCAAATTAAGTTCCCCGCCAGTCAGAAATGAGAACATTCAGTTTTACAATAGCATGTAAGTGGCGTCCACCTGGTGAGGTAAACCTCTTCCAGGATCAATTGCGAGTTGCCACTGCTTTGACCTCTTTGGGGAGCATCTGTAAATGCCAACCTTGCAGATGCATATTTAATGAACTTACCAGTGCAAGATCGCACATGATCAACCATCTATCCCCAACAGGAATCACTTCCACTTGCGCACCTACCGCCAAACCTAGACTTTCATCCTTTGTATCTGTGTCAGGGTGTAGAATTTCTGCGTTGGATGTAGCATGGGTTAACTTAAAGTTTCCGATGCTGTTTCCAATGGCAGCTCACCACTCTGAGAATTTGTTAATTTAACACCACCGTATGTGCACCTCAAGGTAAAGGTTTTCCTCTAAGCTTGTTTCATCAGGTACCACACATCAGGGTCAAACAGGAACGGCAACACACCGTTAATGTGATTAAAACTTCCCACAGTTCTTCATAGGAGTGATATCAAACAAAACGTGACATTGAGCCACATAAGGAAATATTAGGACTGATGACCAAAAGCTTGGTCAAAGAGGTAATCTTGAAAGAATATTATTAAGGATGTAAAGGTGCTGGGTTTGGACTGGGGTGGGCAGAGTAAGAAGTCTCACAACACCAGGTTAAAGTCCAACAGGTTTATTTGGAATCACAAGCGTTCAGAGCGCTGCTCCTTCATCAGGTGAGTGGAGAGGTGGGTTCACAAACACGACATATATAGACAGAGACTCAATTGCAAGATTATGGTTGGAATGCAAGTCTTTACAGGTAATCAAGTCTTTACAGGTACAGACAGTGCGAATGGAGAGAGGGATAATCACCTGTGATTACCTGTAAAGATTCACATTCCAACTATTATCTTGCAATTGTGTCTCTGTCTATATATGCCATGTTTGTGAACCCACTTCTCCACTCAACTGATGCAGGAGCAGCGCTCCGAAAGCTTGTGATTCCAAATAAACCTGTTGGACTTTAACCTGCTGTTGTGAGGCTTCTTATTATACAGGATGAAAGAGGGAATTTGTGAGCTTAGGCACAGCCAACAATGGTGTGGTGAAGGTAATCAGGGATGCTGCAGAGATCAGCGTTAGAGGAGCTCAGAAAATTCAGAGGGTTTTAGGGCTGGAGTAGCGTCATGATCCTTTAGCCAGAATTGTATTTATAGAGGAGAAAAGGGCAGACAGGAATGTATTAATATAGTCAGGAAAAAGTAGATGGACAAAGACCCAAAGACGAATCATGAGTGGATCAACATGACACTTAGAAATATTGAGAAAATAGACAAAGGATGTGTGAAAAGTCGAGGAACAGCTTAGGGATGAAAGAGATGAAAAGCCTTGTAAATCAAGAGTAGGCTTTTAGTTGTACTGAATTCCAGGTCTTTGCAGTGAATGGATCATTCCATATTACATTACGTAGAATTTATAGCACAGAAACAGACTATTCAGCCCAACCTGTGTTTATGTTGTATATGAACTTACTCCAACACCTCCTTATTGAACATCATCAACAAATCCTTATTTGTTTTTCCATCATGTATCTATCTTGTTTCCCCATAAATGTATCTGTATTATTCACCCACTCCATATTCTAACACCTCTCTTGGATAAATAAGTTTCTTCTAACTTCCTAATTGAATTTTTTTGGGACAGTCTTATATTTATGAGCCACCTAGTTCCACAAGTGGAAATGTTCGCTCTACATGTCTTAACCCCCTCAATTAGAATCATACAGTTCAGTAGGTCATTTGATTGATTGTGCCTGTCCTGTTCCTCTAGGAACTCACCGAACGCAAAGCGCATTGTGGGATGTTAAAGATACCATGCATAATTTATTGTCTCTTTAAATATCTCTGCAACCAGCAATATTTCTTCATATTTCCAAATACATTTACACCCACATAATTCAGTTGGTTTGTCTCCAGCAAATGAACCAACCCTTGTTTCTTCCAATCAGTCCATGTTCTCTTTCCTCAGGTAATCCTTCCAATTTCTCTAGGGAAGCTATTGTAATGTGGTAAGTGCCTGAGGGTCCAACCTACATTGGCTCCCAATTATCCCAGTTTCAATTTGGTGGAGAGTGGCGACCCAGCTCCATATTCATCACCAGTACCAAGGACCAATAGGTTGCTGAAATATATCAAATTCTTTCACATCTTGTCCAAGTAGAAAGACCAGCAGTGAGTAGAATAGGCAGTGCTGACATGTTTAACCATAAATTAGGCATCACATTCAATAATGTCCCGAGTTTGCAGTGATCAAAAATTCATGCAGTGCTGAATTTGACAAGGGACAAAACAAGCAAGTTGAAACACATTTGTTTCTTTCCCTTGAGATTACGATTGTGTGGGTGATACTCTGTAGCAGCTTGATGAGCTGAGTGGCCTTCCCCTGCCAGACTCTGGCACATCACAATCCAAAGAGTATCAGACTGCAATTGGAGATTGATGGTTCAAACACAAGCATTCGAGCCAAACCATCCATGTTTTTTTTTCCCTGCCACGGACAGTCAGAGCTTGGAACCCAGTGTCCTCTTCTCCACTTGTTGGCGGATGAAATTCAGCAGTGGAATGCTTCACTGGTGAGAGCCCCTGTGGATTGAGCTGTAACAGTTCTGCATCCGCCACTCACCGCGATTCACCGCCACTCCTGTCTTATGCTTCTGCCGCTATCCTCAGTGATCGAAACCTGCCGCATGCTGAAGGAGAGAAACATGGCGACTGGCAGTGACGTCGAATAGAAGAGGCCCATTAGACTCAATTCAATTACCGAATGCATCGATAACCCAGCCTGTGGGCCGAGGCAGACCTGATATCACCAAAAGCACTCCCATCCAACCATGGTTGGTGTCACAGAGCGTAAAAAATACAATCCATTATAGGAGCCATGCTGGAGACAACTCCAGTACAACAGAGCTAGGAGACACTGGGGAGGGGAGTGCGAATTGGGAGAGTAGGAAGGAACAGGGCGGTGAGAGAAGGGAGGAGTGAGAAGGAGATTGGGGATGAATGTGTGAAAAAGCAGAGTGTGTGAAAAGAGAGTGTGTGTGAATTGCAGAAGGAATGAGCACAAACTGGGAGGGGAGAAGAGTCGAAGCTGCAGGGGGTGGGCGAGCAGAGGAGACGGGCGGGGGAGCGGAGGGGGTGGGCGGGGGGGCAGAGCGGGCGGGGGGGCAGAGCGGGCGGGGGGCAGAGCGGGCGGGGGGCAGAGCGGGCTGGGGGGCAGAGCGGGCTGGGGGGCAGAGCGGGCGGGGGGCAGAGCGGGCTGGGGGGGCAGAGCGGGCTGGGGGGCAGAGCGGGCTGGGGGGGCAGAGCGGGCTGGGGGGCAGAGCGGGCTGGGGGGGGCAGAGCGGGGCTGGGGGGGCAGAGCGGGCTGGGGGGGCAGAGCGGGCTGGGGGGGCAGAGCGGGCTGGGGGGGCAGAGCGGGCTGGGGGGCAGAGCGGGCT